>NC_140183.1:83709117-83879117 GCF_963971535.1 Notolepis coatsorum
TGCAGGGCTACATCACTGTGCTGTACAAAGCTATGCGCAAAGAGCCTCTTATACTGCAATGTGAACATGGCTTATAGCTAGTGTAGCACCACCTGGAGTGAGATTCACATTACAGAGCACTACACCATATTTGTATATATTTATTACAAAAAGATTTGCACTACATCCCTACGTCATTTTTGCTTTTTTTTTTAAGTTTGCATTTTGTACTTCATTGTTTGCATTTTGTCCTTCATTTTGTACTTTAGGTTGTACTTTAGTTTGTATATTGTATATTTTGTATAGTGTTTGGACTTTATTCTTTTGACTTCTTTACTGTATGAAGCACATTCTCAGGCGGCTCATACAGAACCAAGCATTTCACTGTAATGTATATGTACCTTATATGTGACAAATGAAACAAAACTTGAACTTGAGAGCAATAGATGTTTCACTTTGTGTAGAGGCCCGTGCAGCATCAGGCATTGGGCTGCGTTGGCACTTTCTTCGTCTGTTAACTTACCATGGTGATTGATCTGATCTGTGGTCTGTGCTGCCCTGCTAAACTGTGAGTTGTTCAGCAAACTTAACAGTCGAGTCATTCCTGCTCGTTAATTTGCGCCCCCCCCCCCCCCCCCCCCCCCTCCCTTTTCGTTTTATTTTTCCCCCTCAGCATCCCTTTATAAATGCGTTCCGCGGCTATGATTATATTCTGTTGGCCTGGCCTGGCCTGGCCTGCCTGAGTCAAATTCCCGGTAGGAATTATGGTCCCAGTCCGCGACTGGCCTTGAATATGTACATTTGTGATTTTTTTTTTTATATTTTTTTTTTTTGCAAGTCCACACAGGTGTGTTTGATTTGTCTGTAAACAAGACCGAAAAATTAAGTTAATTCATTCATTCATTCATTTAGAAATGGGCAATGGGGAAATACATTGCTATTTCAAGCGAGGTGGACCGGTCGGAAACAACAATGACGTAACCACTACACCTCCCTATATGGTGTATGGTTATATGGTACATGGTATATGGTATATGGTAGCCCTACATGGTATATATGGTATGGTATAATATACCATACCACCATGTAGGGCTACCATATCATGGCAGTGGTTCCCAAAGTTTGGGGCGCGACCAATGTCCAACAAACGCTAATGTCAACAAAAATGAACTGACTGTCATGAGTTATTCTTTATACAGAGCACATTCAGAAGCCTAAATATATTTTGCCACAAAAGGTGTGTCCATTGTATTGTCCAATCGAATGAGTGAATGAATTGGAATCGAAGAGAGAGTGAGATGTAACGTTATGCTATAGCCTGCATGAGAGGAATTTGTGAGAGGAATCAAACAGAAATGGAGACGTTTCTGGTAACAGCTAAAAGACAAGCGACAGAGCCCAGATATACTCCAGCTACAAAATCAAAACTCATTAGACGCTTTGAGGAGATTTGCAAGGGAAAGCAAGCATACACAAGTCACTGAATGTAGGCTAGAATGGGAATATGAAAAGTGATATATTTGCAACCTGCAGTAGTTAATAGTAGGCCTCATTTTGATTAATATATTATTTAAGTTACTATTATTTTAATTGAATGAAATATACTACTCAGGGAAGTACTGCAATTATTATTTGAATGTGAAGAAATCTACTAAACAACACGAAAGTCTTTCTCTGGTCTGCATCCCCTTAACAATTGTGTGTATTGAGCCGTACTGTATTGTACCCATTCTGCAATCTGTTAATAAAATGTTCAATCAATCAATCAATCAATCAATCAAAACTAGCCTACTCAGGGAAGTACTGCAGGCTAATTATTATTATTATTTGAATAAAAATAAATCTCCTAGGCCTACAACAAAACATTTAATTAGGCCTAATTATTTCACAGTGGCACAGGATCCTTTATGTGTCTTGTATATTAATCTTGTCCTTTTAGTAGTAGAGGAAATGGCATGTTTGTAGACTAAAATGTATTCTAGCCTACATCTAGGTAGATACCAGGTTAGGTGGGGCTCGAAAATATTTCCAACTACCCAAGTGGGGCCTGATTGAAAATGTTTGGGAACCACTGGTATATGGTATATGGTTATATGGTATATTGTTACGTTCTGGACACCGACCTCGGTCGGTGACCACCCACATTCCTGGCATATGTCACTGGGCTTGTCACCTGTCATTTCCCTGTCAATTAGTGCTGTCACTTAGGGGTGGTTCCTGATTGGCTGTCACGGGGGTGTGTGTGGAATGTTGGTATTTGGTCTCTATTTAACATACCTCTCTTCTGCTTGTCCATTGTCAGGTCTTCACTAATTGCGTTCGGGGATAACGCGGACGGTTCTACTGTGGACCTCCAATAAGCTCCCATTTACCTTATCTTACACTTGTGCTTTTAGCACTTGATCTCTCTTAGAATTTACTCTGTGTTCTTACTATTAAAGTCGAACCTGTTCAAGAGTAAACACTCTCTGTCTCTGTGATTGCCTTCAACCATTGGAATTCACCTACCTGCATTCTGACAGAAGACCTGACCATCAGAATTCCATGGAGGCCATCATGGAGATGCTCCGGACGCAGGGAGCAGCCCAGACACGGATGGAGGAACATCAGCAGCTGGTCAGCGCCGAGTTAATCCGACTCAATGGGGTCGTCGGATCATCCCAAGCGGTGGCGCAGTCGGCGTTGGCCACAGCTCGACAAGCCCAAGAAGGAGTGGCTGGTGTGCAGTCGGCGGCGGGGGAAGCAGCGCTCCACGCAGAGGAAAGTCGGGGGGGGTTCGGGGTCCAGGAGCGGTCCCGCGAACCACATCTGCAGGCGCCCGCTCGCTATGACGGATCACCGGATGGTTGTCGGGAATTCATCACCCAGTGTCTACTCGTTTTCCGGCTGCAACCACGATCATTTCCATCGGAGACAGCGCAGGTAGCGTATATTATCACACTGCTCACCGGCGAAGCTCTCTCCTGGGCTACGGCGGAATTGGAGGCAGGGGCGATAATCTGCGACAGTCTGGACGCCTTTACCCGGGAATTGAGAAGAGTATTCGATACTTCCCGGGTACTCTCGATCTTCGAGGCTGGTGGTCGTCTTCTCGACTGCCGGCAGGGCCTCCGCACAGTCGCAGCTTATGCTATCAAATTTCGGATCTTGGCTCGGGAGACAGCTTGGGCGGAGAACGTCTGCGTGGTTCTGTTCGTCAGGGGACTCTCAGCGCGGATGCGAGATGCTCTCTCCGCGCGTGAGATCCCCGAGCAGCTGGAAGTGCTGATCAACACCACCATCAAGATGGATAATCGGCACCGGGAGAGGGAGAAGGAGCATGTCAACAACACCCAGCCCCAGGTATGTTTTCCTTCTTCTCCTGGTGTTGATAATTCCATGCATTACACGAGTGGGCCACTGGGTGATGAATCCATGCAGCTTGGAGCGCTGTCGCTCTCGGACGACGAGCGGCAGCGCTTCATCAAAGAGCGACGCTGCTTCAGGTGCGGCCGCACCGGTCACCGCTTCGGCAGCTGTCGGGTCCAGGCTGTATCGGCTCGGCGCCAATCGGGGATGGAAGGTGCGCCGTCGGGCCTCGAGAGGGCGCCAGCAGGTGGGCTCATTCCTGCCAAAACCACGGATTCTCGCACATTTTTTGAGGTGGCGATCAACTGTGGGGGTGACATTAGGGGAACTAAGGCTCTCATTGACTCAGGGGCGGCGGGCAATTTTATTCACGTGGGACTGGTGAAGGAGTGGGGAACCCCGGTGGAGGACTTAGGGGTTCCCTTACCAGTCTATGCCCTGGACGGTCGGCCCCTGGGCAGTGGGAGCGTCACCCAGCGCACAGTTCCCTTACACATCCGGGTGGAGGGTGGGGAGTGGGAATGGGTTACTTTTTTTGTCATCTTTTCCCCCTATTCTGTCATGGTGTTGGGTCATCCCTGGTTGTCGTCATGTGTTCGTGTCATTAATTGGGGCACGGGCGAACTCTCAACGGCGGCCGACGTCAAGTCGATCGTCAGCGGGAGTTTGCCCAAACCCTTGTCTCTTCTCTTTTGTCTCCTCCCTCTTTCTCCAGGATGGTGGGGAGCGTGGCAGATTCTGATCTACCCTCTAATCCCGATTTAATAGGGGTGCCTGAGATCTATTGGGACCTGGCAGACGTTTTTAGCAAGACGCGTGCTAAAGCACTTCCGCCTCATAGATCATACGACTGTCCCATTAATCTTCTACCCGGTACCTCCCCGCCTCGCGGGCGAATGTTCTCTCTCTCACGCCCCGAAACCTTGGCCATGAACACCTACATAGAGGAGGCATTGCTTGCGGGGCACATACGCCCTTCCACTTCCCCTGCCGGCGCTGGCTTCTTTTTTGTTGATAAAAAGGATGGGGATCAGCGCCCAAGCATTGATTATAGGGGATTGAATGACGTTTCCATCAAGAACCGATATCCTTTACCCCTCATGGACACGGCCTTTGAGTGCTTACAGGGGGCACAGGTCTTTTCTAAACTTGACTTACGTAATGCATACAACCTGGTCAGGATTAGAGAGGGAGACGAGTGGAAGACTGCATTTAACACACCCAATGGGCACTATGAGTATTTGGTCATGCCCTTTGGTTTGGCTAATGCTCCGGCAGTCTTCCAAGCCCTGGTTAACGACGTGCTGCGAGACTTGATTGGGGTGTCGGTGTTTGTCTACTTAGATGATATCCTGATTTTTTCTCGCGATATGGTGCAACACCAAATGCACGTTCGGGAGGTGCTAGACCGTCTCCTCAAGCATCAACTATTCGTTAAGGCTGAGAAGTGTGTGTTTCACACGGACACCGTGTCCTTCCTGGGCTTTGTGTTGACGAAGGGCGATCTGCGCATGGATCCAGCCAAGGTGAGTGCAGTTTTGGACTGGCCACGGCCTTCGTCGCTCAAGGGGTTACAACGGTTTTTGGGCTTTGCAAATTTTTACAGGCGCTTTATTCGCAATTTTAGCGCCTTAGCCAATCCCTTAACAGCTCTCACTAAGGCCTCTCTCCCTCGCTTTGAATGGTCGCCTAGGGCTGAGTCGGCCTTCTGCGATCTTAAACGTCGTTTTACATCCGCTCCTGTATTGATCCGCCATGACGCGGAGGTTCCGTTCATTGTGGAGGTGGATGCCTCTGACGTCGCGGTGGGGGGGGTGCTCTCTCAGAGATGCTTAAAGGATGGGAAAGTGCACCCGTGTGCTTTTTTTTCTCGCCGTCTGTCACCAGCCGAGCGTAATTACGACGTGGGTAATCGGGAGTTATTGGCGATCAAATTGGCACTGGAGGAGTGGAGACATTGGTTGGAGGGGGCGGCACATCCTTTCATTATTTGGACTGACCATAAGAACTTGGCTTACATCCAAGGGGCTAAACGCCTTAACGCTCGCCAGGCCAGGTGGACGTTGTTCTTCACACGATTTCGATATACCATCTCCTATAGACCCGGCTCCAAGAATATCAAACCTGACGCGTTGTCGCGCCAGTTTGATCTTCCTGGGCGGGAGGAGCAGCCCCATCCCATTATTCCACCGGCCTTGATTTTGGCACCCGTGTCTTGGGGCATAGAGAAGGTGGTAAGGTCGGTGCTAACGCGGGAGCCCGATCCTGGTGGGGGTCCTCCGGGACGGTCGTATGTTCCCAAGGTGGCGCGCTCACGCTTGCTACAGTGGGCACATGCGTCATCCCTCACCAGCCACCCAGGGGCAACCAGGACCCTGGAATTTATCCGTAGGAGGTTCTGGTGGCCGACAGTGGAGGGGGATACGCGTTCCTTTGTGGCGGCCTGTCCGGTGTGCGCACGTAGTAAGACCTCTCGACGGGCACCGGCGGGTCTCCTCCGACCACTTCCTATTCCTAAACGACCCTGGTCACACATATCTCTGGACTTTATTTCTGGTCTTCCCCTTTCGGACGGATTCACCACCATTTTGGTGGTGGTGGATCGGTTCTCTAAGGCGGCTCACTTTGTCCCTCTCCCCAAGCTTCCTTCGGCCCGGGAGACTGCTGATTTAATTATACAGCATGTCTTTCGGGTCCACGGGCTGCCAGTAGATATCGTGTCGGACCGGGGTCCTCAGTTCGCCTCCAGGTTCTGGAAGGCGTTTGCCGCCGGCCTCGGCGCCTCTGTCAGTCTGTCGTCTGGGTTCCATCCACAGTCGAACGGGCAGACGGAGAGGGTCAACCAGGATTTGGAGGGGGTCTTGAGGTGTTACGTTGCCGGTAGTCCGGCAACGTGGAGTAGGAGGTTGGCTTGGGCTGAGTACGCGCATAATACCCTTCTCTCCTCTTCTACCGGTATGTCTCCCTTTCAGTGCCAGTATGGTTTTCAACCTCCTCTGTTTCCCGAGCAGGAGCAGGAGGCGGAGGTGCCCTCGGCCCAGGCACATGTGGCTCGCTGTCGCAGGACGTGGAAACAGGTTCGGAAGGCGCTACAGAAGGTTTCGGTTAGTACCCAACGGCAGGCTAACCGTAAGCGTCGTCCGGCTCCAGTTTACCGTCCAGGGCAGCGGGTTTGGCTTTCCACCCGGGATCTCCCTTTCCGCGTGGAATCCAAGAAGCTGGCTCCTCGCTTTATAGGACCATTTAAAGTGATTCATCGGGTTAATCCAGTGGCTTACAAGCTACGACTTCCGAGCTCTATGAGGGTTCATCCGACGTTTCATGTGTCCCTGTTGAAGCCATTCCTCTCATCGCCCTTGGCCCCGCCACTGCCTGTGGTTCCTCCGCCCCGGTTTATTGGCGGTCAACCCATTTACACGGTGCGGAGGATACTGGGTTGTAGGCGGAGGGGTAGGGGGTTTCAGTTCTTGGTGGATTGGGAGGGGTACGGGATAGAAGAGCGTTCTTGGGTGCCTCAAAGGGATATTTTAGATCCCAGCCTGATCGTTGATTTCCGGCGGCTGAATCCCGAGGCTCCTAGGTGAACGTCTGGTGCCGTTCGTCGGGGGAGGGTATTGTTACGTTCTGGACACCGACCTCGGTCGGTGACCACCCACATTCCTGGCATATGTCACTGGGCTTGTCACCTGTCATTTCCCTGTCAATTAGTGCTGTCACTTAGGGGTGGTTCCTGATTGGCTGTCACGGGGGTGTGTGTGGAATGTTGGTATTTGGTCTCTATTTAACATACCTCTCTTCTGCTTGTCCATTGTCAGGTCTTCACTAATTGCGTTCGGGGATAACGCGGACGGTTCTACTGTGGACCTCCAATAAGCTCCCATTTACCTTATCTTACACTTGTGCTTTTAGCACTTGTTCTCTCTTAGAATTTACTCTGTGTTCTTACTATTAAAGTCGAACCTGTTCAAGAGTAAACACTCTCTGTCTCTGTGATTGCCTTCAACCATTGGAATTCACCTACCTGCATTCTGACAGTATATGATATATTGTAGAAATCTATTAGAAATTTGTATAGATTTTAATGACATTTCTATGTAGATTGTAGATTTTATGTCTACTGCTGTGAAGCACTCTGGGCTGCAATTCTTGTATGAAACGTGCTATACAAATACAGTTTATTATTATTATATGGTATATGTTATATGGTATATAGTACAGTATATGGTATATGGTATATGGTATGGTTAAATGGTATGGTGTGTTTATATGGTATATGGTATGGTTATATGGTAACCACAGATTCTCTACTTCCAAGATGACGTTCTAGAGACCATCCCCTTCCAAGACAGAGCAGGGTGGGACCCGGTGGGTGGGACGCAGTTTCCGCAGGTGAGTTGTAATTTTTTTACTGGATGATGATGAAGGTGTGTTTTTGTATGGGCCATGTGTTTAGAGTATAGAGACTGACAGGGTTTTGTATGGCTGTGGCTTATGGCAAGGCCAGCAGATCACAAATGGTATATGGTAGGCCTATGTGGAATGATTATACGGTTAAAATCTTGTGTATTTTATGGTCTTTGGACTATCCTACGTTTGATTGATTGATTGATTGAAAAGTTTATTAACAGATTGCAGAATGGGTACAGTACAGTACAGCTCAATACATACAATTGTTAAGGGGATGCAGACCAGAGAAAGACTTTCGACTTGTTTACATCAGGGTCCCCCATTTTCAATTCATCATAACATATATGACATACATGACATACAGATAGACAGTACTGCTACATCTATACATTTATGACATATCAGATTTGCAAATACAGTACTGTTTGTGATACAAAAGTGTCCAGAAAAGGAGTGTATATACATTTGGCATAGAAACTGTACTTTGGAGGAGGTTGGTTGGGTGGGGTGGGGTTGGGTGGGTTGGGTGAGGGCTGTACATTGGAGGTGGGGGGGGGGGGGGGGGGGGGGGTTGGGAAGGGGACACACAC
Organism: Notolepis coatsorum; assembly: GCF_963971535.1. Classification (NCBI taxonomy): domain Eukaryota; kingdom Metazoa; phylum Chordata; class Actinopteri; order Aulopiformes; family Paralepididae; genus Notolepis; species Notolepis coatsorum. The sequence continues at coordinate 83,717,442 of NC_140183.1, forward strand.
ACATTTTACACTGTACATTGGAATATTGACAAAGCCTTACTTGGTCATTTACTGTACAACTAGGTTAGGACATTTGTAGGGGCCAGTTTCGAATTGCAGTCTCACGTAGGTGTTTTTTGAGAGTGTTTTTGAAGGTGGGTAGTGATTCACATTCCTTTACAGCTTTAGGCAGGGCGTTCCACATTGATGTGGCATAATTGCGAAACGTGTTTAGTCCCTTGTTTGATCCGAATCTGGGTTTTACATGATTTGTGGAGCTCCCTCTGGTGTTGTGATTGTGGTATTCACTGACCTTTGGGAAGTATTTTGACATGTACATGGGTACCTTGGTCGCGTAGTGTATCTTGTAGACCAGGCCCATTGCAAGTTGCTGTACTCTGTCGTCTACTCTAAGCCATCCTAGGTTGTCAAAGTGGGCAGGGGTGAGGTGGGTTCTAGGAGTCAGGTCAAGTAGTAGTCTGACTAGCTTGTTTTGAGATGTTTGTAATTTGTTTTTTAGTGCCTTTGAGGTGCTTTGGTACCATGAGGTGCAAGCATAGTCGTAGTACCCTTGAATGAGTGCTCCTGCTAGAGTCTTCAGGGTATTCTTGTTTACCAGAGAGGAGATCCGGTACAAGAATCGCGTTCGTTGGTTGACTTTTTTTATTACATTGGATGCCATTTTGTCACAGGAAAGATTAGCCTCTAGGATGGAACCCAGGTAGGTAATTTCATCTTTCCTTGTGATAATATTGTCACCCACTGTAACCGAGAAGCCGTCGGTCTTGCTGAGTTTGTTATTTGAACCGAAGAGAATGGACTCTGTTTTGCCCATGTGTAATGATAGTTTGTTGTCGGCGAGCCATATGCAGATTTTGCCTAGTTCCGAGCTGAGGGCTTTTTCAACCTGTAACTTGTTCTTGTCAGAGACCAGCAGGGCTGAGTCGTCCGCAAACAGGAACAAGTTGCAGTCACAAGCTTTGGTCTTCAACCTTTATAGAGGTCGCATTAAGCCCAGTATATATATAATTTTTTTTTTGTTTTTGTTTTTATACAGTCAACATATTCTTAAATAATAGCGCTGCCCGAGGCTGGGCATGATACAGTCAACATATAGCAAGAGAGAGAGCGAGAGAGAGCTCCCGTTCTACAGTCAATATACAGTGTACAGAGAGAGACACACATTGGAAAGAAATTGAAATGCTATTTGGCCCTAAACAGAGAGTACACAGTGGCAGGATACCTGAGCACTGTGACTGAAGATCCTTGACTAGGTACAGACTCAGCGAGCACAGCCTAGCCATCGAGAAAGGCCGCCATAGGCAGACTGTGTGTGTTAGAAAGAGAGAGAGAGAGAGAGAGAGAGAGCATGTGTGTTTGTCGTGTGTGTGTGTTAGAGAGAGAGCATGTATGAGAGAGATAAGCAAAGATGACCCCCTAAAGGATATTCAACTTTTAATGAAAGAACAAAACAGAAGGAAAAGATAACTTCACAAAGGCAACATGAATATACATAGATCCAAAAGGACAAAGATCAACACTTAAATCCAAAGAGAAGAGGGTCTATACCAGAGAAAACAAAGCAGCAAGGAGCCAATGGCCGACATCAGCTAAAGGCTAGCCAGGTAGGCTACTGACACCAGGCCACACACAGCTTTGGCCAACGGCCCAACGCTACCCAAGCTACACAAACGACCAAGACAATGAATTCACACACAGCACATGTCGTATCTCCAAATGTTGTGAAGTAACATATGTTTTGCCTGAAAAAAAACATCGTTATTAACAAAACATTCGGGAGTGGAAGGAAGGAAGAGTGGGGTAATGTCATGACATTTTCATTAATCTTACCTGCACCAAGGAACGCAGGGCGAAAGGCCGCAACACAGGTCTCCACGTTGACGAAAGGCCTCTCGCTGGCGGGACAAAAATAAGCTATGGCCAGAGCCTTGTCATGGTGCAGGCCCGACTACATCTTCTGTCAAAGATGATGTCGTAGTCAGAGTGCCAGAACCCCCTGCTATTCTCACGGCTAATGTCAATGGTCGTAGCACAAGCTAACAGCTAACTAGTCTCTAGGCTAACTGATAGCATCAAACGAACGTTCCCAGCCGAGCGCAGCCGGCAGCTAACGTCGTAGCTAAACAGCTAACTGGCTAACAGTTAGCTCAACCAGGCTATCGCTAACCATTAGCTAACGCAGAAGCAAGCTATGCGGCTACATACAGGTGCTGACACCAGGCCACACACCGTTAGCTACTACACTACTACAACAGCTAGTCGGCCAGTTTGGCTCCAGAGAGAGAGAGAGAGAGAGAGAGAGAGATCCACGGCGGGAATAGAATAGAGTTAATAGAATACGTTAAAAACTCGCCAAACGTCCAAGAGGATGGAGACAACCGCGTGGAGTTGACGAAGTTCATCTGCCAAACGACCATCCTCTTCATCTTGGCTGCATGCGCTGTCTCTAGGTTAGCTAACGCTAGTTAGCCTTTAGCTAAGCTAGCTACTAGCCGACATCATCATGGCTATATCCCGACTGCACCATGACAAGGCTCCGGCCATTTGTCCCGCCAGCGAGAGGCCTTTCGTCAACGTTCCTTGGTGACCGACCGACTGATAATGACCGACCTCTTCGTCTTGGCTGGCATAACTAAGCATAATAGTCAAAAGCTGCACGCGCGAAATAGTCAAACGCAGCTGACGCACGCCGGCGTACTACACATGATGTAAGTAACCACTCCCTTCGTTGAAACCAATAGTATGTCTGCTGCAGAGCCCCAGAGCTCCAATAGTGAGTATGTCTGCAGACCCAGGAACAAGTCAGACACATTCTACAAACGTGTCTAATGTGAAATATATAAGCATATAAGCAAAACTAGATTTTAGATCTGTGATGAAAAAGGGCCTCGCGGGAAGGGGGGCCTCGCAAAATAAAAAAAAAATAAATAAAAAAAATAATAATAAATAAAAAATGCCTGCAGGGAACAATGTCACAGTTTGGGGTAGCTTATCAACGTTGTATTTGCTCATCCACATCTTTTGTCCTGTAAAAGAAGCCCTGTAACTTTGTTGTAGTGAGAGGGTTCAGTGAAATCATGTTTTTTACTAATTAGCCCAATTACCCTTTGTCTCTCAGCCTCTTTAAAACAAAGACCAGCAGCTGTTCACCGCTTATACTTAACCATTCCTGCAGTTTGATGTCTTCTATACAGCTGCAGAGCAGCAGAGCCCCCCGGTCCCAGACTCAGACCTACTTTACACAGTTTCAGGGCATTCTCCCTTTGCAGGATACATTTGTACCCCAGCATGTCTTCCTGAAAACTCAGAAAATACATTTATATCACCCTGAAGCGGGATTTCGACACAGAAACACACAATCTTTGTGTGATAGGAATCAGGCAGCACTGTAGATTCCCACAGGCATGACCTCCCTATTAGCAATTCTGAAAGGCAAGACGCATACTAGTTGCCCACACTATATGCGGTATCAGCTTCGGCTTGGGCCGGCCGTCATACTCGCTCAATTGGCAGAGTCAGCGGGTGGAAGTCGATGGGTGGTAATCTGGACGTTGTGGACAGCGACTCCTACAGGTCGGGTGGGGGACACCTGCACAGCAGAGACAGGAAATAGCGGGGGTAGTGTGAGCCTCCCACACGTTACACCTCGCCAATGAGAGTCCGCGCTGGCAGGTGAAAAGATGTGACAGGCTGCCTCCTCGTGTACCGGAGGGGATATAACTCCGCCCCAGATGTCAAGTGGCTGCCAGATCGTAACTTCGTATTTACAAGTTAGTCGTACTACTAAACTCGTGTTCTATATCTTGATACTCTCATGCTCTGATGTCCTCTGGTTCTGTGCCTGGATCCCTGTTCTTTGACCATGTCTAATTCTGTGCTCTCGTTCCTCTCTCCCCAGCCGGCGTGGCGAAGATTTGGAGACACTGGCTGTCTCACAAAGGAACTGCTCTGAACACCTGCCTGGTTGACGTCGTACACGCTCTGTCCCCCATCTGTTTGTCGCCCTTGTTCCCCGCGCACACCCTGAACGTTCTGAGTACCTGCCCCGTGTAACGGCCCCTTGTTCCCCGCGCACACCCTGAACTTTCTGAGTACCTGCCCCGTGTAACGGCCCCTTGTTCCCCGCGCACACCCTGAACTTTCTGAGTACCTGCCCCGTGTAACGACCCCTTGTTCCCCGCGCACACCCTGAACTTTCTGAGTACCTGCCCCGTGTAACGGGCCCTTGTTCCCCGCGCACACCCTGAACTTTCTGAGTACCTGCCCCGTGTAACGGCCCCTTGTTCCCCGCGCACACCCTGAACTTTCTGAGTACCTGCCCCGTGTAACGGCCCCTTGTTCCCCGCGCACACCCTGAACGTTCTGAGTACCTGCCCCGTGTAACGGCCCCTTGTTCCCCGCGCACACCCTGAACTTTCTGAGTACCTGCCCCGTGTAACGGCCCCTTGTTCCCCGCGCACACCCTGAACTTTCTGAGTACCTGCCCCGTGTAACGGCCCCTTGTTCCCCGCGCACACCCTGAACTTTCTGAGTACCTGCCCCGTGTAACGGCCCCTTGTTCCCCGCGCACACCCTGAACTTTCTGAGTACCTGCCCCGTGTAACGGCCCCTTGTTCCCCGCGCACACCCTGAACTTTCTGAGTACCTGCCCCGTGTAACGGCCCCTTGTTCCCCGCGCACACCCTGAACTTTCTGAGTACCTGCCCCGTGTAACGACCCCTTGTTCCCCGCGCACACCCTGAACTTTCTGAGTACCTGCCCCGTGTAACGATCCCCGCCTGGACATCGACTTCTCTATTAAATATACCCATATTGGGTTTCACCAGTTCTGTCTCTGTCTGCATCTTGGGTTCTGTCTACAAGTGTGACAGCTTATTTATGTTGAAAAGATGGTTTCTAAATTTTAATCAAGTGCAAATGGGCAATAGTGTTTCCAGGAATTATTAGTAATTGATCTGTGATTTGATAGCCGATTTTACTGGTAATATTCATACTGGTCTAAATAAACAAGCTGATAGTTTATCCACTTTTTGCTGAGCAAGTTTTGTGCGAAAGAAGGAATTAAAGGCCTGGTTTTCTCCCAAATAATAGGCTGGTTGTGTTCAATGAAGCAAATAAAAGCCTGGGCTAATGATTACAATTTGACTGTAGCTATGTGTGTGTGATGATCATGCATGTCAATGATCCGGGCACCGCACATACATGTCAAGTTCACACAGGGTCGCACATCCCCCTGGTACCCATTAATTATTTTAATCCATCATAGTCTAAAATAATCAAGCCTCTTGTTCCCATCCAGAAAAGCTGCATCATAGTGATAGGCCTAGGTCAGCCTTTTTGACAGTACAGGGGCCATCTTTCTAGATTAAAAATGATTAAGATACAAAATGGGAGCCGCAATTTATGAAAACCGTATGTGTATATCATCAGCAAAGGTTTATTATAATTCCAGGTTGCATTTACAAAAGAGAAATTGATTCCTCATTATAACACCAGGACAGGGGTTGCATCGCATCCTAACGAGGGAGAGAGAGAGAGAGAGAGAGAGAGAGAGAGAGAGAGAGAGAGAGAGAGAGAGAGAGAGAGAGAGAGAGAGAGAGAGAGAGAGAGAGAGAGAGAGAGAGAGAGAGAGAGAGAGAGAGAGAATCACTAGCTAACAAGGCCATTGTTGATCACAGAGAATCCTGTGGCTTCTTCTCTGCAGGGTAAAGACGTCAATACCAGGTAAATGGAGATAAAGAATATCGTTAGAAATTGATCATCATTAATTCTACCCCAGGTCTGCTGCAGCATTTTAACACGGCTCTGCAGTGTAAAGACTCAAGGGACTACAGTGTAAATAAATAATGCTGAAAAAGAGAATCTGATAACAAAATTCTGGTGATGTTTAATGCCAGTAGAATTGTACAGGTCATTGCACAATAATAATTGACTGTACCATAATATGACAGTAAATTAAATTGTCTGTGTCCAGACACATCTGTCCACAGACAAAAGGGCTGTGTAACTCACATACTGGATGTGGTACTCTCTTGGTAATAGTTTACTTGTTCAGGTACTGTTTTTATTTTATTTTATATAATACCCCCAATTATCTTTATTGTTTAGAGCACAGATTGTGCCACAAAACACCTCCATGCACTACACTTATAGTAAGCTCCCTCTTAGTAGTGCTAGTAACGTTAGTTAGTAAGCTAATCACTTGATGAGTTGATGTTAAAATGTTAGGTAGCGCAGCTGAAGTAGCCTAGTTATGATCCCCAACCATCATCTTCATTTATCATCATAATTGTTTTGCTGAATGAACTAGCTAGCTAATGTTAGCTTACACTGGAATAGTAATGAACACAATTACACTCACCTTCACAATTAGCAGTGATGATTCACTCAGTGGCTGGTTTGAATTTACCGCTCTGTGTCTGGTGCTAGCATAACGCACTAAAAACAGCAGAGTTCAGTGGACTGCTGCAGGTCATAGTAGAACTTGACTGCATAGGAACTTTCCATAGTGTATCATGATACCAGTTGTTTACATCTGTGACCTCAGTATACCCATCCTGCATGCTGGCTCCGTAGTCAAGGTGGATGGAGCATTCAGGTGTTTTTATTTCAGGTGGTCTGAAATGGGACACCAGGCACAGTAGACAGATTGGTTGGTTGGTTGGTAGGCTACAGCTCTCTCTAGTACCATAACATGTAAATCCTACTCTGTTAGTTACAATATTGGTCTGACAAACTACATTGTTGTCTTGACATTGTGATTGTATAGTGTTTTCTTACAAATTAAATACAATTTATAAAATAAAATAAAATTTGGTATGCCAATATATTATTACACCACTGCTTAATAATGATATGCTATAATATAATGTATTACTTAAATTATATTTATTAGATTAGATCTACACATTCACTAAGAATGCTCCACACAGTAAACATTTGTCAAGTAATCCCATTCTTAAATGCTTACGTTATTTTCTATGGATTTAAAATGGTAAGAAAATACAAAATAAATGGTCCTCTGCTGCCACCCTCAGGAATAAAACATTAGCAGCATGCATGACGGATTTACTCTACACTAAATATTAACCTGTGGGGGACAATAATGGACAATAGAATTCACATTCATATTCTGTCACCTCCATGTTCAATGTTATGCACAGGGTGTGGTTAGAGGGCATTGACGTTATGTAGTCACACGGGTTGACGTGATGACGTATTAGTTTGTATTAAGGAAGTGGGAAGTAAACATGAGACGTTACGTGTATTGCATCTAAACAACCGTCTGGCAGTCTTTTTGTTCCGCACTCTTACATTGGTGACTCTGACGATCGTTTTTGGACGCTTCCAAAGACTGGATTAAATTTTTTGAACAAGCAAACATGTCTGTGAACGCTGTAGCAGTGAAGCTACCGGAGTTCTGGGAGCAGCAGGCTGCTGTTTGGTTCGCGCAAACGGAGGCGCAGTTCGCTATACGGAGGATAACAGAGGATGATACAAAGTATTATTACGTGGTATCGGCGCTCGGCGGGGCTACCGCATCCAGAGTAGCACATCTGCTCGGGAATCCTCCAGAGGATAGTAAGTACGAAACACTGAAAGACGTGCTGCTAGAAACTTTTGGTCAAACGGAGTCTGAGCGTGCACGTCAGCTACTGTCTTTGCCGGGCTTGGGCCATGCTAAACCATCGGAGCTAATGGATCGAATGTTGGCTTTACTACCAGGCAACCACAAGCCTTGTTTTATCTTTAAGGAGCTATTCCTGCAGCAGCTACCATGGCAAGTGCGGTCGGCTTTGGCTAACTCTCCCATTATAGACTATCGGGCATTGGCTAAAGAGGCTGAGACATTGGCTAAAGAGGTGTCGTATATTTATCTAAATAAAACCTGTAAATTAAACAATAGAAATTAAGCACATATATGAAATAGCAAAGAACTAGGTTCTTTTCTCTTAGAAAAATAGAGACGCACAGCCATGCCAAATCACCTGTTAGGTTAACCATACATTTGAGTCAACAAGAAGGCTGTTAACTGGCCTCAGTCTAAATGGTACCTTGAGATGTACGGAGGGGAAACACTGAATACAGGTCAGGGAAGGACAAATGTGGATAGCCTTCAAATAAGCTGAGACCAGCAGAAAAACGTGTTTGTGTAAGGTTTAGAAGAGATTTTATGACTACACAGCCCCACAGTTCAAAGGAAGGTGATCGTTTCATACAGATGTACTGAGACCACAGGATGAAACCTCTTTCCCCACAACAAAGTGGGATGGAGGGCCGAATACTTAACTTTAAGTCAGGCCTGAAGGCCAGCCCCAGAGTTCTGTTTACTTTAGCTAAGCAGTCCAAACAGCCCATTATTTCAATCGATATGAGGGTCGCATTCAGGGACACTTGGGTAAATCATTCTAAAAGGAAACTAGTTCATATCCCCTCTGTAAGGTCACCTTGTAACGCTGTTTCGCAAGACCCAAATCACTGAGAGGGGAGACCTTCTAGCCAATAGGAAAGCAGGCTCTCTGGGGTGACGGCACTGGATGGCGCAAGGGCTGGGGGGGGTTCTCTCTTCTCTATAAAACCTACAGGTTGAATGATGGAGGTGAGACAGAGACACGGAGACACGGAGACGCAGAGAGACACGCAGAGAGAACGAAGAAGCAGAGACGGAGAATCCACCCCACCAGTTCGAGAATAAGAGACGCCACTAAGAAGCCCTCCGGGAAAAGCTGATTAGAGATAGAAAATAATTGATGCTGTGAACCAGATAATTTAAGCTGTTGGATATTCCAATAAAACAACGGTCAGAACCGTTTTCACCCGCAGCGCTGTCTCCGCCTCTACGTGATTTCCAAAGGACCACATTTGAATGAACTGTTACTTTAACGGGAAATACAACGAGCAGAGTAAGCTATTCCACTATACATTAGAGAACGATCATATAGCTATAACATAGAAACATTGAGAAGATACATTAATCTGGCGCCGTGACTGCCGGTCTGTACATCCGAACGGAACCCAGGACAAGGACACGACAGAACTTCAAAAACTCTCAGAGCAGAGCAACGACGCCTGACTACACCATCCTCGAGCAACAACAACCAGCAGAGGTCAAACGGTGAGTTGAAGATGTGTCTGTATTGTCGGGGTTTGTTTGGGCAGATTTCGAACAGGGGTAGGGAATGGTTGCATTGGCGCGATCGAGTTAAACGATTGAGCGCACGGCCGTATCGGCACTAATGAAATGAAGGGGATTGGCGCGATCGAGTTAAACGATTGAGCGCACAGCCGTAGCGGCACTAATGAAATGAAGGGGATTGGCGCGATCGGGTTGGACAATAATATAGTTCAGGTCGCGCACTGCTGAGGGGCTGGAGGATTGCGCCAGGTTAGGCGACAGAGACTCTTGTTTAGAATCGTAGGTTCAAATGCAATGACAATAACTAGAGACGTCTGGTTTGTACGTTGCTAAAGACAAATCGACGTCGTACGAATCCGTTTAATTCTTACGGAACAAGAGCTCTGGAGCGCGTAAGGTAGTCCTCTTAAACCTCGGAAAAATTAGCACTTGTGCACTGGGGGGTTAGAAAGAACTGCGCTTATGTTCGAACAAAAAAACTGCACTTAGAAGCGATGAGGCATTATATATTTAGAGGACTTTGGTATGTAACAATGTATATATGTTGTTTAGATGAAATGGGATGGCACATGCATGGTATCATAGCTATGATCAAACGTACGTCATCATAACGCTAAACGTCGCGGGTTACTATATTGCTGCAGTATACGGAATAGAGCCGTTTTATACCCGGGAAGCTACTGCTATACAAAGCAGGGCTAATACATGCTAAGCTACGTTGCAAGCTAACGGGGAATGCTGGGGGTTACTAATGTTTAGTACGACTGTTGTGTTGAGATGACGGAACTTATAGCTTCATCCATGGTGGCTGAAAAAGGCTACCAAATGATGCTACATGATGTGCAAGGTTGACCAGTGCTAAGAATGATTATGTTGCTGAATGGAAGTATGAGTGTAACTGTGTGGATGAGAGAGGATGTGTGTGAATGAGTCTGCTAGGGGTTATGGAGTGGATGCCGGTATTTTTTGTATTATTATGAACCAGCTGGTGGCCAAGGCTGCAACGGAGAAACCACACCCCTGTCCTGCCAGCATTAGCTGGCGCGACGGGACTAGCGTGTGGACGCTGTGTTGCGTTTTCGAGTGAATTGAATGAATGACATGTGAGATGGAACCTAGGAGATGTGTAATGTGCGTTGAAATTTTTCAAATCGGGGCTGTAGAAGTTTAAAAGTAATGTAGTAAAGATCAAAGAAAACGGGGATTTTAGAGCTGGTGACGTCATAGGGAGCGTCGGAGCTTGGGGTGCGTTAGATTTGGAATAACGGGGCTAGATCGGGAGCGTTAGATTTAAAATACGGAGCCGGCCGGGGCCAAGCGGGCGAGCATGCTAGAATGAGGATAGTAATATAGGTTCTGTAAACGGGGGCTTAATAGGATTAAAGTTATGTTACGGGGTGTAGCTGGGGTTGTGTAAACGTCGCGATGTGTTGTGCCGCTCGAGTCAACAGGACTGGGCCGTTTAGGAGAAGTGATGTTGGATGCTAAGCTAAGCTGGTGCTAGCGGCACTGAGCTAACGAAGCTAAGATGCTAAGCTACCTGTGCTAACAAAATAGCATGATTGAACTCTCGGGGAATCTCGCGTGTTGCTACTCTTTGCTAGTGCGGGATCTTAGAGAGGCGATGGACAGGTACTTCCGGTGTAGAGGGTTCTGGGAATTGTAGTTTTGTGGTTGAGGTAGAACGTCGAGTTGACGTCTTGGGGTGGTTTACGTAATGACGCACTTGCGGGGGAGGCGTGGCGCCTCCTACAGGAAGTGGTGAGTGTTGTGGTGCGTTGGTGATGGACAGGACGTTCCAGCGGAGGGCGCTGTTGCCTCTTTTATAGTTTCACCTTTACAGGTGGAACGGGGTGCAGTTGGCAGTGGAGAAGGGTTTGTAGTTATTATAAGTTTTGAGTAGCGACCATTTGTGGGGATTTATAAATTCTTTATGTTCGGTTTTTTCTGTTGTTGATGATGGGGGTGTTTACTGGTTTGATTATAGGTCTGTATTTGTTATGGGCCAGGTGTAATGGCGCTGGTGGGATTGGCGTGAACCCCCCCCCCCCCCCCCCCTTTTTCCTCTGTCTCTTCCTCCCTCGTTCACGCTCTCTCCCTCCCTCCCTCCCTCCTTCCCTCCCTCCCTCCCTCCCTCCCCCCCCCCCCCCCCTTCCCCCCCCCGCCCCCCTCCACTCCATCCCTGTCTCCCGGCTTAACTTTGTGAGGGGACAGGTGCACAAAGGGAGTTTTTGTTTAGTATAGATTGCCTGATTGATTGATTGATTGAAAATTTTTATTAACGGATTGTTTAATGGGTACGATACGGTACAGCTCAATACACACAATTGTTAAGGGGATGCAGACCGGAGAAAGACTTTCGTCTTGTTTACATCGGGGTCCCCCATTTTCAATTCATCATGGGTTTGGAGTATTGGTTATATTAATATAGTGTTACTTGCTAAAATAGGATTACATAAGGATAGATGGAATATTCATGGTCATTTTTTTGGTCTGATTAAAGTTAAGGTTGATTTAGACGGTTTTGGTAGTAGTTAATGTTGCATTGTGTGACCCCCCCCCCCCCCTTTCCTCCCCTTAGTCCCTGGATCCCTGTATCCCTCCCTCCTTTTTTCTTTTCCCTTCCCTGTCTCTCCTTGTATTTCGCCATCCCTGGATTGCGGCGTGTTGTGGGCATTTGGTTGTAGGTTTATTTGTACTGCGTTGTTATTGTATATGTGAAGTAGGTACCGGATGGGCGCTGGCCTGTCTAGGTGCAGGTGGTGGTAGGATGATTTGTGATATTCTTGGTGTGGTAGAAGCTTGGGGTGATTCCGTTCAGGTTCGAAACTGAAGGGAGGACGCTTTGGGCTGTGAGTTGACGGTTCTTTGTGTATTCGGAGAACTGGGAGGATATTGCGGTGGCATAGTGCGGGTGTCCATGAAATTATTAACGTGGCCAGCTGTACTATGTGTCGGTCAGGGTTTTAGTGATCTAAGTTGCTAAAAGTTTATTGTTTTCCCTGATTAGGTGGTTGGTAGCAGTAGCAACACTGATTAATTTTTATTAAGTGTTGTGGGGGGTAATGGTTGTGTGTAAGGATGAATGAAATGGATGTAGTATGAGAAGTGAAGCGAAAGCGAATAATACATTTAGTCGATACGCTAATCGGAATAATACATTTAGTCGATACGCTAATCGGGCATTTAAAAGTAAGAAATAAGGTTAGGATGAACAGATTCATCAAGCAAAGAGAGATTAGAATCAGATGAAGGACCAGGTTTACAAAGGATTATTAGACAATGGATAGGAAGGGGATTAATGATTATATTTCCCAGGAAATCAGGAGGAGAGAGCACACAGGGGATTGGAAAACTCCAGTGTTCCTGTTGAAGGAACGGACAAAAAACAAGATAAGCTGTATCGTTATTTTTTCAAGCAAATCACACTGTGTCTCTTTAAATATATTAGTATAGTGTTGCCCGACATTTCCAATGCATAACGAAGAGTGGAAATAATAAGGGAAATGCCACTGTATTAAGTTTGGATATTTCTGCTTTCTTTCTATACAGATGCTCGGCCGGACAGGTGCTCTAACGACTTCCACAACCATCTAGGGAAAACGGCTTTAATGCGCCTTGGTATAAGTATGAATGATAAGCCAGTTATCAATCCTTGTCTGCACAGTAAAAATTTGACAGTGTGAGTGTTTTAACTCAAGTAAGTAGAAGTAGTGGAAGACAGAGAAACTTGTTTTTTCAAACGGTGATTACAAGAGTGTGTTGAAAGTGGAATGAATGACAGTAACATAGGAAGTTCACTTTAGTGGGACATTTGATAGGAACAACTGAAGCGTTAAATGCAGTAACAATAGGATAACAACAACAACGATATGGAGGAGGGCCTTAGTGATCGGGCCATTGGGGGAAGTAGGCCGAGGGCCTCTGCAGACATTTCCCAGATAGACTATACCAGTGATGATCTGATTGATTTGAATATGGACTTCTCTCATGTGACCAGTACGACAGAAGGACTTGGAATGATGACTTTGATTCCAACACAGGGGAGTGAACCAGTGACAACGGTGTTACTCCAACCAGAACCGATTCAAGCTGGAGTGTCCATTGCAGGCGACTGCGGTTTAACCAAGGGGCAGAAAAAGAGACTGAGGTTACAGCCGTCCCACGAAGTCCACTCTGGCCGGAGGGCTGGAACTGAGACCGACAGCAGGTATGGAATACACGAACAGTTTCTACAGCCCACCCGTTTCCCACATCCATCCTGCCCTCAGCACCAAAGCCAAGATGGGAGGCGGAGCCCAACGGTGGGACGTCAAACCGCCCGTGCTGAGATGGGGGAAGAGGCAGCATACTATAAACAACAGAGAGCGTTTGTGACGGCGTTCGAACAACACGAGGCAGTTCATCGAGATCTGATGAAGACACAGCTGGAGATCGGTCAAGCCGCACACGAGACTCAGAGATTGGAACGGGAACTGGCGAGAAAGACTGTGCTACTAGAAGCGACAGCTGTTGAGATCATGCTTCGGGCGTCTGACCTAGGCCGCTGTGATCAAAGAATGCCCTGTGCTCTGTTGCCCGGACAGGGAACTGGGCCGCAACAGGGTGAACAGAACCGCAGGAGGGGTGAGTTTCCAGGCCCCTCCCAACAAGAGAAGGCCAGAGGAGAGGCAGCAGAAAAGGACAGGTATGCCCCTCTCTCCTCCAGGCAACAGGACATGCGACCAGAGGACAGGAGAGGGGTGGACCTGGAGAGGACGGTGGGAGGCCAGCCGAGAGACTGTGGGAGTCGTGGTAAACTGGGTGAACTGGAACCCCTGGGATGGCCGGCGTCGGCTGTGTGCTGGGGTTGTGGGGAGGTTGGCCATTTCGCTCGGTCATGTGACAAAGGGTGGAGGCCTCAGCAAACGTCCAGAAAGAAGCAAGAGTCCAAACAGGGTTGCTGGGAATGTGGAGAGTTGGGACATTGTCAGAGGGGGTGTCTGCATAGGTCATAGGTTAATTAAGAACGAGGCAGGAATGCACAAGCGGAGCTAATAGTGCTCGGGAAAATAGAGTTATTAATAAGTTAAAATGGGAAGAAGGACGGATTGGAACAAAAAATAGAATAAAAAATATATAGGAGCGTTGATACATTAGATTATGAGTGGAAGCGACTAAGATGGATGTGCAACTAACAGGGAGAGGTGAGATGACTGACAGATGCATGAGCCAATCGTACTAACAGTTAATTAATAGACAAATCATGGGTTTTCCTTTTTGCTACAGTGTGTCTGATCAACTCTTGCTGTGGCAGTGAGGAAAACGTAAGGGAGAATGGTATGGTGGACGATTTTTGGAATCTCCCACCTGTGCAGCCTGGCCCGGCTGCACAGATTGGAGAGAGAGAGAAAAATGGTCACCGCAATGGCTCTTGTGGTCATGTGAACTCTGAACCAGACGGTGTCAGAGAAGGGTTAAACAGTTGGGTTTTAGACAGGAACAATGGAACATATAATATTAGACAGAGTTAGAAACAAAGGACTATTTATAGTAGTGATTACAATACTTGATCAAAGGGTGGTCAAGGTTGAATTAAGGAATTAAAAAAAAAAAAAAAAAAAAAAAAAAAAGGTCAACAACAATATTATTATTTCATTACTTATTTTATTTCTTTTTGGATTTCTAATTTTGCTGTCTTAGTTTTGCGGGGGTATTTATGCCTCTGGATGATAGTTTAATTCTGTTGGATGGGTGTGTAGCATGTAGGCACTCACAGTTTTTTTTTTTTTTTTTTGTTTATTTTTAAATTTTCTTTGTTTTTGGTTGACTATATTTTTTTTGGGAACTGGCTGGCTGGGGGGGTTCTCTCGCCAGTCAGGGATAGCAGGTGGTGGTGACACAGCGAGACTGGTAGGAGGTCTGATATAATGAGCTGGGAACTGAGAATGGACGGGAGCTGGTTCATGGTTTGTTTTCCGCTCATTGAGGCTCCAGATGTAGAATCTGGAGGGTTGTGTCACTTTTTGGGTTATGATAAGTGTTGGGGAAACATATTTCTCTGTCTATAAGGAAGCTCTGTAGGTTGGTGGTCGCAATTTGGCCAGTTAGTGTTCATGTAGGGTGCAGACATGTGAATTTGATGATTGACTTATGGAAGACTCTGCACCGGCTTGTTGAAAGCTGGCGGAGTGTGTGTGATGTGTGTTTAAAGGGACTGTGGTTTGTTGACCATGCACATAGGTTCTGTTGGTGATTGGCCTCGTCTAGAGCTGACTGTCCGGACCGGGGAGCTGTCGGGAAACGAGGTAATTGAAAGTGAAATGATGGTTATTCCACTGTCAAGGGTGGAGGTAGTTGTGTTGATCTTGAGATATTGAATCTAGTAAAACAGTACAGCACAAAAAGAAATGAGACAAAGATGATTTGATTGAATGTTAACGTAAGAAGCTGTGAAATACATAGATAATGAATTGGAGAAAAATGTATTGTCAAAATGCAGAACAGTAAAGATGTATCTGTGAAAATAAATGTTTCCAATCTATTGTGTGTTTTGTAAATAATAATCCAAAATGCAAAAAAAGGACAGAGGGAAAATCGTTTCCTTCTGTGGAAAATCGGAGCAGTACCAAAAACTGCATACAACAAAGAAGAGGCTGTGGTTAGCACAAAATACAACAAGAAGAAAACAGTCAAAACGAGGTAGCCGTAAAGACCTCAGGAGGTTTAAACAGGGATAACTGACAGGGATGAAAGCGAAGAATAATTGAGGCCTCAGTGGTCTTTTCAAGGAGAAGAGATGATTTATGTTTGCTTGTTTGAATCTCCCTCGATGTTTAGAGTGTTAATCTTTTGGGTAGGATGTATTAATCTTTTCTTGCAGAGTCAATTACACAAAACAGACACATTGAAGCTAAGTAAACATGGATAAAATAGTCTAAACAAAAAAGCTGTTATTGAAAGAGTGTTTCCTTGTAAAAACAGGAACAGCTTTCTTAGTCTAAAGTCATAGTAATAACTGATATTGTGTGTGACTGGGGAAGAAGCCAACGGAAAGAGTGAATGATGATTTTGTAACTGTACAGACGGAAATGGGTTTGGTAGTTCGATTTGTGTAAATTTTGGATTTTTTGAATTTTTTGAAAATATTAGCAAAAATGATAATTATGGTTTAACATGTTTAATTTAGAACATATTGGTGCTATATAGTGGGTTATGAAACCCACTAAGGGTGGATTGTCGTATATTTATCTAAATAAAACCTGTAAATTAAACAATAGAAATTAAGCACATATATGAAATAGCAAAGAACTAGGTTCTTTTCTCTTAGAAAAATAGAGACGCACAGCCATGCCAAATCACCTGTTAGGTTAACCATACATTTGAGTCAACAAGAAGGCTGTTAACTGGCCTCAGTCTAAATGGTACCTTGAGATGTACGGAGGGGAAACACTGAATACAGGTGAGGGAAGGACAAATGTGGATAGCCTTCAAATAAGCTGAGACCAGCAGAAAAACGTGTTTGTGTAAGGTTTAGAAGAGATTTTATGACTACACAGCCCCACAGTTCAAAGGAAGGTGATCGTTTCATACAGATGTACTGAGACCACAGGATGAAACCTCTTTCCCCACAACAAAGTGGGATGGAGGGCCGAATACTTAACTTTAAGTCAGGCCTGAAGGCCAGCCCCAGAGTTCTGTTTACTTTAGCTAAGCAGTCCAAACAGCCCATTATTTCAATCGATATGAGGGTCGCATTCAGGGACACTTGGGTAAATCATTCTAAAAGGAAACTAGTTCATATCCCCTCTGTAAGGTCACCTTGTAACGCTGTTTCGCAAGACCCAAATCACTGAGAGGGGAGACCTTCTAGCCAATAGGAAAGCAGGCTCTCTGGGGTGACGGCACTGGATGGCGCAAGGGCTGGGGGGGGTTCTCTCTTCTCTATAAAACCTACAGGTTGAATGATGGAGGTGAGACAGAGACACGGAGACACGGAGACGCAGAGAGACACGCAGAGAGAACGAAGAAGCAGAGACGGAGAATCCACCCCACCAGTTCGAGAATAAGAGACGCCACTAAGAAGCCCTCCGGGAAAAGCTGATTAGAGATAGAAAATAATTGATGCTGTGAACCAGATAATTTAAGCTGTTGGATATTCCAATAAAACAACGGTCAGAACCGTTTTCACCCGCAGCGCTGTCTCCGCCTCTACGTGATTTCCAAAGGACCACATTTGAATGAACTGTTACTTTAACGGGAAATACAACGAGCAGAGTAAGCTATTCCACTATACATTAGAGAACGATCATATAGCTATAACATAGAAACATTGAGAAGATACATTAGAGGTTTTTCTCTGCTACACAACAGTGTCAGGTGGCTAACAATATTGTGTACCAGGTGGATGACTCTCCGCCCCCTGCGGTTGCTGCTGCCCTGTCCAGAGCCCCCGCCCCGGCCCAGAGACAAAAGCCCACAGGTATGTGTTTCTACCATGCACAGTTTGGCTCTAAGGCTAGAAAATGCCTACCCCCATGTAACTACCCCCATGCCAAGGTGTCGGGAAATGAGAGGGCCAGCACCCGCTAGCTGCCATGAGTGTTGGCCATGAAGGCAGTTTATTATTTATTAGAGACACACTTTCTGTGCAGCGTTTTTTGTGCGACACTGGGGCCACTGTGAGCGTTTTACCCGCATCTGTTTTGGATATACAAGCCGGAGTACGGGGTTCACCACTAGAGGCGGCCAACGGCAGTCCCATACGGACCTATGGTGAACGGCATGTGACATTGTGTTTGGAGGGACAGCATTTCTCATGGACGTTTGTTACCGCTGAGGTGTGTAACCCATTGTTAGGTGCAGATTTTTTGTGTGCCCATGGGCTGCTGGTGGACATTAAAAACCGGCGCTTGGTCAGCGCAGAGACTTTTAGCTCATTCCCATGTGAACTCAGTGGTTCTAGCTCCTCAAGGCTGTCCAGTACCCTTACTGCCTCTGAGTTCTCGAGTATGTTGGCTGAGTTCCCAGTTCTTACCATGCCAACTTTTTCAGCAGCTATAGCTAAGCACGGTGTGGAACATTATATACCGACTGCAGGCCCGCCAGTACATGCCCGTGCACGGCGCCTGGATCCAGGTAAACTGGCTATTGCTAAAGCGGAGTTTGAGGCGATGGAGTGCCTCGGCATAGTGCGCCTCTCCAATAGCCCCTGGGCCTCGCCACTCCATATGGTGCCAAAGGCCGCCGGAGGTTGGCGCCCGTGTGGTGATTATCGCCGCCTGAATGATGCTACGACCCCTGACCGCTATCCTATACCACACATTCAGGACTTTTCATCTCGCCTTGCGGGGAAGGTCATATTTTCTAAAGTGGACCTGGTTCGTGGTTATCACCAGGTGCCGGTGCAGTCACAGGACATTTCCAAGACCGCGGTAATCACCCCTTTCGGGCTTTTTGAGTTCCTCCGCATGCCTTTTGGGCTCAAGAACGCTGCCCAAGCATTTCAGCGCCTCATGGACAGTGTGTTAAGGGACCTGCCTTTCCTGTTCATTTATTTAGATGACATCCTCATCGCCAGCTCCTCCAGGGCTGAACACATGGTTCACCTCCGCACACTTTTTGAGCGCCTGAGTCAGCATGGCTTGATTCTTAACCCAGCCAAGTGGCAGTTTGGACTGCGAATAATTGATTTCCTCGGGCACCGCATCACAAAGGATGGGGCAGTGCCTCTGCCATCGAAAGTGCAGGCTGTGAGCAAGTTTCCGCAGCCCTCCACCGTCCGGGCACTACAGGAATTTTTGGGTATGGTGAATTTTTATCATCGCTTTGTGCCTGGCGCAGCCCAGCTCATGCAGCCCCTCTACGAGGCACTCAAGGGCAAACCTGCTAAGCTCACTCTCACTTGGACAGAGGAGATGGAGGGAGCTTTTAAAAACACTAAGCAAGCCCTGGCTACAGCGGCCATGTTGGCGCACCCATTACATGAGGCGCAGATCGCTCTCACAACCGACGCATCGGATTATGCTGTTGGGGCAGTGTATGAGCAGCTAGTCGATGGTCACTGGCAACCCCTTGCCTTTTTTAGTCGGCAGCTCAGAGCCAGTGAGCGCAATTACAGCACCTTTGACCGGGAGCTCCTCAGCCTCTATCTGGCGGTACGGCATTTCCGTTTCCTGTTGGAGGGCCGACCATTCACAGCATTTGTCGATCACAAACCGTTGACCTTTGCTATGGCCAAGGTCTCAGAGCCATGGTCCGCTCGCCAGCAACGCCAGTTGTCCTCCATCTCGGAGTTTACAACAGACATCCAACATGTGGCCGGGAAGGACAACCCTGTCGCCGACTGCCTCTCTCGTGCTATCATCAGTACGGTCCACCTCGGGATTGATTATGCACAGATGGCAGCCGATCAGCTTTCCGACAAGGACGTCCAGGCATGTAGGACCACCGATACAGGTCTTCAGTTGGTGGACATCTCTTTTAATGACACTGGTTCTACGCTCCTGTGTGACATCTCACTTGGGCAGCCTCGCCCTGTTGTCCCTGCCGCTTGGAGGAGGCGTGTTTTCGACGCCCTTCACTGCCTTTCTCACCCGGGCAGGAAACCATCTCAGCTGTTGGTGGCAGCCAAGTTCGTCTGGCACGGTCTTAAAAAGGATGTTCGGGATTGGGCTAATGCTTGTCTAGAGTGTCAACGGGCCAAGGTACACCGCCACACCAAGGCCCCACTAACCCCTTTAAATGTGTCTGAAAGGCGGTTTGATCATGTGCACATAGACTTGGTTGGGCCACTGCCACCATCACACGGTTGCACCCACCTCCTTACCATGATTGACAGGACAACCCGTTGGCCAGAGGCCGTGCCACTATCTTCAACTACATCTGCCGACATTGCACGAGCATTCATCGGCACCTGGGTTGCCCGTTTTGGTGCTCCATCGGATATAACCTCCGACCGGGGGCCTCAGTTTACATCGGAGCTCTGGAATGCTGTGGCCCAGGGTCTCGGGGTAAAGCTGCACCGTACAACGGCTTATCACCCTCAAGCCAATGGACTGTGCGAGAGGTTTCATAGGTCAATGAAGGCCGCATTCAGGGCCAGTCTTCGGGACAATGGGTGGGTTGACAGACTTCCGTGGGTCATGCTGGGCCTCCGATCAGCCCCTAAGGAAGATCTTCAGTCCTCCTCAGCCGAACTGGTTTATGGGCAGCCATTGCGAGTCCCCGGGGATTTCATGCCCAACACCACAACGCCTTGGTCTGCTGGCCAGCAACGGTCTGTTTTCCTGGACAATGCCAAGGTATTTAGGCCGGTGCCTACGTCACAGCACATTGTGCCCCAGGCTTATATTCCACCTGATCTCCATACAGCAAAGTACGTCTTTGTCCGCCATGATGCCCATCGGTCGCCACTACGGCCACCATATGAGGGGCCTTTTCGTGTTCTGGAGACAGGGGACAAGTCATTTGTAGTCGAAATAGGGGGGAAACCGGACAACATTTCAGTGGACCGTCTGAAACCGGCTCATGTGGACCTGGACTGTCCGGTTCCTGTAGCTCAGCCGCCGGCCATCAGAACCTCAGACCGCCCTCCGGGGTCTACGGGTTCCACCATGACGCAGGGTTTCCCCCTGGCCGTTAAGTCCTCAGACCACCCTCTGGTGGTAACTGGTCCCGTCGCTACACAGACTCTGGACACCCGAAGCCGATTCGGCAGGATTTTACGGGGTCCTCAACGGCTCATGCTGCCAGTTCTTGTGAATTCTGGGGGGGCGCATGTGGGGGACAATAATGGACAATAGAATTCTGTCACCTCCATGTTCAATGTTATGCACAGGGTGTGGTTAGAGGGCATTGACGTTATGTAGTCACACGAGTTGACGTGATGACGTATTAGTTTGTATTAAGGAAGTGGGAAGTAAACATGAGACGTTACGTGTATTGCATCTAAACAACCGTCTGGCAGTCTGTTTGTTCCGCACTCCTACAAACCATTAAATAAAGGTTGTAATCTGTAAATGTATTTGATTTTACTGTAATTTGACAGTATTTGGCAACCATTGATGCCAGACATTTACCGTTTTGGTCTGTAACCTGGATGCGCGGCCATTCGGGAGATACTGGGATTTAAAGATCAGAATGGATTGCACGCTGAATGTTTTATTTAAGTTGACTTTTTAGGATTTTAGGATGTCTAAACCACAGAAAAGTTCAGGAAAGCGTGTGGAAGCTGCTAGAACCTACAGAGAAGGACTTAGTCAGCAGGAAAGGGCGCAATATTCTGATAAACTCAGACTAATAGGTGGTGAATATCCATACTGCTGGCTCATGTTGGAGTTACGACCCGACAATTATGCCTTCTATTGCCTATCCCGACATAGTGAACTACCTCGTTTTTTCACCAAGCCCATACACAGATGAAGACCTTAAATCTTACAAAGGTGTGGATGCATTGCCTACAACCAGAATGTGTGAATGGGTGATCGACGAGGCACAGTATCAGCTCATCGATGACATGGCACATGTGTATTGTGAAAGCCAAGGTAGGTGATTCAATAACGTTACTAGATCAACTGATCTTTACATTTGAATTTTTTTTCTAATAGTCGTCTAGTACAAATTTTTTTATCGAAATGCTGATCGGTACTTTGGTAGTTCGTTCAGACTGGAGAGAGGAGAGGGGGTGTTCGCCTCCTTTTTTGCACTCTTCTTCCTGATTTGTAATAGCTTTTGGCAATCTGAAGTACTCCAAATGCTTTTCCCGGTCCGACCGATTAGTACAGCCAAAAACACGGCAGTAATTGACCATTTTCAGCAACAATGACCAGGAACAGTTGCTAGTTCGGTTGTGTTGGATACGTTCAGTATCTCCCAAATGGCCGACCTCTGCTTTGATGATGTGCCGTGAAAACACTCTATAAACCTTATGGTGAAAAAGCATGCACTAAATGGCTATAGAACTACACAATATTTTACACAATCATGAAATGAAAAACCTGAAATGGGACACACAACACCAGGCACAGTAGACAGGTTGGTCGGTTGGTAATTGGGTTGAAGAGACAGGAATATGAATTATTGTTGCATGTGAATGTGTTGCAATTGAACATGAGCGTTCTAGCTAAGCTACTACCATCCTGGATAAGCTACTACCGTCATGTGGCTAAGCTACTACCATCATGGCTAAGCTACTACCGACATGGCTAAGCTGCTACTGTCATGGATAACCAACATGCAATATTAGCATTTTCTCATGGTCGGCAAACATACATTTGGCAAAATGCTACGTCAAATAATTGAAAGCCTTTCAGTTAAAATATAAAATTGCATGATAATGATATCATATCATATCATATTCACCCACATTCACTCACACATTCACACACCGATGGCAGAGGCAACCATGCAAGGTGCCAACCTGCTCATCGGGATAAATTAGGGGTTAAGTGTCTTGCTCAAGGACACTGCACTGCCCGGGAGGAGCAGGAATCATACCGGGAACCTTCCGACTACCAGACGACCACTCTCAGTGGCGGACTGGGACACAAATTCAGCCCGGGACATTCAGACGCACCAGCCCACACACCGGCCCACGCACCGGCCCCGAAACCGGCCCACACAACGGCCGTTATGAAACACTCATCCAGTATTAAACAACCCAAGGCTGTGGCTAAGGAGTCAACATCAAGGAGACCAAATCTACACCCCGCCCCTAGATGTGCACTCATGCACAGTGCACACACACACACACACACACACACATACATATACCGTTACTTACTGTCATTGGCATATTTTTCTTTTTTTAACAACATCTTAGTGCCTCATTAGCCTAGGGATTAAGGATACATGAAGTATTAACTATACCATAATAATATTGAGGTTTTGATCCATAGAAAGGTCTGTGCTACACAATTTCAGTTAGATTGGATTTATTGTCCTTTAATTTGGCACTCATGACATTAGTTGCTTGCCGTTTAATCAACATCGAAAGACCCCCCACTTCCTTCCAGACACCCATTCCAAGAGCCTGTTTTCTCTCTCTCTCTCTCTCTCTCTCTCTCTCTCTCTCTCTCTCTCTCTCTCTCTCTCTCTCTCTCTCTCTCTCTCTCTCTCTCTCTCTCTCTCTCTCTCTCTCTCTCTCTCTCTCTCTCTCTCTCTCTCTCTCTCTCTCTCTCTCTCTCTCTCTCAGTGCATCTTCCCCCAGGCCATCAGAGCCCTGAACAATGAACATATCTCTCTCTCTCTCTCTCTCTCTCTCTCTCTCTCTCTCTCTCTCTCTCTCTCTCTCTCTCTCTCTCTCTCTCTCTCTCTCTCTCTCTCTCTCTCTCTCTCTCTCTCTCTCTCAGTGCATCTTCCCCCAGGCCATCAGAGCCCTGAACAATGAACATTGAGTGCCACAGAACACTGAACTATCCACACACAAGCACACATGAACACACACACGACACGCACGCTGTGCACGCTCACACACTGCCGCACACTTATGGCCAAAAGGAAAGGCCACTTTAAATTAGAATAACAGGAACAGTGTATTGCACTACCAAAGCTCTAGCATTAGCATGTCCTATATGCTCTGTAAATAACTATGTACAGATACCGAGATGTCACACCATGTTACCTGTTACCTGTTTATTGCACAATGTTGTTTTTTTATTGGATTCTATATATGTTGTAACATGTTGTATTGCATGTTAAATGTGTTACTCTAGATTAAGATCTGTTCTGGACAGTTGATGCGTGATTTAAGCATAGATGTTGCAAGATTAGAATTACGTTCAGTATGACTAGTGGATCATACAGGGTATGAATAAGGTTAAGTTCAGACTGGGTTAAGTATAGTAATTTACAATAATACGAGCTCTCTTCACTCTCTCTCTCTCTCTTTCTCTCTTCCTTTCTCTCTTCCCTTCTCTCTTCCCTTCCGTTAGAACAGGCCTAAGGCCGTGCTAGGCTGTGGGTGACTTCCGGGCTAAAGCCTTTTTGATAGATGCCTTTACAGTGAGGCTTAGGTGTATAGTGTTAACTTTTGGAAGCCACATGCGGGAACCATTTCTCACATCAAATGGTGTTTAGTTTGAGTTAAATTGTGCAGCGCATGCTGGGGGGAGGTTTAAGCCCTGTTTATTTACTGGACCAAGTAATACTAAATAATCTGTAGATTAATTCTAGTTCTGGTTTAAGTGTACATAGTGTATATTTTTTCATTTAGAACAAGTTACTAATCCCCCCCTCTCTTAGTGGGGATTGTTATTTCCTTTCCAATGCCCCCCCTTTTCCGAGCCCCTCACAGCCCTCTTCCGCTCTCTCCATAGGGAGGTTGAAGGGTCAAAGCGTGTGAATTAGATGTTGACCCGGGGTATGGACTAGTGTTAATTGGAGTGCAAGCCATCCCTTGTGCGTGTGTCACTAAGGTGATGGGTGATAGGACTATGAGAAGGAAGTCACTTCTCATTTTCAGCTTAGGGTTGTGCATTATTTTTGTAAGATAGAAGTGTGTTAGTGGGGGTTGGGGGTATTTG
The DNA here is from genome assembly GCF_963971535.1 of Notolepis coatsorum. Taxonomy (NCBI): domain Eukaryota; kingdom Metazoa; phylum Chordata; class Actinopteri; order Aulopiformes; family Paralepididae; genus Notolepis; species Notolepis coatsorum. The sequence goes on from NC_140183.1 coordinate 83,742,081, forward strand.
GAAACGGGGTTACTGTAGGCTTTACGCCATATTGTGTGTGTTTCTTTGGATAGAGGTGGTGTTATTATGGATGTGATCTGGGTGCCGTGTGGGCACTGGCCTGTTTAGGTGCAGATGTGGTTGAAGGTTGTGTGGATTTTAGAAATCCTTGCAGGGAGCCTAGGGGTCTCTTTCAGGTCGCTACTGAGAGGTGATGCTTTGGGCTGCGGATGGCAGGCCTTTGATGTATCAAGGGTCTGTAGGGATTTCAATAGGGGTGGTGTTTGCTTCTGTGGTTTATAACACAGGTAGCAGGACGCTACATTAAGAACGGGGATTCAGTGGTATAAACCGCTGAAAGTTTATTTTTTCCTCGTGAGATGGTGGCAGATGAGGTTAACACCAAAAAATTGGTGTTAAAGGGGGAGAAGTGTATATTAATTATGAAAAATGATGTTGTATGATGTTATGTGAAGTGTGAGGTAAAATAGGAATACACTTTAGACTTTCTCAGAGACAAATAAACAAAGCAAGAAGAAAATGTTAAAATTACATCTACACGTAGTCATTAAGTTGATGTTGTCATTCAGAGTAATTTATGAGATCTATATGACAAATTCATCAAGGAAAAAATTTATTTGAATAAACTAAATTACCATATCCTTCACAAATGTTTAGAAATGATAGGTTGTAAAACTAATTCTGATTGTTCTAAAAGAGGACCAACAACTTACCGGAACAGAAGTGGAGATTGATGCAAAATTGTGTTCCTCGGAGATTCGTGTGAGGGGGTTACACGACAAGAGATTGGGAAAAAATCCAGGGTTTCCAATTGGACAACGGAGATAAAAGCTAAGGCTGTGTCGTTATGTTCAAATAAATTGCACCAAATCTCTCTAAGTGTTATTAGTATAGTATGCCCGACATTTCCATGAGTAAAATATTAATGGAATAAAAAGGGAAATACCGCTGATATTAAGTGCGTGTGTTTTTTCTTTCTCTCTCGACAGGTGCTCGGCGAGGACAGAGGCAGTTCTGACGATTCCAACTCCAACTGGGAAAAAGTGGCTATTGAAAGCCTTGGGGGTATTGTATGAATGATAAGGAAGTTATCAATTCCTGTCTGCACCGATAAAATCTAAAAGTGTGAGGAAATTTACCTCAAGTTGATAGGATAAGGTAGACACAGAGACACTTGTTTTTTCAAACGGTAATATTGCAGGAGTGGTTGAAAGTGGTGTGAATGTCAAATGTAGAGTAAGTTCACCTTGGTGAAACTTTGTTAGAAGCAACTGAAAGTGTAGAGAAGATAACAATAAAAAGTGTTGACAATCGGTCTATTTCAATAACCAGTAAAATAACATTAAAAGTGATATAGAAATGGCCAAAAATAGTCAGGCCGATGGTGGGAGAAAGCCGAGAACCTCTGCAGACATTTCCCAGATAGACTTTACCAGTGATGATAATCTGATTGATTGGGATGGGATGGACTTCCCTCAGGTGACCAGTATGACAGAGGGACTTGAAATAATGACTTTGACTCCAACACAGGGGGTCATTGGGGAGGGACGAACAGAGACAACTGTTTTACTCCAACCAGTGTCCGTTGAGCAAGAGTCGACAGGGCCGATCCACGCTGGACTAACCATTTCAGGTAACTACAAATTGACGAAAGGACAGAGAAATAGACAGAGGAAGGCTGCATCGTTACGAATAGACAGAGGAAGGCTGCATCGTTACGGCAGTCCCAAGAGGCCCACCCTGGCCTTGCGGCTGGAACAGAGACTGGACAGGGGTTGGGGTTGCAGATGGAGTGGCCAATACTGCCACGGAGATGGGGGACCGACAACAGGTATGGACATAAACATGAGAAATTGTCTCAGCCCTCAAGTTCCCCATGCCCAGATCTTCCCCGGCACCAGAACCAGAACGGGGCGCGGGGCCCGGTGACGGGGAGTCAGACCGCCAGCGCCAGGGTGGAGGAAGAGAGGCAGACCTGCCTCTCTCAAGAACGACAGAGAGCATTTGTGGAAGCGTTCGAACAAAATGAGACAGTCCGTAGAAACCTGGTGGAGAGACAGCTGGCGGAAGTACGAAAGCGAGAACAGGATGAACAGGCTAAAAAGATGGCAACTGCAATTTTTGGAATATTGATGCAGGTTGAAAGACGATAGATACATGACCAAGAGATGCCACATGCTCCATTGCCCGGGCAGAGAGCTGAACAGCAGGGGCATGGTGATGGATACCACGGGAGGGGTGAGTTTTCAGGTCCCTCCCAAAGACAGGCCCGAGGGGGAGAAAGACGTACCGTGGACCTTGTAGGCTGCCCAGCAATGGCAGCGGCAGAAAAGGACAGGTATGTGCATCTCCCCACACTAAAGCAGGACCGGCCCAGGGTAACACCCGGAGGAGACCGGAGAGGTGTGAGCCTGTCGGGGACGGTGACAGGTGACACTAAGGGACGCATGTCGAGGTCTGTGAGACGGGACATTGAGGGACAACAGAGGCCTCCAAGAGAATGCTGGTATTGTGGCCAAATATGACAGAAACTGCAGACAAGGATATCAACCCCAAGGAGAGTATCAACCTCAAGGGGAGAGAGGGGCATTCGGGCCTCGGGGAATTAACAGAGGAGGCCGAGGAGGATATGGCCGAGAGCAAGGACAGAACCTGGGCCCGACAGACCTGCTAAGGGTGGTACCAGGGCCATCCGAATACAGGCAGGAGGCCCCCGGGGCTTGTGGTTCCACCCCACTAAGGAAGGGTCATGGACAGCGGTGCTGGGACTGTGGCGTATTGGGTCATTATCAAACCCATTGTGAAGGTGGTAAGGTTGTGTCTGCAGAGGCTACAGGCGGAAAGGAACAATGTGAAAATGCATAGAAGGGGCTATGCCGGCGGTTAGGTGGTCGAGCGGAGATTGCGTTCGTCACCAGCAACGGAGCTGTGAGCTTGGTTCGCCTGTTCGAATCCAGCTCACAGCTCCGGGGTTGTCACCAGCTTGGCTGGCCGTCTGCACTGATACAATTGGCTGTATCAGAGGGTGGGAGAAGCTGGCGGGGTGGGTCCGGGTCGTTGTAAACAGCGACTCCTACAGTTCGGTCGGGGCGCCTGCTAAGCGCGGATTGGACGTGAGGGGGATAGTGTGGTCCTCCCACACGCTACGCCCTCTCAATGAGAATCCGCGCTGCCAGGTGAAAAGAAGCGGTGATTGGCTGGACGTGTGTCGGAGGAAGCACGTGGTAGCCTCCACTCTCCCAAATGATCTGACTGTGGGGGGTAAAGCGCAGCGACCAGGAAGGGACTGGGAATTGGCATACGACTAACATTGGGATGGGAGAAAATCGGAGGAAAATGGAGGGGGAAAAAGACCAATAATAAAAAAAAAAAAAAAGGGGCTATGCCGCTCCAGAGAATAGATTTAGATATTAGATCAACCTGTTCCACCCCAGGTGAAAATCTGCATAAAATGTATACCTAGGTAAATGGAATATTGCTCCACTTCTACAAGGGCTATTTGCATATTCTTGGTATCTAGGAACATCTATGGACCTCAATGAATGTATTCTCGGTGTCAGAAATATTGTGTCTATTACTAGGCTTGCTTAAATTGTGATGAAACAAAGGAAAATATGAATTATGATTTTTCTTTTCATCTTTGACAGTGAATAAAACCATGATAATAATGACCAAACTTAAAAAACTGCCACTGAGCTCATTCAGTACCCTCTTGAGATCATGTGTACAAAAGATCTAAGGAAATTAATAAAGGGAAGATGATCAAACTGAAGGTTCTGTATATACAGTACTGAATTCTCCCATCCGGACCAATGCAATTTGAAATATTATTATAGAATATAGAATATATGCTTATACATTACCTTATTATAGCCAATTCGCACATTTATATATATATACATATAGTATCTTTCAAATGGCCGAGTTCAATTTGATACTAATATTTACTGTAATCGACTGTACTATTTTATATCCCCCACAGTGTAACCATTTTTAAACTAATTTCAGATCTAATTCTTCCTACATGGTAACAATAGTGTGGGGAAACTGACTGCGTTTCAATATTTGTCAAAAACGTTACCTTTTGTAGCTTATTATCACGAATCATAACAATTATTGACATAATTCATTCAGAACACTGAACTTTGAACCCCCATAGAACTTGCCAGGAAGTGTAGATCGGAGAAATCCCAACGCTGGCAGATAGCTAGCGATCTCTTCTACAAAATGGCCGCAAAAAAGCTTCAATTCCCATGGTTCAACATTTCCATTTCCGGTTCCGGGTCAAATTGGCGATCGCAAATAGAAAACTTAAAATGATATAAGTACACTTTTAACCTATTGCTAAACTATTGCCAACCTAACGTTTTACATTCTACATGTATTTGTGACATAGTAGTGATAATAATACTTGAAAACGGTTGATTTTAAAATCACAAATTATTTTGCATCTTCATAAAAATATGACTATAATTTAATAAGGTCAAAAGGGGTCGGTACCGACCCCGTCGAGTGGAACAGGTTAAAAAAGAAAAAATTAATAAAATAAAATAGGAAAAAGAAATGAAATAATGAAAAGGAAAATATAAATAGATAAGTTGGATGGTTAGATTATGTGTGCAAGTTACTAAAAGGGTGTGTGTGACTAACGTTGTAAGTGGAATGTGAGGAGATGGAGTAACTGGCGATGCATGACTAATCATATTAACAAAAAGGTGGTTTTAAACAGATTTTTGGAGCAAAATAATATTAGACAGTGAAATGATATAGTACTACTTCAATAGCGATCAGTAGTAATTATCCATGCTCGATCAATAATTTGATTGGTGAAAGGGTGGACTGCACGATTAAAAAAAAATTATGATATTAATAGATAGACATTAACAATCATGAAATGAGAATATATATATAGGGTTTTATTTTTTTATTTCTTTCCTAGTTTTTACAAGCGATTTATGCCTCCGGATGGAAGTTTGGTTTTGTTTGATGGGGGTGTTGCATGATATGACGCTCACATTTCTTAAATTTTTTTAGCGTGTATTTTTTATTTTTATTTTTTCGTTTCTTTTCTCTATTTTTTTCTAAGGAACTGACGGGCTGAGAGACATACTCCCGTTGGTCAGGGTACAGGTTGGTGGAGTGACACAGCGGAACTGATAGAAGAGTCTGTATGATGAGCTGGGAACGAAGTGTGGATGAGGGCTAATTCGTAATTCTGTTTTCCGCTCATTAAGAGTCCAGATGTAGAATCTGGGAGGTTGTGTCACATTTTGGGGTGTATAGGGTTGGGGAAACAAGGTTCTCTGTACATAGCGGAGCTCTGATAATTTTGGTCGCCATTGGCCAAATAGTTTTAATGTAAGGTGTGGACATGTGTAATTGATAATTGTCTTATGGGAGACTCTGCAACAGCTTGTTGGGGCTGGCAGGGTGTGTGAAAGATGTAAGATTAAGGGACATATGGTTTGTGACCACTCGTATAGGTGATTGTTGGTGAAGGCCGTCAGAGCTGAGCTGTCCGGACCGAGGCCTGTCTGGAAAAAAGGTATGATTGTGTAATGGAAATTACACACTCAAAAGGTGGTGGCGAATGTTGTGCTGAACTTGAGACATTTGGTCTAGTAAAAAGTACAGCACAAAGAAATGAGACAAATGCTATTTAATTGAATACTAACAATATAGAAGCCATGAAATATATAGATAAATGATTTGGAAAAGAAAAGAAGTTGTCAAACTCAGGACAGTAAGAAATGTGCCTGAGGGAGGAAAATTTGGATTTCAAATCAATTGTTGTGATATAAGTAACCTGCGTTGTCCACCGAAGCGATATATACTCACTGCAGGATACGGATGGGAGATTGGTTTGTCAGCATTCATCCAAGTGTGGTGCGAGGAAAACCAAGGACTCCATCGGTACAGACGATCCGAGACACCGGCTAGTGTCTACCCAGCGATTTCATGGAGAAGCCTAAACTCTCAAGCGGTGGGAGTTCCGGCCAACGCAGTGACCAGGTCCTGAGGACGCGGAGGGGGAAACGAGAGAGGCCAAATGCCAGGCAGTCTACGGGAGAACATTACGGGCTAACATTAGCTCGTTGTGTGGCCACCGAGGAAGTGCACTGCAGAAACTTTTTATGGGGCAGATTTGGAGAACTGGAGAAACTTGAACGACTTCACAATGCCTTTATGAATGTCTGTCATTTCTTTGCAAATGATAACTGTTAGGAGTTGTCCCATACTGTATACATGGATAGTAAGATACATGACTTGTACTCAGGGGCGGAGCTTCCTACAGGCGATTTAGGCGGTTGCCTCTGGGTGGCCCCAAAATAAAAATAAATATATTTTTTAATAAATAATAATAAAAAAAAACATTACATTTTTTATTTTTTATTTATAATTTGTTTTGCTCGGCGCAGTTTTGGCGCCCCCTCTATATCTGCAACCATTATTTTTACATAAAAAAAATCTAACAAAAATCTAAAACGGTTGGTCGGTCTGAGCCTAAGCTTTAGGTGTTCACAGTCAGAACATGCTAGAGCGCTGTGCATTGATGGGTATCAGTCAAGTGTTTATAGACTTGAGCGTTGAGGAAAGAAAGACTAACGTTAGAGAGCTATGAAGAGGCAAAAGCCATCCGGACATCCAGTATAAAAAGAGAAGAAAAGAAGAAGACGAGAAATGTGCCAAGGTGAAAGGTATGCAATTTTGTACAACTTCCAAGACCTGCCACACCAAGAGCTGATGAAGCAAGCAGAGGCACTTGTACACACCTTAAACCATGGAGGGCAATCTGATTTGGATGAGAAGGAGCTGGCTCAGGAGTTGGAAAATTTTATGTGATTGATGACTTTGCAGTGAGGAAGGCCAGAAGGATTGCACTGTAAATGGAAACCAGTAGGAGCTACAGGCTAACCTTGAAGTGTGATGATAGGGAGTGGAATGTGAATAGTTCTTTAGACAAAGTGAATTTGTAATTTTTATTTATTTGTTTGTTTATTTAGAATATTATATTTTGATTATATATGGGTAACATATTTTACAATACATAATTTTCTTTTAAAGCAAATTTGCACGTTATTTTATTGTTTGTTATTGTTATTATTATTATTGATTGTTAGCTAAGTTGTTTGTTTTAATTCTTTAGTGTGCACTTTACATTTCTTCTTAATTTTCATTGAAAGAAAATGTGCACATTATTTTATTGTTTGTTAGTTATTATTATTATTGTGTGTTAGCTAAGTTGTTTATTTGTTTTAATTCTTTAGTGTGCACTTTACATTTATTCTTAGCTCTTGTTCTTGCTTGTAAAAAATAAAGGTGCAGTACTTTACTGTATAACTGTTAACCCTTTCACTGCCACACGACAGATGGTTAACCCTTTACTATCAGGGTTAACCTTCTGCGTATTGTCGCAGTGAAAAGGGTTAACCGGTTGGTAGCGCGGCGATGTTTTGATTTGGGGGGGGGGGGGGGGGGGGGGGGGGGGGGGGGCGCAGTGGTGAACCTCGCCTAGGGCGCCAAATGTGCTAGGTCCGCCCCTGCTTGTACTGTGTGACCTTTTGTACTGACCTTTTGTACTTTGTGTGCTCACATACAGCATATTCTGTGTTCTTAGCGCGATGACATTTAACTTTTCTGTGTGGCAGTTAACCAGACCACAAGTTACTTCTGCATTTCTTATTCTGCACTGGGGTCAGCATCTATGGGTAGAAACTGTCAACTTCAGGATACAGAGGCAAACCCTTATTCATTAGTGTGTGCGTGCCTTCTCCTTTCCTTTGTACTGAATATATATCCCTGTGTGAACTCAATAAACTTTAGAACAACCATGTGACACTGCCTCCGTGTCACTCTGTTCCCCGGCGCCCATAGGCAGCTTTAAGGTGAACGAAGACACTGATCACTGATCAATACTAATCACTCACAACAGTAGCCAATCACTATGCTCGCCCAGGGTGGAATGTTCCTTTTTGACACGCTTGCGCAAGCCAGGGAACTCACTGAGCAATTTCCTGTCTATTATTTGTCTGGAAAATAGCTGTCCAGGCTAAAATCTTGTTAAATTTGGTTTAAAAGTTAAAGGTTAGTAGACGTCTAAATCACTGTTTTCATTGTCATTTCAATGGCTATATATACCTGTTCTTATTGGTTGGGTCAGCGGTAGCCTGTCTATCACTGGTGGTGGGTGTGTCCCCAAGTGTGCTTGGAAGTGTAAATGTGAGCCAAAAAGAACTGTACTGCTGTTGAGTATTATGGCTTGTACACCGACGTTGTTCTGGTTAATAAACCGTTTAATTCGTAAACTCAACGTTTGTCTCAGACTCATGGGCTCAGTGGCTCAGGTGCATGGTAGAGCAGTGGTCTGGCAATGGGAAGATTCCCGGTTCGATTCCCCGCTCCTCCCGGGCAGCGTGTCAAAGTGTCCATGACCAAGACACTTAACCAGGCATGCGTTGTTCATGGCACGGGGTACCACTCAGTGGTACCTCACTGAGTATTAAAGATTTGAGCAGAAGCGCGTGCACGCACATGCACGCGCTCGCGAGAACGCGCTGCGCTCGGCTCGGATCGTTGTGTTTACCTGCGGCGCTACCTCGCATTATCATAACAATAGCCGCTATAGGCTGGTGTCTTCAACCAGTCTGGGACTCTTTGTGATGTAAATATGGAACGTCCCAAGTTGCCGCTGCCCACAGAGTGCACCGCCGTCCAAAGGTGAACGACGGCGAACGAAGGGCCAAATCAAAACAGCCGTCAATTCCGAATTGACAACTGTTTTGATTCAACCCCCCACCCACCACCACTCACCCCCGGACAACAACACACTCTGCAAACAGCAGCAACCCGGGACATTCCATATCTACATCACAAACTTCGGGACTGAGTAGATAATTAATTAATCTTCTCTTTATTTTTATTATTTATATTAAAACTGAATCAAACCATAAACAAGGTTGCCTGTTGGGATGTTAGATCCTAATGTGAAAAACTGATTTTATATGTCTGCACTTTATGTGCTCATTTTATGCCTGTCTTAATTCTGTTGTGAAGCACTTTGAGCTGCAGTTTCTGTATGAAAGGCTATACAAACAAAGTGTATTATTGTGCGCGAGGGAACATATGCGCATGCGCGCGGGGCCGCGCGTGCGTGTGCGCGTGCGCGTGCGCGCGGCGTCATTATCCTGCGTGGCGGCTCAGCCCATAATAACAACGCAACGCTGCACTTAACCCCTAACTGCTTCCGATGAGCAGGTTGTCACCTTGCATGGTCGCCTCCGCCGTTGTTGTGTGAATGTGAGGAACAAAATTGTAAGGCATTTTGGATAAACGTGCTATATAAATGCACCATTTACCATTCATCAGTGAGACATTACAATATGTTTAAATTACATTTAATAACTTGTCTACTAAACTTTCACTTTTGAACCAAATTTAACCCATTCCACTAGACACTTTAACATAACATGTTTAGATGCCCATCTCAATGTCAAAACATGATATGTCTACATACATGATTGTTACTTCATTCTAATTTGTGTAATTGACCACATCTGCCCAGTTGTACAGCCCTGGCCTATTCCTATTTTATTTTTACCTATAATTGTACTATATCTATTGTGCTATATTTAATTTAGTTTATATCCCATATAATTGTATTCAACCTCTTATACAGTTGTACATTCTATTGTGCTTAACTTAGCTCATATTTCATTTTATTTTACTCCACCACTTTATTGTATTATCTGTCTGTTACTGTATGTCTGCCCACTAATGTCGCACCGATAACGTCCAAAGCTAATTCCTTGTATGTGAAAACGACTTCTAATTCTGATTCTGATACATCTAACCTTTAAATAATTGAAATACATTTAAATAAAAATTTATTCATTTGACTGCAGCAAAACTATTTTCTTGAGAACACTGGCCCTCAAGGACTGTATTTTCACACAAATACAATGAATGGAGAGACATTTGTTTTGATAATAAGGGTGTGATTGGTCTGCGGTCATACAAGTTATAGCAGTACAATGGAGTTATATACAGCAATCAGACCACTGTGATACTTTATTAAGTAAGGCTGTAGACTGCAGCTCCTTGTCAATACTACACAGGTGCCTTGATTATTTCTGGCACGATAGTGCAAAACACTGCAAAAACACTGTCACGTGCCATTAATAATCAATGCACTTGGGTCGTATTGACCGATTACCACCATTACTAGTGGTATCTAGTAATGGGACATATTCTCATACACTGTAACAGAGTCTGACTTGTAGATGGTGGGGGGGGGGGGATTATTTTTGTATCCACCATAACTCAAAACACAAGTCTAGCTGTTTCTCTGTGGAATGTACTGTACTGTAAGCAGAAGGCACAGCTGCCTGGAGCTGAAAAATATGTGACATTGTCGTGGTTTCCTTTCCTCTATAGGAGCCAGACAGGGGAAGGTTTATACAAGTGTGGTGAGGGAATAGCATAAGTTCATGGGTCAGTTTCACTACACAGACTGGAATGTGTTCCGCGACACAGATAACATTAATGTCTACACGGAAACAGTGCTGGACTATGTTTGTACTAGGGTGGAAGAAACAATCCCCACTACCAAAATGAAAGTTTACCCAAATCAAAAACCCTGGGTAGACAAATCCGTCCGTGAAGCTCTGAGAGAGCGCACCAAAGCATACAACGACGGCCTAGTGGCAGGCAACATGAATGACCACAAGGTGGCGCGATACAACGTAAGGAGGACAGTGTCAGAGGCCAAACGGCGCTACAGGGATAAAATTGAACTCCAATTTGAACAAGCTGACTCTAGAGCTATGTGGCAGGGGCTCAAAACGATGACAGACTACAAAGGCGCCTCCCTCAAACTGAACAGTGACATCTCCTTAGCAAATGACCTCAATACCTTCTATGCGAGGTTTGATGCTGGTAATAACAACACCAGCTCACAAGCCACGGCAATGGGGGGGGGGGGGGTCGGCTGCTGATGGAGGCGCAGTGTTCAGGGTAACAGAGCATGAGGTGAGGCGGACCTTTAAAAAAGTGAATATCAGGAAGGCAGCAGGTCCGGACGGCATCCCCGGCCGCGTCCTAAAAGTCTGTGCCGACCAACTGGCCCCAGTATTCACTGACATATTTAACCTGTCCTTAGAACAGGCTGTCATCCCCACCTGCCTGAAGAAGTCCACTATTATCCCTGTACCCAAAAAATCCAAGCCTGCTTGCCTCAACGACTACCGCCCTGTAGCTCTCACCTCCATAGCCATGAAGTGCTTTGAGAAGCTAGTAAAGGGCTACATCTGCTCCTCCCTCCCCATCAACATGGACCCCCTGCAATTTGCATACCGCCCCAACAGGTCCACGGAGGACGCCATAGCCCATGTGCTGCACACAGCAGCATCACACCTGGACAAGAGGCAGGGGAACTATGTGAGAATGCTATTCATCGACTACAGCTCGGCATTCAATACCATAGTCCCCTCCATACTCATAGCCAAGCTCAGGGACCTGGGCTTGGGCTATGACCTCTGCCAGTGGGTCTTGGACTTCCTGACTGGCAGACCCCAGGTGGTGAGAGCAGGCAACTGCACCTCCTCATCCATCACCCTCAACATAGGGGCCCCCCAGGGCTGTGTTCTGAGTCCCCTCCTCTACTCCCTGTACACACACGACTGTGTGGCTCAGCGGAGTAGCAATACAATCATCAAATTTGCTGACGACACAGTGGTGGTGGGCCTGATCTCTGCCAACGACGAGAGGGCCTACCTGGAAGAGGTCAAGGTCCTGGCGGGATGGTGCCAGGAAAACAGCCTCTCCCTGAACGTCAGCAAAACAAAGGAGATGATTGTGGACTTCAGGAGGTCGGGGGTCAAGGACTACAGCCCCCTCAGCATCGACGGGGCACCGGTTGAGAGAGTCAACAGCTTTAAGTACCTCGGAGCCTACATATCCGAGGACTTGACATGGACCACACACATTGACAGTGTTGTGAAGAAGGCACGACAACGCCTCTACTTCCTCAGGCGCCTAAGGAAGTTCCAAGTCAGCCAGAAGATCCTTAAGAACTTCTACTCATGTACAATAGAGAGCATCTTGACCGGCAACATCACCTCCTGGTTTGGGAATAGCACTGCACAAGACCGAAGCAGACTACAAAGAGTGACACGTTCAGCCGAACGCACAATTGGAGGGGGGCTCCCCACCCTCCAGAACATTTACAACAAGCGTTGCAAGGGCAAGGCTAAGAGAATCATTAAAGACTCCAGTCACCCGAACATCTGCCTCTTTGAACTGCTGCGGTCAGGCAAGCGATACCGGAGTCTCAAGGCGAGTACAGAAAGACTCAGAAGAAGCTTCTATCCCCAGGCCATCAGGCTGCTAAACGAACAATGAATGAACACTACACAACAACAACCACCAAACGCACATAGCACACACATCCACACGCACACACTCACTTTAAACAAACACACTGTAGCACCCACTCCACACACTTTATAGCACACACCCACTTTAAACAAACACACTGTAGCACCCACTCCCCACACTTTATATTTATGGATGAAGGATTGCACTACAACTCGTACACCTTACTGTAAATTGTACCTAAAATTGTACCTCATCCCATTTCTGCTTTGCACTAGATAGTACTGTACATTAGTACACTGCATAGTATTGTGTATTGTATATTATATGGTAACTCAGAACATTGTACATATGTCTATACCGAACACTGTGACCTCATTTTTCTTCTTCTAAATTCATGCTATATTATGTTATTATGTTATTTGATACTATCTTGTCTAGCACAGTCTCTGGAGCGTAACAGTAAGAAGCATTTTGTATGAAAGTATTCTGTACTTCTGTATGACAACTATTAAAGAACTTGAACTTGAACTTGAACTTGAACATGGGTTTTGATGCTTTTAGTTATCAGCTCAGCCTGGGGGCCTGTTTGAAGTGTTGTTGAAATTGCTGTCCTCAGTAGCTTCTGTACTGTATATAAGGTCATCACAGCTTCTGAAATGTACAGACAGAAATATATGAACTCAAATAGGGTCAGTGATGATGTTGTACATACTACTGCTTAGAATTGTATGCAGTAACGTTAGCATTCATACACAGTTTCATTGGAATTCTGTAGCTAGGGAACAGTATGGACCCAAGTGTATATCCTGTTACTGTAGTTATTGCATTAGCAAACACTGCAACATGAAATTTACTTAGCTTGTTAATGTTTGCTGCATTGTCTCCTTTACATTACCTCTGTGCCAGTGAAACACACACACACACACACACACACACACACACACACACACACACACACACACACACAACAAAAAAAACGGCATTGTTCATCGATTCTCTCCAAATATTCCAGTAATCCACAAAACCATTAATGTTACACAAAAAAACATTTACTGTAGAATATAGAAGTTCCTTCAAGTGCTACACAAATCCAGCATGCTAGCGTCCTCTGCTAACAAAAGGCAAACAACATATGGACTAAGATTTTGAAACTTGACGTAAAACATGAATATTTACCCCAAATGTTTTATTCCATATGTTGATAGCACTGGTTACAGGAATAGATGGAGCGAAGTGCTGATGCTGATCTCTGCAGTGAGAGTGGGGTCGCTGATGCTGATCTCTGCAGTGAGAGTGGGGTCGCTGATGCTGATCTCTGCAGTGAGAGTGGGGTCGCTGATGCTGATCTCTGCAGTGAGAGTGGGGTCGCTGATGCTGATCTTTGTGGTTCATGCAGCTGTGAACAAAGCCGTCTAATATACATCTATCTCTCTGATAAGGCAGGGGATTTTGAGTGGCAGTAAAAAAAAAAATTATAAAAATAAAAATCGCTTCGGTTATATTAAATCCAGCGCTCGTGTGGACAGGGCCTAAGAGCGGTTTTGAATGTGGGTAGGGATTCACATTCCTTTACAGCTTTGGGTAGGGCGTTCCACATTGATGTGGCATAATTGCGAAACGTGTTTAGTCCCTTGTTTGAGCCGAATCTGGGTTTAACATGATTTGTTGAGCTTCCTCTGGTGTTGTGGTCGTGGTATTCACTGACCTTTGGGAAGTATTTTGTACACATGTACAAGGGTACCTTAGTCGTATAGTGTATCTTGTAGACCAGGCCCATTGCAAGTTGCTGTACTCTGTCATCTACTCTAAGCCATCCTAGGTTGTCAAAGTGGGCAGGGGTGAGGTGGGTTCTAGGGGTAAGGTCAAGTAGTAGTCTGACTAGTTTGTTTTGTGATGTTTGTAATCTTGTTTTTAGCGCCTTTGAGGTGCTTTGGTACCATGAGGTGCAAGCATAGTCGTAGTACCCTTGAATGAGTGCTCCTGCCAGAGTCTTCAGGGTATTCTTGTTGTTTACCAGAGAGGAGCTCCGGTACAAGAATCTAGTTCGTTGGTTGACTTTTTTTATTACATTGGATGCCATTTTGTCACAGGAAAGATTTGCCTCTAGGATGGAACCCAGGTAGGTAATTTCATCTTTCCTTGTGATAATATTGTCACCCACTGTAACTGAGAAGCCGTTGGTCTTGCTGAGTTTGTTATTTGAACCGAAGAGAATGGACTGTTTTGCCCAGGTGTAATGATAGTTTGTTATCAGCGAGCCATATGCAGATTTTGCCTAAGTTCTGAGCTGAGGGTTTTTTCAACCTGTAACTTGTTCTTGTCAGAGACCAGCAGGGCTGAGTCGTCCACAAACAGGAACAAGTTGCAGTCCACAAGCTATCATTGTATTGCATGGGTGGAACAGTAATGGGAACTAATTCATACTATATGATCACAACGCTGTTATTGTAATGCTTTTTGGTAACAATAAGTTTGTTTAAAGCATTTTGTGAGGCAGTCTGTTCTGTGATTTGAAGAGGTTGTTGCCCAGTAAATGCACTTGAGCTCAACCTGAACGTCTGCAATATTTGTCGAACCAAGAACAGTTACACTGTGACTGTCGTGTAACGTTTGTTGTTACATGCAATATGATATGTGGACTCCAGTTTAATGAATCCAAACATAGACGATGTGTTTGAATTTTTTTCGCCACTTTGTAACAATTTCTTTTGTAACACTTTCTTTGAGCTCTGTTAGTGAAATGATGCCACTATCGGCCTTATAGCAGAACGGTCCCATATTGCAACCGGTTGTAGATCTAATAACGCATTATTAAAAAGACATTCTGACTTGGCATCCTCAGTCATTTCATCCATGCAACGCCACTGCTTTGCAGTGAGAGTGGGGTAGCTGATGCTGACTGTTAGTTTGGATTTTGCACATGCGCAATGTGCATCATCAAACTGCCATTAACAATTCCTATTTAAATAATTGTATAGAACAACTCAACAACTTCGTCACTAGTCTTGATGCTCTCCACACAGTCTACTCATGCTTGTGCAATGTGCTTATGGCAATGTTGACGGATGTTGACTGGCCCACTTTTAGATAAATCAATTAATTATTTCATATTTTTACATTGTGCATCTCTGGACATTTATAGTTGTTTAGGTTTAGGTGATACTAAATATGTAATAATAATGTTTCGGCTAAAAGTGAGCTATGTCTAGCCTTGACATCGCTGGATATCCAGAATGGCAATTCTAATTATTTTAGCACAATATATATACTTCAGTTGTGCATCTTAGACATTTACAGTTGTTTGTGTGATATTATAAACATGTAATAATGAATTAAACTGCTTGGGCTAAAAGTGGTCTGTATTTAGCCTGACATATTATGGGCTATATGGGGGCTATGACATTGTCTCAATGTTGAAATCATCTAGTGCTCACTGGGACCCCTCAAGGGTCTACAGCTGTTTAATTTCACTAATTGAATAAAAATGTAAGTTAGCTTAATGAGAAAACCCTATAAGAATGTGATATGATTTAAGGTTCTCCATTGTTATCGCCCCCTATAGGCATCAATGGAATTCTGGACTGAATCACATTTAAACAACAGAAAACTTCTCTGGTGGTAGTCCCTGGGGCAAATCTTATCAAACAGGGGTTCACTTATATGTATCAATTTGGGGGACCTTGAAATTAAAAATCTTTCAGAGAGTGTTGAAACTATGGCCCCTATGGCTCACTGATCAGGTTACACATTGTTATAACTACACAGATTATGTGTGACAATGTTTGATATATCAGTATGCCAAATTCGACAATGTAATGTACAGTGTTTTACATATGTGCTCAATAGACCAATATAATGATGTAGACACAATTTGTGTGCAAGGTTGCTGAAGCGTGGGTATCAATATAGGTCCTAGGGATATCATGCACAGGGTTAGGCTCTTCTTGACAGGGTCCTTGACAGGGTCCTTGACAGGGTCCTTGACTGACTTGACAGGGTCCTTCATAGATATATATAAAGACTAGATGGCGCAAGGCGGAGTCTCCCGCGTAGTTCACCGGCGGCCATCTTGCTACAGTTAACGTTAGGTTATGAATATAACCAAGTTCTGTTAACACTAGTGAACGCTCTGCGTCTCATGCATATATCTCGCTTCAGCATATATACACTGAATAATTTCACAAATGTACCTTTAAATGCCAGCATTCATCTGGCCACACCCCCATCCGCTTACCTATATAAGCAGGGATGGTGCCACACACTCATCTCCTTCCCAACAAATTTCACCACAATGAAAAATCAAGGGCCGCAGCGGCGTCTAGACGCAGAGCGTTCACTAGTGTTAACAGAACTTGGTTATATTCATAACCTAACGTTCTGTATCACTCTAGCTCCCGCTCTGCGTCTCATGCATAATAGGAGCTGAGCGGGAGCTAGAAGCTCGACAAATACACCCCGCTGAGGCCCCCCACAGCCATCAGATCAGGAAGGGCAGAGCCCCCCCGACCCACCCTAATGGAGGGCACCCCCCCTATTGGTGGCTTCACGGGAGGGCGACGGACCTGACCGTGCGAAGAGGCACTCAAGCAACTCAACGCACAGGGTGAGCAGACCGTGGCTTGACCCCACAACTACACACACGCACAACCCGCATGCCACCCAGGAACGAACGGAGGAACAACCTCGTTACTGCCCCCAGAATCACGGGGTCAAGGGCAAACCCAACCCCGTGGCAAGGCCGTAGCAGCGGAGCGCGAAGGAAGACCCAGACCCACCAAAGGGACTGGACCCCCTGGAACGGGGGCCCGGAGAGGTCCACGATGCCAGCATCAAGACCCCACCAGGTGGGCACTTAGTGACCCCGCCCCCCACATCGCCAGCGTATTCGGACAAAGGCCCCTCAGCCGAGCGGGCCCTGTCCCCCCAATAGTACACCGCCTGGCACACTGACCCTGCAGAACAGGCAGTCAGCATGGCCGTAAGCACACAAAAAGGTTAACCAACGGAAGCAGGCAGCGCACCGGGGAAAAACCAGGCAACAGGCTGTTAACCCTAGCCTGGAGACTGCGGACGAGACAGGCGCCAGAGGGGACAGCTGAACACAGCCGCCCCGGCGGAAGGGGCGTATGCTGGCGTTGTTGCATGACCAAGCCTCCATTTAAAAACCCCCACCCAGAGGGGTTGAGGCAGAGAAGGCTGACACGATTGGCAGACGTCATGAACGTGCAGGGGCACCCTCAACCGGTAAACCCGGGAGTTGACACTGCTCCAACACACCAGGGAATCAACCACCTTGGTGTTACCCATTGCGGCGGTTGTTCCTATAACCCCTCAAGAAAAAACTCCAAAACACACCTGCGGGTATACACCGGCTATACCACAGTACAAGTGTTTCAGTTTTCAAAAAAGGGTTAACCCAGGCCTACGGGTCGACGAAACATTACTTCGGACCGGGCCTGGCGATACGGGAAGCACAGGGTCACCAGAGGAGGTCAAAGACCACCCCAACAGGCCCCTCTTCGCCATGTGTGAGAGAGGAGCGAAAAAGAATGGAGAACCCGCCCCTAAGCACACCGTACTTGGTATTCCCAGGCGGTCTCCCAACCAAGTACTAACCAGGACCAACCTGTGTAGCGGCCGAGATCCGACGAGATCGAGCGTGTACAGGTTGGCAGGGTCGTAAGCCATTACGACAGTGCCGAGTAAAAAATGTACCCAACCAGGGTCTCCATAGCGCTTAACCCCGTGACACCCGGACCGACCTGGCATTTTTCCCCCTGAAAAAAGCCCAAGTCCCTCAGGGTACCAGAACAGCAGATCTGCATCCCCGGCGGACAACGGGTTCAACTGATCCGGACCAGCGTGACCAGAACCAGTCCCGTGCCCTAACCATGCCAACTCCAGGAGAAAGGGCAGATATGCGTGTCGATCTTAACATGAAAAGAAGGCGCCACCCAGACGTTCGGACGAACCGCGCCTGGTGGCCCACCCCCAGGGCGTGAGACCCCTCTACATATGTTCAGATCCATTCCGTCATCATCCCCCAGACATGAACGAGAATCCGTCGATAACCAACCCAGGTCGTGGGATGTGGTCGTCGGAAGAGGAAAAACCCCCATCCCAGTTGCTTTATAAAAACGCCGTTTTAACCCCAAGCAACCAAGGCGTGCCAGTCAGTCGCCTGTTTACAGCGAGCTAGCACTATACGTGCGTCGGGACACACCCACATCAATGAACAGGCTATTTAGACCTGTCATTGAATCCCCAAGGCGCCCAGGGGAACGACAAGAGGGGTGTGACACTTCCTAACTCCAACACTTTTTGAATAGAAAAGAAGGAAGCACCAACAGTATGTATCCCAATCTACACAGCCGGGGGTAAAAAAAATTCACATTTTTACATCCCACCACCCTCCCATAGGAAGGAGACGGGAATCCCCAGAGAGACTTCCCACGCGAGCTGTACAGATTGAAAAGAATATATTGCACCTTGAGCCATGTAAAAAATTGGTTTTTAGGGCTCTCCGGGGAAGAGGCACTGAAACCATACACACTCAATAATCGAATTGAATCGAATACATACACAATAGAATAGGACACCTTCTAGAGGGTCCACTCACTTTGACAATCTGAGGAGGAAGGCTCTGTACTCTGATGGAGGCTCCCTCACATGGAAGGAGGAGTCCGAACTCACAGAAGGCCCGAATAGGCGCTTGGTGAGGAGGAGCCCTGACCACCCCCCCGAAACAGATCCATCACATGGACCTGAACAGCACACGGAAGTCCTACCAACAGAGACGCGCACGGTGACGTACTCTATGGCGGGGGAATTTCTGCGGTGCACACGCCCAATATTCCAGGCCGTGGGACCAGGAAACTCCACCCCCCCCCCCCCCCTCACCCCGTAACGTGCCGAACCGCAACGTGACAGGAACCTTGAAGGACAGGGGGTGTACCCCTGACCAACAGAAACAAGGGGGAGACGAAAGGTTACCAGTTCACCCCTTTACGACCCCACACCCATGATACGATGTAATGACAAAAAGAGAATATGACACAGTCATAGTCAGCTCTATGAAGCGTTTGACAGCTTCACACAGCGCATGAGCTAACCTGCTATCTGATTTTTACTAAGGAAAACACACAGAATAGAGAGAGCTCTCTAAGAGCCCCGGTCCAACATACACATGTGCTTCTGTGGCCAGTCCAACCCAGTTGTAGGTCACATGACACACACAACCCATCATCACCTACAAAAAATGGCAAAAACACTCTACAGAGGAACGCCGTTTTTCATAATGAGAGAATACATAATTCTCGATTAGTATCGGCCACAGGCCTTGCTAAGCACACACGACAGCGACCAAACAATCTTTTATTTTAGGAAAATAAAGTTTCTCCAGCAGTCATAGCACAACCTCAGCAATCAAGCTAAGGGTTACATCGCATCCCTACCACACAAAGACACAATGTAGTGCAACAACATGTCTGATAGGAGGATGAAAAAGTCCCCAGGGAACCGGGGGAAAACACAATCCTCCTACTTTACCCTTAATACGGCCAGTTAAAACAGGAAACCTGTTAATATGTGAACACACTGTTCATTGTCATCACAGGCTGAGAAAAGAATATTCTTTCACTCATTTGTCACTAAGCATAGCTTCATAGGTTAGTTACCTTAGTTGTGAGTACACGGTACATATAAACACACATGATGTTTCTCACACAACAACCAGATCATTTTCACATCTGTAACAACAACCCGATTTGCCCGGAGAAGCTAATTACCAGTGACAAGACAGTTCACACAAAACTCGCGTCGTATCCCAAATGTATTGCAGCAACACACGTTTTTGGAAAACAGCATTATTTACAAAACATGTAGAAGGTAAAGCCAGAAGACGCGTATAAGGTCTGGCCAAACCTTTGTCCTACCCGGAGCGTAGATCAGCGAAGTGCAGTCTCTGACACCGTAGAAAACACAGCCATCCTGTGTTGTTCGATCTGGGCAGCGTCGCCGCTCCACCCGTCGCTACGGTCCCCTTTGTTGACGCAATCCTTGCCGTCCTGGCTCAGGGCAGGGTCGATGAACATCCCCATGTCAAAGATGACGTCGTAGTCAAGAGTGTAAAACATGTTATAATCAAAGCACGTTCAACAGAGTAGCATTAAGCTAACGGCCGCTCCAACCGTCGGTCGCTACTGCCCCTGCTCGCGAGACGCCGAGCGAACGGCGCACGCGACCAGAGGGGAGCTCGCGGCGGCGCGCGAGTAGCCGGAGCTACCCCGTGCTGGGCCTTGGCCGATAGCAGCAAGCTAACGTTTCCTAGTGATCACAACAGGCTAGCGCCGCAGCTAACAGCTGACTGGCTAACAGTAGGCCCAACCTCTGTAGGCCACGCAGTGATCCCAGCAGGCTAACGCCGCAGCTAACAGCTGACTGGCTAACCGTAAGCTAAGCAGCTATCACCTGAACTTGTACACAATGATATAACACTCACCCAGACAGGCCGCCGTTCTGAAACCCTCCTCACTTTTTAAGAGAAAAGAGAAACAAGATGTCAACACAGCTTTACAACAGTGATTTTACCAACACCCGACGGAGCCAGCACAATACCAAACTGGCCTGTGTAGCTGACTTGAACATAGATCTTCCGCTATCGAACATCTATGCACATATCTCCTCGTGAAGGAATACTCTCATTTGGATATGAAAGAAGGGGCTACACGGTGACAGAGAGATACCCACTCGTCCAGAAAACACAGGGATCACCAGTGTTAATGGTCGCGGCCCACTAGTTAAAACTATAATGGTCTTCAGACCAAGGTCTTCTGTCGCCTAGGAGGCTGAACAAAGGACCCTAGCCTGGGGCCGGTTTTCATAAACATTGTCAATTAGCCCCCATAGCACTAACAGACAAGTGAAGCCTGCCAGCAACAGTACTCACCCAACCTGAAACCCACCGCTTCTCACAACAGCGGCGCGTCCTACAGTTCAGCTGTGGCCTGAAAGGTTTCACCCCAACCAACACAGCAAGGAACTGCAGTTGAGAAGCATGCAGCGGCGTGCTCCCAATACGAAAACCGGTGGAGGGTTTTAGAATGATCACCATCTTCCAGACACTCCAGTGACGAAGACAACATCGCCGTATTTTCTCGAAAATAGTGAGAGAGAAAATAAAGATATGATGTCAACGTATCTCCTTGTTCTTCCTTCCTCGTAAACATTGCTTTTCCAGTCAATATTTTTCTCCACGTCAAGTGGGCATATGAGCAACACGTTGCTTGTGATGAAATTTGAGAAGGAGATGAGTGTGTGGCACCATCCCTGCTTATATAGGTAAGCGGATGGGGGTGTGGCCAGATGAATGCTGGCATTTAAAGGTACATTTGTGAAATTATTCAGTGTATATATGCTGAAGCGAGATATATGCATGAGACGCAGAGCGGGAGCTAGAGTGATACAGAACTACTGCTTTAAGGTGAGTGATCTGCGCAAACAAAAGTATTTTAAATCTAAACTCAAAACTCATCTCATCCTAGCCTTCCCTGACTCACTCTGACTCTTGCCTTGTTTGTTTTGACGTGTTGTTCTGTTTCTTTGTCTGTCCGTTGGTTGTTTATATTTTCTGTTTATTTTATACTTTAGGAGCACTTTCTTTTCTTTTTTAGCTATGCGACTCACTGTGAAGCACTTTGGTTGACAAGTGTCATGTTTAAATGTGCTATACAAATACATTTGATTGATTGATTGATTGATTGATTGATTGATTGATTGATTGATTGATTGATTGATTGATTGATTGATTGATTGATTGATTGATTGATTGATTGATTGATTGATTGATTGACTCTTAACGCTGAAATCTTGACGGATTTACAAATGGTTTGGTTTCTTACAAATGTTATTAATGTGGTTATGATTCTTGCTTGGAATAATTTTTATTTGCAGTGAGAACCTCTTCAAGTCCATTATAAGTATGCAGTATGATAACTACATCTCTGACGTTTTTAACAAACCAAACGGTTGAAAATTGAGCACGCTATGGTTATTTCAATTGTACATGCACTATAGACATTCATGTTATGAGTGGGCGTGCTACCCTGTAGCAAGATGGCCGGCATGCTGCAACGTCTGTCTCCGTTGGCCGGCAGCGTGGGTGAGTCATCTAATCTTTATATATATCTATGGGGTCCTTGACAGGGTCCTTGACTGTTTGGTTCCATTTGGCTCCAGGCTGCTGGGGCCTGTTATTGTACAATATATCTTACATAGTAAAATTATTGTTTTTGAAAGGCGTTGATACTTAAAAAAAAAACAATGGATCTGTTTATGTGGTACCAATCGCTTATTTTTCCTGCCCAATATCGTGAACATGATTAACGTTGGCTGCTTTGACTAACTGAGATACATGCTACACTATAGCAACTGAGAAATTAACATCCCCTTGCCATCTCTCCCATGGGTTGCAATTGTGGAGCACACCTCTCAGTGGAGCATCACAGAAATCGAACCATAGCGACCTTCTGCCAATGATCAAAGCCTACGCCTCGTCTCCCCCCCCCCCCCCCCCCCCCCTCCCCTTCCCCCCGAGAGACAGCGTGCAAGAGAGAGAAAGAGAGGGGGGGGGGGGGGAAGACAGAGGGAGGGAATCCGCTCGAGCCATCTCACATCTCAGCTCCTTTAACTGTTTTACATATGAAACACACCTTTCTCCTTTTAATTCCCATGAAACCGTGCTGTAATATCGCAGGGGGGCAGAGGAGGAAGAGAAAGATGCGGAACGACTAGAGGGGCCATTACAGATCCTTCATTACACCCTGGCTTTGGAGTATTACCCCTGTGAACACACGCTCTCACCCTTGGGCAGATAAGGCAAAGAAAGTAGATTGTCTAATCTTATTTCTCTCTCCGTGTTTCTCTCTCCGTGTGTGCCTTTAATACGGTGGAATTAAAGTTACCAACACACAAGGCTTTGACATGTTAATGCTTTAGAACAAACAGACATTTGGGTCTGGTCTGATGTCTGTAAATGTTAAATGTTGGTGGAAACCACATATAGCTGGCTTTGATTGGAATAGGATTTGGATCCTCACACATCTCGTTGTACGATCAATCAATCAATCATTCAATCAACATACTTTTTATGTGTGTATCTCGTTTGGTGTGTTTTTTTATCCAAAGCGACTTTGACCTATATATACAATCTGTTTCAAATAGGTGTTTTTCCTAATAATATGAAATCAGCAAAGGTAATTCCAATATTTAAAAATGGAGATAAGCATCAAATGGACAATTATAGACCGATGTCCCTACTTCCTCAATTTTCAAAAATATTAGAGAAATTATTTGTGAAACAACTGGATCTTTTCATTAGCTAATATAAAATAAACATTTTATACTTTATATTAATGATATTTGCAATGTTACTGAACTGTTAAAATCTTTAATTTTTTCAGACGAAAATGTTTTCTAGGGAGATAATTGAAAGGAACTTGACTGTATCTATTGAAAGTGAGCTGGAAATTCTCAAAACTTGGTTTGATGTTAAGAAATTGTCTCTCAATATTAGGAAAACTAAATGTATGTTTTTTGGTCATCTAAAATACATTTTCTATTTCAAACCTTTATTTAAACTCGAAAGACAACTGAAGTTTCCCTCATTTACAGTCACGTCGAGTGTACACATACAGAAATAAGCCCAAAAAGGCATGTAAAATCACACAGCATATAAAATCATAACAATAAGACAACAAGGCAAGACAAACGTAAGGTTAACTAATCAATTAAAACACGTACAACTCTATTGACAATGGTTGGAGATCAAGGTTTTAAACTCTGCAATAGAGGGGAGAATCTCAAGCTTTATGGACTGTTGGAGTTTATTCCATGAGCTAGGGGCATCATAGCAAAATGCAGAGCTGTTCAGAGCCAACTCGAGGGACCAGCCAGTCACTAGAACAGGTTCCATAGATGGGGACATTTTGTCAAAAATCTGTGATGTTAAAATGTAAAGAGTTTCTGAGATAAAAACGTCTAGAGGCATTTGTTATTGATCAGTAATTAACATGGAAACAACATTAACTATATTCAAGGAAAGAATTCAAAGTCAGTAGCAATCCTTTATAAATCTAAGGATATATTAAACTATACGGCCTTGTACATAATTTACTGCTCACTTGTACAGTACTTCCTTACATATCATACTGTGTGGAAGTATGGGGGTCGACATTTAAAAAGACTGCAAATCCAATAGTCTTACTGCAAAAGCGGGTCATTCTGAGCATTTATAAGGCTGAAAATGGTCAATAACTGCATTTGTATAGCACTTTTATCCAAAGCACTTTACAATTTGTTACTCACATTTGACCCATTCACTCAAACATTCACACACCGATGGCAGAGGCAACCATGCAAGCTACCAACCTGCACATCGTGAGCAATTAGGGGTTAAGTGTCTTGCTCAAGGACACTTCGACACGCTGCCCGGGAGGAGCGGGAATCAAACCGGGAGCCTCCGGATTACCAGACGACTGCTCTACCTCCTGAGCCACTGTCGCCCCATGATTACTATGACCACACAAATCCACTGCTTATAAAGTCTCCATGTAATTTTTTTGGTTTATTATAAAATAATGCAAATAATGTACAGATCTAAAGCAAAGTTACTCCCAGACTGTGTGCAAAGGTATTTTTTCAATAGAGGAAAGAAAATGTGATTTGAGAGTTTGTAAGTTTACTGTTTAATTAAAAAGCTAAAAAAAGTGATTAAAAGGAGATGAATTTCTATTGTTGAGGTTATGTGGAACAATGCTGATATACATTTAAGAACGACTAATTCACTTTTGGTTTTCAAATTCAAAAGAATGGTTTGTGTAGCTATTTTTGAAGGTTACAAATGTGAATTATCTTTATTTTGTTCTTTTTTTGTTTTTGTTTTGTAGGCTTAATTTGAATATAGGACAGGCATTACGCTTCAGCCTGTACATTTTCAGTCACTGCCAAAAAGCCAGTCTGGAATGATTGTGCATATTGTATTGTGTGTGATAACTGAATAAAAAACAACTACTACTTACAAATTGTGTGCAACGAGTCAGCAAAAGGGTTCACCTCTGGCTAAGGGTAACTGGTTCATCTACAGTAGCAGAATTTGAGTGCCTCACTTTGTAGTAGTATAGTACATAGTATCATAGTCTGCAGTATAGAGCCATAGTACATACAGTAGTAGTAAAGACAATAAGAAGTGTTTTTTTCTGGGGGGGTTTTACATACTGACAAATTTACAGCGGAAGATTGGGTGGGTTTCAGCTGTCCTGACTGTGGTGGAAGTTTGTTCCACCACCATGGAGCCAGGACAGAGAATAGCCTGCTTCATTTCAATTACCCCCCAGGAGCCTGAAGAGGAGGGGGTCTCAAGCAGCCAGAAGATACAGAGCATAGGAATCTTGAGGGTGTGTTAGAGACCATTGACCCGAGGTATGATGGAGCTGTTCCCTTTGGGTGACATGGGTTGACTTTGGTAGGTTGGAGATCAGGCGGGCACGTAAAGCATTCAACATACTCAGAGCACAACAATAATGGCTTGACGTTCATGTGTCTAAACCACTCAAATATTGTTTTTATTTGGCAACATTTGTTTTGAAAAGTGTTATATAAATAAATAAAGATTATTATGTGTGATACAAATATGCCATTGCTGGCTAAGAACACATGTGTTTGTGTATTTATTTATTGTGGTGTGTTTCTGTGTTATCTTTCGACTTAGGAAAGAGGAAAAAGGGACTCAGACTTCCTTGACGCACTGAGGGATATGGACGACGCTGCAGCGACAGCCAGGACAGAGAGATGAGGAGCGATGAGGAGGGCAGAGAGATGAGGAGGACAGAGAGATGAGGAGCGATGAGGAGGACAGAGAGATGAGAAGAGATGAGGAGGACAGAGAGATGAGGAGCGATGAGGAGGGCAGAAAGATGAGAAGAGATGAGGAGGACAGAGAGATGAGAAGAGATGAGGAGGACAGAGAGATGAGGAGCGATGAGGAGGACAGAGAGATGAGGAGCGATGAGGAGGACAGAGAGATGAGGAGGACAGAGAGATGAGGAGCGATGAGGAGGACAGAGAGATGAGAAGAGATGAGGAGGACAGAGAGATGAGGAGCGATGAGGAGGACAGAGAGATGAGGAGCGATGAGGAGGACAGAGAGATGAGAAGAGATGAGAAGGACAGAGAGATGAGAAGAGATGAGGAGGACAG
Organism: Notolepis coatsorum; assembly: GCF_963971535.1. NCBI lineage: Eukaryota > Metazoa > Chordata > Actinopteri > Aulopiformes > Paralepididae > Notolepis > Notolepis coatsorum. The sequence goes on from NC_140183.1 coordinate 83,768,709, forward strand.
AGAGATGAGGAGCGATGAGGAGGACAGAGAGATGAGAAGAGATGAGGAGGACAGAGAGATGAGGAGCGATGAGGAGGACAGAGAGATGAGAAGAGATGAGGAGGACAGAGAGATGAGGAGCGATGAGGAGGACAGAGAGATGAGGAGCGATGAGGAGGACAGAGAGATGAGAAGAGATGAGGAGGACAGAGAGATGAGAAGAGATGAGGAGGACAGAGAGATGAGGAGGACAGAGAGATGAGAAGAGATGAGGAGGACAGAGAGATGAGGAGGACAGAGAGATGAGAAGAGATGAGGAGGACAGAGAGATGAGGAGGACAGAGAGATGAGAAGAGATGAGGAGGACAGAGAGATGAGAAGAGATGAGGAGGACAGAGAGATGAGGAGCGATGAGGAGGACAGAGAGATGAGAAGGACAGAGAGATGAGGAGCGATGAGGAGGACAGAGAGATGAGAAGAGATGAGGAGGACAGAGAGATGAGAAGAGATGAGGAGGACAGAGAGATGAGGAGCGATGAGGAGGACAGAGAGATGAGGAGCGATGAGGAGGACAGAGAGATGAGAAGAGATGAGGAGGACAGAGAGATGAGGAGAGATGAGGAGGACAGAGAGATGAGAAGAGATGAGGAGGACAGAGAGATGAGGAGAGATGAGGAGGACAGAGAGATGAGAAGAGATGAGGAGGACAGAGAGATGAGAAGAGATGGGGAGGACAGAGATGAGAAGAGATGAGGAGGACAGAGAGATGAGGAGAGATGAGAAGGACAGAGATGAGAAGAGATGAGGAGGACAGAGATGAGAAGAGATGAGGAGGACAGAGAGATGAGAAGAGATGAGGAGGACAGAGAGATGAGGAGGACAGAGAGATGAGGAGGACAGAGATGAGAAGAGATGAGGAGGACAGAGAGATGAGAAGAGGTGAGGAGGACAGAGAGATGAGGAGGACAGAGAGATGAGGAGGACAGAGATGAGAAGAGATGAGGAGGACAGAGAGATGAGAAGAGATGAGGAGGACAGAGATGAGAAGAGATGAGGAGGACAGAGAGATGAGGAGGACAGAGAGATGAGGAGGACAGAGAGATGAAGAGAGATGAGGAGGACAGAGAGATGAGGAGAGATGAGGAGGACAGAGAGATGAAGAGAGATGAGGAGGACAGAGAGATGAGGAGCGATGAGGAGGACAGAGAGATGAGGAGAGATGAGGAGGACAGAGAGATGAGGAGAGATGAGGAGGACAGAGAGATGAGGAGCGATGAGGAGGACAGAGAGATGAGGAGAGATGAGGAGGACAGAGAGATGAGGAGCTATGAGGAGGACAGAGAGATGAGAAGAGATTAGGAGGACAGAGAGATGAGGAGGACAGAGATGAGGAGAGATGAGGAGGACAGATAGATGAGGAGCAATGAGGAGGACAGAGAGATGAGGAGCGATGAGGAGGACAGAGAGATGAGAAGAGATGAGGAGGACAGAGAGATGAGAAGAGATGAGGAGGACAGAGAGATGAGAAGAGATGAGGAGGACAGAGAGATGAGGAGAGATGAGGAGGACAGAAAGATGAGAAGAGATGAGGAGAACAGAGAGATGAGGAGAGATGAGGAGGACAGAGATGAGAAGAGATGAGGAGGACAGAGAGATGAGGAGAGATGAGGAGGACAGAGAGATGAGGAGCGATGAGGAGGACAGAGAGATGAGGAGCGATGAGGAGGACAGAGAGATGAGGAGCGATGAGGAGGACAGAGAGATGAGGAGCGATGAGGAGGACAGAGAGATGAGGAGCGATGAGGAGGACAGAGAGATGAGAAGAGATGAGGAGGACAGAGAGATGAGGAGAGATGAGGAAGACAGAGAGATGAGGAGAGATGAGGAGGACAGAGAGATGAGGAGCGATGAGGAGGACAGAGAGATGAGGAGCGATGAGGAGGACAGAGAGATGAGAAGAGATGAGGAGGACAGAGAGATGAGGAGCGATGAGGAGGACAGAGAGATGAGAAGAGATGAGGAGGACAGAGAGATGAGAAGAGATGAGGAGGACAGAGAGATGAGAAGAGATGAGAAGGACAGAGAGATGAGAAGAGATGAGGAGGACAGAGATGAGAAGAGATGAGGAGGACAGAGAGATGAGAAGAGATGAGGAGGACAGAGAGATGAGGAGGACAGAGAGATGAGGAGGACAGAGAGATGAGGAGGACAGAGAGATGAAGAGAGATGAGAAGAGATTAGGAGGACAGAGAGATGAGGAGGACAGAGATGAAGAGAGATGAGAAGAGATTAGGAGGACAGAGAGATGAGGAGGACAGATAGATGAGGAGCAATGAGGAGGACAGAGAGATGAGGAGCAATGAGGAGGACAGAGAGATGAGAAGAGATGAGGAGGACAGAGAGATGAGGAGAGATGAGGAGGACAGAGAGATGAGGATCGATGAGGAGGACAGAGAGATGAGAAGAGATGAGGAGGACAGAGAGATGAGAAGAGATGAGGAGGACAGAAAGATGAGAAGAGATGAGGAGGACAGAGAGATGAGAAGAGATGAGGAGGACAGAAAGATGAGAAGAGATGAGGAGGACAGAGAGATGAGGAGAGATGAGGAGGACATAGATGAGAAGAGATGAGGAGGACAGAGAGATGAGGAGAGATGAGGAGGACAGAGAGATGAGGAGCGATGAGGAGGACAGAGAGATGAGGAGAGATGAGGAGGACAGAGAGATGAGGAGCGATGAGGAGGACAGAGAGATGAGAAGAGATGAGGAGGACAGAGAGATGAGGAGCGATGAGGAGGACAGAGAGATGAGAAGAGATGAGGAGGACAGAGAGATGAGGAGAGGTGAGGAGGACAGAGAGATGAGGAGGACAGAGAGATGAGGACGACAGAGAGATGAGAAGAGATGAGGAGGACAGAGAGATGAGGAGCGATGAGGAGGACAGAGAGATGAGGAGAGATGAGGAGGACAGAGAGATGAGAAGAGATGAGGAGGACAGAGAGATGAGGAGAGATGAGGAGGACAGAGATGAGAAGAGATGAGGAGGACAGAGAGATGAGGAGAGATGAGGAGGACAGAGAGATGAGGAGCGATGAGGAGGACAGAGAGATGAGGAGAGATGAGGAGGACAGAGAGATGAGAAGAGATGAGGAGGACAGAGAGATGAGGAGCGATGAGGAGGACAGAGAGATGAGGAGCGATGAGGAGGACAGAGAGATGAGAAGAGATGAGGAGGACAGAGAGATGAGGAGAGATGAGGAGGACAGAGAGATGAGAAGAGATGAGGAGGACAGAGAGATGAGGAGAGATTCATTCATTCATTCAGAGTTTTATTTGCCACATGGAATCATACAATCAGAGTTTCTTCATTATACAATCATAAATAACATTCCATGGACAAAAGGAGCAGGAAGAAGAATAAATCTTATAATTACCTGCCCCTTATTCCTAAACTAAAAAAGTATTTTCTTAGTGGTCGGTGTACAACCTAATTTATACAAATAATAATTTATACCATTATACAGAAACTCACAATCCACAGTTAAACAAAGAAAAAATTAAATGAGGAGGACAGAGAGATGAGGAGGACAGAGAGATGAGGAGAGATGAGGAGGACAGAGAGATGAGGAGAGATGAGGAGGACAGAGATGAGAAGAGATGAGGAGGACAGAGAGATGAGGAGAGATGAGGAGGACAGAGAGATGAGGAGAGATGAGGAGGACAGAGATGAGGAGAGATGAGGAGGACAGAGAGATGAGGAGCGATGAGGAGGACAGAGATGAGGAGAGATGAGGAGGACAGAGAGATGGGGAGAGATGAGGATGACAGAGAGATGAGGAGCGATGAGGAGGACAGAGAGATGAGAAGAGATGAGGAGAGATGAGAAGGACAGAGATGAGAAGAGATGAGGAGGACAGAGAGATGAGGAGAGATGAGGATGACAGAGAGATGAGGAGAGATGAGGAGCGATGAGGAGGACAGAGATGAGAAGAGATGAGGAGGGCAGAGAGATGAGGAGAGATGAGGAGGACAGAGAGATGAGAAGAGATGAGGAGGACAGAGAGATGAGGAGCGATGAGGAGGACAGAGACGAGAAGAGATGAGGAGGACAGAGATGAGAAGAGATGAGGAGGACAGAAAGATGAGAAGAGATGAGGAGAGATGAGGATGACAGAGAGATGAGGAGCAATGAGGAGGACAGAGATGAGAAGAGATGAGGAGGACAGAGAGATGAGGAGAGATGAGGAGGACAGAGATGAGAAGAGATGAGGAGGACAGAGAGATGAGGAGAGATGAGGAGGACAGAGAGATGAGGAGAGATGAGAAGGACAGAAATATGAGAAGAGATGAGGAGGACAGAGAGATGAGGAGCGATGAGGAGGACAGAGAGATGAGGAGAGATGAGAAGGACAGAAATATGAGAAGAGATGAGGAGGTCAGAGAGATGAGGAGAGATGAGGAGGACAGAGAGATGAGAAGAGATGAGGAGGACAGAAAGATGAGAAGAGATGAGGAGGACAGAGAGATGAGGAGCGATGAGGAGGACAGAGAGATGAGGAGCGATGAGGAGGACAGAGATGAGGAGGACAGAGATGAGAAGAGATGAGGAGGACAGAGATGAGAAGAGATGAGGAGGACAGAGAGATGAGGATAGATGAGAAGGACAGAGAGATGAGGAGCGATGAGGAGGACAGAGAGATGAGGAGCGATGAGGAGGACGGAGAGATGAGGAGGACAGAGATGAGAAGAGATGAGGAGGACAGAAAGATGAGAAGAGATGAGGAGGACAGAGAGATGAGAAGAGATGAGGAGGACAGAGAGATGAGGAGAGGTGAGGAGGACAGAGAGATGAGGAGGACAGAGAGATGAGGACGACAGAGAGATGAGAAGAGATGAGGAGGACAGAGAGATGAGGAGCGATGAGGAGGACAGAGAGATGAGGAGAGATGAGGAGGACAGAGAGATGAGAAGAGATGAGGGGGACAGAGAGATGAGGAGAGATGAGGAGGACAGAGATGAGGAGAGATGAGGAGGACAGAGAGATGGGGAGAGATGAGGATGACAGAGAGATGAGGAGTGATGAGGAGGACAGAGAGATGAGAAGAGATGAGGAGAGATGAGAAGGACAGAGATGAGAAGAGATGAGGAGGACAGAGAGATGAGGAGAGATGAGGAGGACAGAGAGATGAGAAGAGATGAGGAGGACAGAGAGATGAGGAGAGATGAGGAGGACAGAGATGAGAAGAGATGAGGAGGACAGAGAGATGAGGAGAGATGAGGAGGACAGAGAGATGAGGAGCGATGATGAGGACAGAGAGATGAGGAGAGATGAGGAGGACAGAGAGATGAGAAGAGATGAGGAGGACAGAGAGATGAGGAGCGATGAGGAGGACAGAGAGATGAGGAGCGATGAGGAGGACAGAGAGATGAGAAGAGATGAGGAGGACAGAGAGATGAGGAGAGATGAGGAGGACAGAGAGATGAGAAGAGATGAGGAGGACAGAGAGATGAGGAGAGATTCATTCATTCATTCAGAGTTTTATTTGCCACATGGAATCATACAATCAGAGTTTCTTCATTATACAATCATAAATAACATTCCATGGACAAAAGGAGCAGGAAGAAGAATAAATCTTATAATTACCTGCCCCTTATTCCTAAACTAAAAAAGTATTTTCTTAGTGGTCGGTGTACAACCTAATTTATACAAATAATAATTTATACCATTATACAGAAACTCACAATCCACAGTTAAACAAAGAAAAAATTAAATGAGGAGGACAGAGAGATGAGGAGGACAGAGAGATGAGGAGAGATGAGGAGGACAGAGAGATGAGGAGAGATGAGGAGGACAGAGATGAGAAGAGATGAGGAGGACAGAGAGATGAGGAGAGATGAGGAGGACAGAGAGATGATGAGAGATGAGGAGGACAGAGATGAGGAGAGATGAGGAGGACAGAGAGATGAGGAGGACAGAGATGAGGAGAGATGAGGAGGACAGAGAGATGGGGAGAGATGAGGATGACAGAGAGATGAGGAGCGATGAGGAGGACAGAGAGATGAGAAGAGATGAGGAGAGATGAGAAGGACAGAGATGAGAAGAGATGAGGAGGACAGAGAGATGAGGAGAGATGAGGATGACAGAGAGATGAGGAGAGATGAGGAGCGATGAGGAGGACAGAGATGAGAAGAGATGAGGAGGGCAGAGAGATGAGGAGAGATGAGGAGGACAGAGAGATGAGAAGAGATGAGGAGGACAGAGAGATGAGGAGCGATGAGGAGGACAGAGACGAGAAGAGATGAGGAGGACAGAGATGAGAAGAGATGAGGAGGACAGAAAGATGAGAAGAGATGAGGAGAGATGAGGATGACAGAGAGATGAGGAGCAATGAGGAGGACAGAGATGAGAAGAGATGAGGAGGACAGAGAGATGAGGAGAGATGAGGAGGACAGAGATGAGAAGAGATGAGGAGGACAGAGAGATGAGGAGAGATGAGGAGGACAGAGAGATGAGGAGAGATGAGAAGGACAGAAATATGAGAAGAGATGAGGAGGACAGAGAGATGAGGAGCGATGAGGAGGACAGAGAGATGAGGAGAGATGAGAAGGACAGAAATATGAGAAGAGATGAGGAGGTCAGAGAGATGAGGAGAGATGAGGAGGACAGAGAGATGAGAAGAGATGAGGAGGACAGAAAGATGAGAAGAGGTGAGGAGGACAGAGAGATGAGGAGCGATGAGGAGGACAGAGAGATGAGGAGCGATGAGGAGGACAGAGATGAGGAGGACAGAGATGAGAAGAGATGAGGAGGACAGAGATGAGAAGAGATGAGGAGGACAGAGAGATGAGGAGAGATGAGAAGGACAGAGAGATGAGGAGCGATGAGGAGGACAGAGAGATGAGGAGCGATGAGGAGGACGGAGAGATGAGGAGGACAGAGATGAGAAGAGATGAGGAGGACAGAAAGATGTGAAGAGATGAGGAGGACAGAGAGATGAGAAGAGATGAGGAGGACAGAGAGATGAGGAGAGGTGAGGAGGACAGAGAGATGAGGAGCGATGAGGAGGACAGAGATGAGGAGAGATGAGGAGGACAGAGAGATGGGGAGAGATGAGGATGACAGAGAGATGAGGAGCGATGAGGAGGACAGAGAGATGAGAAGAGATGAGGAGAGATGAGAAGGACAGAGATGAGAAGAGATGAGGAGGACAGAGAGATGAGGAGAGATGAGGATGACAGAGAGATGAGGAGAGATGAGGAGCGATGAGGAGGACAGAGATGAGAAGAGATGAGGAGGGCAGAGAGATGAGGAGAGATGAGGAGGACAGAGAGATGAGAAGAGATGAGGAGGACAGAGAGATGAGGAGCGATGAGGAGGACAGAGACGAGAAGAGATGAGGAGGACAGAGATGAGAAGAGATGAGGAGGACAGAAAGATGAGAAGAGATGAGGAGAGATGAGGATGACAGAGAGATGAGGAGCAATGAGGAGGACAGAGATGAGAAGAGATGAGGAGGACAGAGAGATGAGGAGAGATGAGGAGGACAGAGATGAGAAGAGATGAGGAGGACAGAGAGATGAGGAGAGATGAGGAGGACAGAGAGATGAGGAGAGATGAGAAGGACAGAAATATGAGAAGAGATGAGGAGGACAGAGAGATGAGGAGCGATGAGGAGGACAGAGAGATGAGGAGAGATGAGAAGGACAGAAATATGAGAAGAGATGAGGAGGTCAGAGAGATGAGGAGAGATGAGGAGGACAGAGAGATGAGAAGAGATGAGGAGGACAGAAAGATGAGAAGAGATGAGGAGGACAGAGAGATGAGGAGCGATGAGGAGGACAGAGAGATGAGGAGCGATGAGGAGGACAGAGATGAGGAGGACAGAGATGAGAAGAGATGAGGAGGACAGAGATGAGAAGAGATGAGGAGGACAGAGAGATGAGGAGAGATGAGAAGGACAGAGAGATGAGGAGCGATGAGGAGGACAGAGAGATGAGGAGCGATGAGGAGGACGGAGAGATGAGGAGGACAGAGATGAGAAGAGATGAGGAGGACAGAAAGATGAGAAGAGATGAGGAGGACAGAGAGATGAGAAGAGATGAGGAGGACAGAGAGATGAGGAGAGGTGAGGAGGACAGAGAGATGAGGATGACAGAGAGATGAGGACGACAGAGAGATGAGAAGAGATGAGGAGGACAGAGAGATGAGGAGCGATGAGGAGGACAGAGAGATGAGGAGAGATGAGGAGGACAGAGAGATGAGAAGAGATGATGAGGACAGAGAGATGAGGAGAGATGAGGAGGACAGAGATGAGGAGAGATGAGGAGGACAGAGAGATGGGGAGAGATGAGGATGACAGAGAGATGAGGAGCGATGAGGAGGACAGAGAGATGAGAAGAGATGAGGAGAGATGAGAAGGACAGAGATGAGAAGAGATGAGGAGGACAGAGAGATGAGGAGAGATGAGGAGGACAGAGAGATGAGAAGAGATGAGGAGGACAGAGAGATGAGGAGAGATGAGGAGGACAGAGATGAGAAGAGATGAGGAGGACAGAGAGATGAGGAGAGATGAGGAGGACAGAGAGATGAGGAGCGATGAGGAGGACAGAGAGATGAGGAGAGATGAGGAGGACAGAGAGATGAGAAGAGATGAGGAGGACAGAGAGATGAGGAGCGATGAGGAGGACAGAGAGATGAGGAGCGATGAGGAGGACAGAGAGATGAGAAGAGATGAGGAGGACAGAGAGATGAGGAGAGATGAGGAGGACAGAGAGATGAGAAGAGATGAGGAGGACAGAGAGATGAGGAGAGATTCATTCATTCATTCAGAGTTTTATTTGCCACATGGAATCATACAATCAGAGTTTCTTCATTATACAATCATAAATAACATTCCATGGACAAAAGGAGCAGGAAGAAGAATAAATCTTATAATTACCTGCCCCTTATTCCTAAACTAAAAAAGTATTTTCTTAGTGGTCGGTGTACAACCTAATTTATACAAATAATAATTTATACCATTATACAGAAACTCACAATCCACAGTTAAACAAAGAAAAAATTAAATGAGGAGGACAGAGAGATGAGGAGGACAGAGAGATGAGGAGAGATGAGGAGGACAGAGAGATGAGGAGAGATGAGGAGGACAGAGATGAGAAGAGATGAGGAGGACAGAGAGATGAGGAGAGATGAGGAGGACAGAGAGATGATGAGAGATGAGGAGGACAGAGATGAGGAGAGATGAGGAGGACAGAGAGATGAGGAGGACAGAGATGAGGAGAGATGAGGAGGACAGAGAGATGGGGAGAGATGAGGATGACAGAGAGATGAGGAGCGATGAGGAGGACAGAGAGATGAGAAGAGATGAGGAGAAATGAGAAGGACAGAGATGAGAAGAGATGAGGAGGACAGAGAGATGAGGAGAGATGAGGATGACAGAGAGATGAGGAGAGATGAGGAGCGATGAGGAGGACAGAGATGAGAAGAGATGAGGAGGGCAGAGAGATGAGGAGAGATGAGGAGGACAGAGAGATGAGAAGAGATGAGGAGGACAGAGAGATGAGGAGCGATGAGGAGGACAGAGACGAGAAGAGATGAGGAGGACAGAGATGAGAAGAGATGAGGAGGACAGAAAGATGAGAAGAGATGAGGAGAGATGAGGATGACAGAGAGATGAGGAGCAATGAGGAGGACAGAGATGAGAAGAGATAAGGAGGACAGAGAGATGAGGAGAGATGAGGAGGACAGAGATGAGAAGAGATGAGGAGGACAGAGAGATGAGGAGAGATGAGGAGGACAGAGAGATGAGGAGAGATGAGAAGGACAGAAATATGAGAAGAGATGAGGAGGACAGAGAGATGAGGAGCGATGAGGAGGACAGAGAGATGAGGAGAGATGAGAAGGACAGAAATATGAGAAGAGATGAGGAGGTCAGAGAGATGAGGAGAGATGAGGAGGACAGAGAGATGAGAAGAGATGAGGAGGACAGAAAGATGAGAAGAGATGAGGAGGACAGAGAGATGAGGAGCGATGAGGAGGACAGAGAGATGAGGAGCGATGAGGAGGACAGAGATGAGGAGGACAGAGATGAGAAGAGATGAGGAGGACAGAGATGAGAAGAGATGAGGAGGACAGAGAGATGAGGAGAGATGAGAAGGACAGAGAGATGAGGAGCAATGAGGAGGACAGAGAGATGAGGAGCGATGAGGAGGACGGAGAGATGAGGAGGACAGAGATGAGAAGAGATGAGGAGGACAGAAAGATGTGAAGAGATGAGGAGGACAGAGAGATGAGAAGAGATGAGGAGGACAGAGATATGAGGAGAGGTGAGGAGGACAGAGAGATGAGGAGGACAGAGAGATGAGGACGACAGAGAGATGAGGAGAGATGAGGAGGACAGAGAGATGAGGAGCGATGAGGAGGACAGAGAGATGAGGAGAGATGAGGAGGACAGAGAGATGAGAAGAGATGAGGAGGACAGAGAGATGAGGAGAGATGAGGAGGACAGAGATGAGAAGAGATGAGGAGGACAGAGAGATGAGGAGAGATGAGGAGGACAGAGAGATGAGGAGCGATGAGGAGGACAGAGAGATGAGGAGAGATGAGGAGGACAGAGAGATGAGAAGAGATGAGGAGGACAGAGAGATGAGGAGCGATGAGGAGGACAGAGAGATGAGGAGCGATGAGGAGGACAGAGAGATGAGAAGAGATGAGGAGGACAGAGAGATGAGGAGAGATGAGGAGGACAGAGAGATGAGAAGAGATGAGGAGGACAGAGAGATGAGGAGAGATTCATTCATTCATTCAGAGTTTTATTTGCCACATGGAATCATACAATCAGAGTTTCTTCATTATACAATCATAAATAACATTCCATGGACAAAAGGAGCAGGAAGAAGAATAAATCTTATAATTACCTGCCCCTTATTCCTAAACTAAAAAAGTATTTTCTTAGTGGTCGGTGTACAACCTAATTTATACAAATAATAATTTATACCATTATACAGAAACTCACAATCCACAGTTAAACAAAGAAAAATTTAAATGAGGAGGACAGAGAGATGAGGAGGACAGAGAGATGAGGAGAGATGAGGAGGACAGAGAGATGAGGAGAGATGAGGAGGACAGAGATGAGAAGAGATGAGGAGGACAGAGAGATGAGGAGAGATGAGGAGGACAGAGAGATGAGGAGAGATGAGGAGGACAGAGATGAGGAGAGATGAGGAGGACAGAGAGATGAGGAGCGATGAGGAGGACAGAGATGAGGAGAGATGAGGAGGACAGAGAGATGGGGAGAGATGAGGATGACAGAGAGATGAGGAGCGATGAGGAGGACAGAGAGATGAGAAGAGATGAGGAGAGATGAGAAGGACAGAGATGAGAAGAGATGAGGAGGACAGAGAGATGAGGAGAGATGAGGATGACAGAGAGATGAGGAGAGATGAGGAGCGATGAGGAGGACAGAGATGAGAAGAGATGAGGAGGGCAGAGAGATGAGGAGAGATGAGGAGGACAGAGAGATGAGAAGAGATGAGGAGGACAGAGAGATGAGGAGCGATGAGGAGGACAGAGACGAGAAGAGATGAGGAGGACAGAGATGAGAAGAGATGAGGAGGACAGAAAGATGAGAAGAGATGAGGAGAGATGAGGATGACAGAGAGATGAGGAGCAATGAGGAGGACAGAGATGAGAAGAGATGAGGAGGACAGAGAGATGAGGAGAGATGAGGAGGACAGAGATGAGAAGAGATGAGAAGGACAGAGAGATGAGGAGAGATGAGGAGGACAGAGAGATGAGGAGAGATGAGAAGGACAGAAATATGAGAAGAGATGAGGAGGACAGAGAGATGAGGAGCGATGAGGAGGACAGAGAGATGAGGAGAGATGAGAAGGACAGAAATATGAGAAGAGATGAGGAGGTCAGAGAGATGAGGAGAGATGAGGAGGACAGAGAGATGAGAAGAGATGAGGAGGACAGAAAGATGAGAAGAGATGAGGAGGACAGAGAGATGAGGAGCGATGAGGAGGACAGAGAGATGAGGAGCGATGAGGAGGACAGAGATGAGGAGGACAGAGATGAGAAGAGATGAGGAGGACAGAGATGAGAAGAGATGAGGAGGACAGAGAGATGAGGAGAGATGAGAAGGACAGAGAGATGAGGAGCGATGAGGAGGACAGAGAGATGAGGAGCGATGAGGAGGACGGAGAGATGAGGAGGACAGAGATGAGAAGAGATGAGGAGGACAGAAAGATGAGAAGAGATGAGGAGGACAGAGAGATGAGGAGCGATGAGGAGGACAGAGAAATGAGGAGTGATGAGGAGGACAGAGATGAGGAGGACAGAGATGAGAAGAGATGAGGAGGACAGAGAGATGAGGAGAGGTGAGGAGGACAGAGAGATGAGGAGGACAGAGAGATGAGGACGACAGAGAGATGAGGAGAGATGAGGAGGACAGAGAGATGAGGAGCGATGAGGAGGACAGAGAGATGAGGAGAGATGAGGAGGACAGAGAGATGAGAAGAGATGAGGAGGACAGAGAGATGAGGAGAGATGAGGAGGACAGAGATGAGAAGAGATGAGGAGGACAGAGAGATGAGGAGAGATGAGGAGGACAGAGAGATGAGGAGAGATGAGGAGGACAGAGAGATGAGAAGAGATGAGGAGGACAGAGAGATGAGGAGCGATGAGGAGGACAGAGAGATGAGGAGCAATGAGGAGGACAGAGAGATGAGAAGAGATGAGGAGGACAGAGAGATGAGGAGAGATTCATTCATTCATTCAGAGTTTTATTTGCCACATGGAATCATACAATCAGAGTTTCTTCATTATACAATCATAAATAACATTCCATGGACAAAAGGAGCAGGAAGAAGAATAAATCTTATAATTACCTGCCCCTTATTCCTAAACTAAAAAAGTATTTTCTTAGTGGTCGGTGTACAACCTAATTTATACAAATAATAATTTATACCATTATACAGAAACTCACAATCCACAGTTAAACAAAGAAAAAATTAAATGAGGAGGACAGAGAGATGAGGAGGACAGAGAGATGAGGAGAGATGAGGAGGACAGAGAGATGAGGAGAGATGAGGAGGACAGAGATGAGAAGAGATGAGGAGGACAGAGAGATGAGGAGAGATGAGGAGGACAGAGAGATGAGGAGAGATGAGGAGGACAGAGATGAGGAGAGATGAGGAGGACAGAGAGATGAGGAGCGATGAGGAGGACAGAGATGAGGAGAGATGAGGAGGACAGAGAGATGGGGAGAGATGAGGATGACAGAGAGATGAGGAGCGATGAGGAGGACAGAGAGATGAGAAGAGATGAGGAGAGATGAGAAGGACAGAGATGAGAAGAGATGAGGAGGACAGAGAGATGAGGAGAGATGAGGATGACAGAGAGATGAGGAGAGATGAGGAGCGATGAGGAGGACAGAGATGAGAAGAGATGAGGAGGGCAGAGAGATGAGGAGAGATGAGGAGGACAGAGAGATGAGAAGAGATGAGGAGGACAGAGAGATGAGGAGCGATGAGGAGGACAGAGACGAGAAGAGATGAGGAGGACAGAGATGAGAAGAGATGAGGAGGACAGAAAGATGAGAAGAGATGAGGAGAGATGAGGATGACAGAGAGATGAGGAGCAATGAGGAGGACAGAGATGAGAAGAGATGAGGAGGACAGAGAGATGAGGAGAGATGAGGAGGACAGAGATGAGAAGAGATGAGGAGGACAGAGAGATGAGGAGAGATGAGGAGGACAGAGAGATGAGGAGAGATGAGAAGGACAGAAATATGAGAAGAGATGAGGAGGACAGAGAGATGAGGAGCGATGAGGAGGACAGAGAGATGAGGAGAGATGAGAAGGACAGAAATATGAGAAGAGATGAGGAGGTCAGAGAGATGAGGAGAGATGAGGAGGACAGAGAGATGAGGAGCGATGAGGAGGACAGAGAGATGAGGAGCGATGAGGAGGACAGAGATGAGGAGGACAGAGATGAGAAGAGATGAGGAGGACAGAGATGAGAAGAGATGAGGAGGACAGAGAGATGAGGAGAGATGAGAAGGACAGAGAGATGAGGAGCGATGAGGAGGACAGAGAGATGAGGAGCGATGAGGAGGACGGAGAGATGAGGACGACAGAGATGAGAAGAGATGAGGAGGACAGAAAGATGAGAAGAGATGAGGAGGACAGAGAGATGAGGAGCGATGAGGAGGACAGAGAAATGAGGAGTGATGAGGAGGACAGAGATGAGGAGGACAGAGATGAGAAGAGATGAGGAGGACAGAAAGATGAGAAGAGATGAGGAGGACAGAGAGATGAGGAGGACAGAGAGATGAGGAGCGATAAGGAGGACAGAGAGATGAGGAGCGATGAGGAGGACAGAGAGATGAGAAGAGATGAGGAGGACAGAGATGAGGAAGACAGAGATGAGAAGAGATGAGGAGGACAGAGATGAGAAGAGATGAGGAGGACAGAGAGATGAGGAGCGATGAGGAGGACAGAGATGAGAAGAGATGAGGAGGACAGAGAGATGAGGAGAGATGAGGAGGACAGAAATATGAGAAGAGATGAGGAGGACAGAGATGAGAAGAGATGAGGAGGACAGAGAGATGAGGAGGACAGAAAGATGAGGAGAGATGAGGAGGACAGAGATGAGAAGAGATGAGGAGGACAGAAAGATGAGAAGAGATGAGGAGAGATGAGGATGACAGAGATGAGGAGCAATGAGGAGGTCAGAGATGAGAAGAGATGAGGAGGACAGAGAGATGAGGAGAGATGAGGAGGACAGAGAGATGAGAAGAGATGAGGAGAGATGAGGAGGACAGAGATGAGAAGAGATAAGGAGGACAGAGAGATGAGGAGAGATGAGGAGGACAGAGAGATGAGAAGAGATGAGGAGGACAGAGAGATGAGGAGAGATGAGGAGGACAGAGATGAGAAGAGATGAGGAGGACAGAGAGATGAGGAGGACAGAGAGATGAGAAGAGATGAGGAGGACAGAAAGATGAGGAGAGATGAGGAGGACAGAAAGATGAGAAGAGATGAGGATGACAGAGAGATGAGGAGCAATGAGGAGGTCAGAGATGAGAAGAGATAAGGAGGACAGAGAGATGTGGAGAGATGAGGAGGACAGAGAGATGATGAGCAATGAGGAGGACAGAGAGATGAGAAGAGATGAGGAGAGATGAGGAGGACAGAGAGATGAGAAGAGATGAGGAGGACAGAGAGATGAGGAGAGATTCATTCATTCATTCAGAGTTTTATTTGCCACATGGAATCATACAATCAGAGTTTCTTCATTATACAATCATAAATAACATTCCATGGACAAAAGGAGCAGGAAGAAGAATAAATCTTATAATTACCTGCCCCTTATTCCTAAACTAAAAAAGTATTTTCTTAGTGGTCGGTGTACAACCTAATTTATACAAATAATCATTTATACCATTATACAGAAACTCACAATCCACAGTTAAACAAAGAAAAAATTAAATGAGGAGGACAGAGAGATGAGGAGGACAGAGAGATGAGGAGAGATGAGGAGGACAGAGAGATGAGGAGCAATGAGGAGGACAGAGATGAGAAGAGATGAGGAGGACAGAGAGATGAGGAGAGATGAGGAGGACAGAGAGATGAGGAGAGATGAGGAGGACAGAGATGAGGAGAGATGAGGAGGACAGAGAGATGAGGAGGACAGAGATGAGAGGAGATGAGGAGGACAGAGAGATGGGGAGAGATGAGGATGACAGAGAGATGAGGAGCGATGAGGAGGACAGAGAGATGAGAAGAGATGAGGAGAGATGAGAAGGACAGAGATGAGAAGAGATGAGGAGGACAGAGAGATGAGGAGAGATGAGGATGACAGAGAGATGAGGAGAGATGAGGAGCGATGAGGAGGACAGAGATGAGAAGAGATGAGGAGGGCAGAGAGATGAGGAGAGATGAGGAGGACAGAGAGATGAGAAGAGATGAGGAGGACAGAGAGATGAGGAGCGATGAGGAGGACAGAGACGAGAAGAGATGAGGAGGACAGAGATGAGAAGAGATGAGGAGGACAGAAAGATGAGAAGAGATGAGGAGAGATGAGGATGACAGAGAGATGAGGAGCGATGAGGAGGACAGAGATGAGAAGAGATGAGGAGGACAGAGAGATGAGGAGAGATGAGGAGGACAGAGATGAGAAGAGATGAGGAGGACAGAGAGATGAGGAGAGATGAGGAGGACAGAGAGATGAGAAGAGATGAGGAGGACAGAGAGATGAGGAGAGATTCATTCATTCATTCAGAGTTTTATTTGCCACATGGAATCATACAATCAGAGTTTCTTCATTATACAATCATAAATAACATTCCATGGACAAAAGGAGCAGGAAGAAGAATAAATCTTATAATTACCTGCCCCTTATTCCTAAACTAAAAAAGTATTTTCTTAGTGGTCGGTGTACAACCTAATTTATACAAATAATCATTTATACCATTATACAGAAACTCACAATCCACAGTTAAACAAAGAAAAAATTAAATGAGGAGGACAGAGAGATGAGGAGGACAGAGAGATGAGGAGAGATGAGGAGGACAGAGAGATGAGGAGCAATGAGGAGGACAGAGATGAGAAGAGATGAGGAGGACAGAGAGATGAGGAGAGATGAGGAGGACAGAGAGATGAGGAGAGATGAGGAGGACAGAGATGAGGAGAGATGAGGAGGACAGAGAGATGAGGAGGACAGAGATGAGAGGAGATGAGGAGGACAGAGAGATGGGGAGAGATGAGGATGACAGAGAGATGAGGAGCGATGAGGAGGACAGAGAGATGAGAAGAGATGAGAGATGAGAAGGACAGAGATGAGAAGAGATGAGGAGGACAGAGAGATGAGGAGAGATGAGGATGACAGAGAGATGAGGAGAGATGAGGAGCGATGAGGAGGACAGAGATGAGAAGAGATGAGGAGGGCAGAGAGATGAGGAGAGATGAGGAGGACAGAGAGATGAGAAGAGATGAGGAGGACAGAGAGATGAGGAGCGATGAGGAGGACAGAGACGAGAAGAGATGAGGAGGACAGAGATGAGAAGAGATGAGGAGGACAGAAAGATGAGAAGAGATGAGGAGAGATGAGGATGACAGAGAGATGAGGAGCGATGAGGAGGACAGAGATGAGAAGAGATGAGGAGGACAGAGAGATGAGGAGAGATGAGGAGGACAGAGATGAGAAGAGATGAGGAGGACAGAGAGATGAGGAGAGATGAGGAGGACAGAGAGATGAGAAGAGATGAGGAGGACAGAGAGATGAGGAGAGATGAGAAGGACAGAAATATGAGAAGAGATGAGGAGGACAGAGAGATGAGGAGCGATGAGGAGGACAGAGAGATGAGGAGCGATGAGGAGGACAGAGAGATGAGGAGGACAGAGAGATGAGGAGCAATGAGGAGGACAGAGATGAGAAGAGATGAGGAGGACAGAGAGATGAGGAGAGATGAGGAGGACAGAGAGATGAGGAGAGATGAGGAGGACAGAGATGAGGAGAGATGAGGAGGACAGAGAGATGAGGAGGACAGAGATGAGAGGAGATGAGGAGGACAGAGAGATGGGGAGAGATGAGGATGACAGAGAGATGAGGAGCGATGAGGAGGACAGAGAGATGAGAAGAGATGAGGAGAGATGAGAAGGACAGAGATGAGAAGAGATGAGGAGGACAGAGAGATGAGGAGAGATGAGGATGACAGAGAGATGAGGAGAGATGAGGAGCGATGAGGAGGACAGAGATGAGAAGAGATGAGGAGGGCAGAGAGATGAGGAGAGATGAGGAGGACAGAGAGATGAGAAGAGATGAGGAGGACAGAGAGATGAGGAGCGATGAGGAGGACAGAGACGAGAAGAGATGAGGAGGACAGAGATGAGAAGAGATGAGGAGGACAGAAAGATGAGAAGAGATGAGGAGAGATGAGGATGACAGAGAGATGAGGAGCGATGAGGAGGACAGAGATGAGAAGAGATGAGGAGGACAGAGAGATGAGGAGAGATGAGGAGGACAGAGATGAGAAGAGATGAGGAGGACAGAGAGATGAGGAGAGATGAGGAGGACAGAGAGATGAGAAGAGATGAGGAGGACAGAGAGATGAGGAGAGATGAGAAGGACAGAAATATGAGAAGAGATGAGGAGGACAGAGAGATGAGGAGCGATGAGGAGGACAGAGAGATGAGGAGCGATGAGGAGGACAGAGAGATGAGGAGAGATGAGGAGGACAGAAATATGAGAAGAGATGAGGAGGTCAGAGAGATGAGGAGAGATGAGGAGGACAGAGAGATGAGAAGAGATGAGGAGGACAGAAAGATGAGAAGAGATGAGGAGGACAGAGAGATGAGGAGCGATGAGGAGGACAGAGAGATGAGGAGCGATGAGGAGGACAGAGATGAGGAGGACAGAGATGAGAAGAGATGAGGAGGACAGAGATGAGAAGAGATGAGGAGGACAGAGAGATGAGGAGAGATGAGAAGGACAGAGAGATGAGGAGCGATGAGGAGGACAGAGAGATGAGGAGCGATGAGGAGGACAGAGAGATGAGGAGGACAGAGATGAGAAGAGATGAGGAGGACAGAAAGATGAGAAGAGATGAGGAGGACAGAGAGATGAGGAGCGATGAGGAGGACAGAGAGATGAGGAGCGATGAGGAGGACAGAGATGAGGAGGACAGAGATGAGAAGAGATGAGGAGGACAGAAAGATGAGAAGAGATGAGGAGGACAGAGAGATGAGGAGGAAAGAGAGATGAGGAGGACAGAGAGATGAGGAGCGATGAGGAGGACAGAGAGATGAGAAGAGATGAGGAGGACAGAGATGAGGAAGACAGAGATGAGAAGAGATGAGGAGGACAGAGATGAGAAGAGATGAGGAGGACAGAGAGATGAGGAGCGATGAGGAGGACAGAGATGAGAAGAGATGAGGAGGACAGAGAGATGAGGAGAGATGAGGAGGACAGAAATATGAGAAGAGATGAGGAGGACAGAGATGAGAAGAGATGAGGAGGACAGAGAGATGAGGAGGACAGAAAGATGAGGAGAGATGAGGAGGACAGAGATGAGAAGAGATGAGGAGGACAGAAAGATGAGAAGAGATGAGGAGAGATGAGGATGACAGAGATGAGGAGCAATGAGGAGGTCAGAGATGAGAAGAGATGAGGAGGACAGAGAGATGAGGAGAGATGAGGAGGACAGAGAGATGAGGAGCAATGAGGAGGACAGCGAAATGAGAAGAGATGAGGAGAGATGAGGAGGACAGAGATGAGAAGAGATAAGGAGGACAGAGAGATGAGGAGAGATGAGGAGGACAGAGAGATGAGAAGAGATGAGGAGGACAGAGAGATGAGGAGGACAGAGATGAGAAGAGATGAGGAGGACAGAGAGATGAGAAGAGATGAGGAGGACAGAAAGATGAGAAGAGATGAGGAGGACAGAGAGATGAGGAGAGATGAGGAGGACAGAAAGATGAGAAGAGATGAGGATGACAGAGAGATGAGGAGCAATGAGGAGGTCAGAGATGAGAAGAGATGAGGAGGACAGAGAGATGAGGAGAGATGAGGAGGCCCGAGAGATGAGAAGAGATGAGGAGGACAGAGAGATGAGAAGAGATGAGGAGGACAGAGAGATGAGGAGAGATGAGAAGGACAGAAAATTGTGAGAAGAGATGAGGAGAGATGAGGAGGACAGAGAGATGAGGAGAGATGATGAGGACAGAGAGATGAGGAGCGATGAGGAGGACAGAGATGAGAAGAGATGAGGAGGACAGAGATGAGAAGAGATGAGGAGGACAGAGAGATGAGAAGAGATGAGGAGGACAGAGAGATGAGAAGAGATGAGGAGGACAGAGAGATGAGAAGAGATGAGGAGGACAGAGAGATGAGGAGGACAGAGAGATGAAGAGAGGTGAGGAGGACAGAGAGATGAGGAGAGATGAGGAGGACAGAGAGATGAGGAGCGATGAGGAGGACAGAGAGATGAGGAGCGATGAGGAGGACAGAGAGATGAGAAGAGATTAGGAGGACAGAGATGAGGAGAGATGAGGAGGACAGATAGATGAGGAGCAATGAGGAGGACAGAGAGATGAGGAGCGATGAGGAGGACAGAGAGATGAGGAGCGATGAGGAGGACAGAGAGATGAGAAGAGATGAGGAGGACAGAGAGATGAGAAGAGATGAGGAGGACAGAGAGATGAGAAGAGATGAGGAGGACAGAGAGATGAGGAGGACAGAAAGATGAGAAGAGATGAGGAGGACAGAGAGATGAGGAGAGATGAGGAGGACAGAGATGAGAAGAGATGAGGAGGACAGAGAGATGAGGAGAGATGAGGAGGACAGAGAGATGAGGAGCGATGAGGAGGACAGAGAGATGAGGAGGACAGAGAGATGAGGAGGACAGAGAGATGAGGAGAGATGAGGAGGACAGAGAGATGAGGAGAGATGAGGAGGACAGAGAGATGAGGAGCGATGAGGAGGACAGAGAAATGAGGAGCGATGAGGAGGACAGAGAGATGAGAAGAGATTAGGAGGACAGAGAGATGAGGAGAGATGAGGAGGACAGAGAGATGAGGAGGACAGAGAGATGAGGAGAGATGAGGAGGACAGAGAGATGAGGAGAGATGAGGAGGACAGAGAGATGAGGAGCGATGAGGAGGACAGAGAAATGAGGAGCGATGAGGAGGACAGAGAGATGAGAAGAGATTAGGAGGACAGAGAGATGAGGAGAGATGAGGAGGACAGAGATGAGGAGAGATGAGGAGGACAGATAGATGAGGAGCAATGAGGAGGACAGAGAGATGAGGAGCGATGAGGAGGACAGAGAGATGAGAAGAGATGAGGAGGACAGAGAGATGAGAAGAGATGAGGAGGACAGAGAGATGAGGAGAGATGAGAAGGACAGAAATATGAGAAGAGATGAGGAGGACAGAGAGATGAGGAGCGATGAGGAGGACAGAGAGATGAGGAGAGATGAGAAGGACAGAAATATGAGAAGGGATGAGGAGGTCAGAGAGATGAGGAGCGATGAGGAGGACAGAGAGATGAGGAGGACTGATAGATGAGGAGGACAGAGAGATGAGGAGAGATGAGGAGGACAGAGAGATGAGGAGAGATGAGGAGGACAGAGAGATGAGGAGCGATGAGGAGGACAGAGAAATGAGGAGCGATGAGGAGGACAGAGAGATGAGAAGAGATTAGGAGGACAGAGAGATGAGGAGAGATGAGGAGGACAGAGATGAGGAGAGATGAGGAGGACAGATAGATGAGGAGCAATGAGGAGGACAGAGAGATGAGGAGAGATGAGAAGGACAGAAATATGAGAAGAGATGAGGAGGTCAGAGAGATGAGGAGAGATGAGGAGGACAGAGAGATGAGAAGAGATGAGGAGGACAGAAAGATGAGAAGAGATGAGGAGGACAGAGAGATGAGGAGCGATGAGGAGGACAGAGAGATGAGGAGCGATGAGGAGGACAGAGATGAGGAGGACAGAGATGAGAAGAGATGAGGAGGACAGAGATGAGAAGATATGAGGAGGACAGAGAGATGAGGAGAGATGAGAAGGACAGAGAGATGAGGAGCGATGAGGAGGAGAGAGAGATGAGGAGCGATGAGGAGGACAGAGAGATGAGGAGGACAGAGATGAGAAGAGATGAGGAGGACAGAAAGATGAGAAGAGATGAGGAGGACAGAGAGATGAGGAGCGATGAGGAGGACAGAGAGATGAGGAGCGATGAGGAGGACAGAGATGAGGAGGACAGAGATGAGAAGAGATGAGGAGGACAGAAAGATGAGAAGAGATGAGGAGGACAGAGAGATGAGGAGGACAGAGAGATGAGGAGCGATGAGGAGGACAGAGAGATGAGGAGCGATGAGGAGGACAGAGAGATGAGAAGAGATGAGGAGGACAGAGATGAGGAAGACAGAGATGAGAAGAGATGAGGAGGACAGAGATGAGAAGAGATGAGGAGGACAGAGAGATGAGGAGCGATGAGGAGGACAGAGATGAGAAGAGATGAGGAGGACAGAGAGATGAGGAGAGATGAGGAGGACAGAAATATGAGAAGAGATGAGGAGGACAGAGATGAGAAGAGATGAGGAGGACAGAGAGATGAGGAGGACAGAAAGATGAGGAGAGATGAGGAGGACAGAGATGAGAAGAGATGAGGAGGACAGAAAGATGAGAAGAGATGAGGAGAGATGAGGATGACAGAGATGAGGAGCAATGAGGAGGTCAGAGATGAGAAGAGATGAGGAGGACAGAGAGATGAGGAGAGATGAGGAGGACAGAGAGATGAGGAGCAATGAGGAGGACAGAGAGATGAGAAGAGATGAGGAGAGATGAGGAGGACAGAGATGAGAAGAGATAAGGAGGACAGAGAGATGAGGAGAGATGAGGAGGACAGAGAGATGAGAAGAGATGAGGAGGACAGAGAGATGAGGAGAGATGAGGAGGACAGAGATGAGAAGAGATGAGGAGGACAGAGAGATGAGGAGGACAGAGAGATGAGAAGAGATGAGGAGGACAGAAAGATGAGGAGAGATGAGGAGGACAGAAAGATGAGAAGAGATGAGGATGACAGAGAGATGAGGAGCAATGAGGAGGTCAGAGATGAGAAGAGATGAGGAGGACAGAGAGATGAGGAGAGATGAGGAGGACAGAGAGATGATGAGCAATGAGGAGGACAGAGAGATGAGGAGCGATGAGGAGGACAGAGAGATGAGGAGCGATGAGGAGGACAGAGAGATGAGAAGAGATGAGGAGGACAGAGAGATGAGAAGAGATGAGGAGGACAGAGAGATGAGAAGAGATGAGGAGGACAGAGAGATGAGGAGAGATGAGGAGGACAGAAAGATGAGAAGAGATGAGGAGGACAGAGAGATGAGGAGAGATGAGGAGGACAGAGATGAGAAGAGATGAGGAGGACAGAGAGATGAGGAGAGATGAGGAGGACAGAGAGATGAGGAGCGATGAGGAGGACAGAGAGATGAGGAGGACAGAGAGATGAGGAGGACAGAGAGATGAGGAGAGATGAGGAGGACAGAGAGATGAGGAGAGATGAGGAGGACAGAGAGATGAGGAGCGATGAGGAGGACAGAGAGATGAGGAGCGATGAGGAGGACAGAGAGATGAGAAGAGATTAGGAGGACAGAGAGATGAGGAGAGATGAGGAGGACAGAGATGAGGAGAGATGAGGAGGACAGATAGATGAGGAGCAATGAGGAGGACAGAGAGATGAGGAGCGATGAGGAGGACAGAGAGATGAGAAGAGATGAGGAGGACAGAGAGATGAGAAGAGATGACGAGGACAGAGAGATGAGGAGAGATGAGAAGGACAGAAATATGAGAAGAGATGAGGAGGACAGAGAGATGAGGAGCGATGAGGAGGACAGAGAGATGAGGAGAGATGAGAAGGACAGAAATATGAGAAGAGATGAGGAGGTCAGAGAGATGAGGAGCGATGAGGAGGAGAGAGAGATGAGGAGCGATGAGGAGGACAGAGAGATGAGGAGGACAGAGATGAGAAGAGATGAGGAGGACAGAAAGATGAGAAGAGATGAGGAGGACAGAGAGATGAGGAGCGATGAGGAGGACAGAGAGATGAGGAGCGATGAGGAGGACAGAGATGAGGAGGACAGAGATGAGAAGAGATGAGGAGGACAGAAAGATGAGAAGAGATGAGGAGGACAGAGAGATGAGGAGGACAGAGAGATGAGGAGCGATGAGGAGGACAGAGAGATGAGGAGCGATGAGGAGGACAGAGAGATGAGAAGAGATGAGGAGGACAGAGATGAGGAAGACAGAGATGAGAAGAGATGAGGAGGACAGAGATGAGAAGAGATGAGGAGGACAGAGAGATGAGGAGCGATGAGGAGGACAGAGATGAGAAGAGATGAGGAGGACAGAGAGATGAGGAGAGATGAGGAGGACAGAAATATGAGAAGAGATGAGGAGGACAGAGATGAGAAGAGATGAGGAGGACAGAGAGATGAGGAGGACAGAAAGATGAGGAGAGATGAGGATGACAGAGATGAGAAGAGATGAGGAGGACAGAAAGATGAGAAGAGATGAGGAGAGATGAGGATGACAGAGATGAGGAGCAATGAGGAGGTCAGAGATGAGAAGAGATGAGGAGGACAGAGAGATGAGGAGAGATGAGGAGGACAGAGAGATGAGGAGCAATGAGGAGGACAGAGAGATGAGAAGAGATGAGGAGAGATGAGGAGGACAGAGATGAGAAGAGATAAGGAGGACAGAGAGATGAGGAGAGATGAGGAGGACAGAGAGATGAGAAGAGATGAGGAGGACAGAGAGATGAGGAGAGATGAGGAGGACAGAGATGAGAAGAGATGAGGAGGACAGAGAGATGAGGAGGACAGAGAGATGAGAAGAGATGAGGAGGACAGAAAGATGAGGAGAGATGAGGAGGACAGAAAGATGAGAAGAGATGAGGATGACAGAGAGATGAGGAGCAATGAGGAGGTCAGAGATGAGAAGAGATGAGGAGGACAGAGAGATGAGGAGAGATGAGGAGGACAGAGAGATGATGAGCAATGAGGAGGACAGAGAGATGAGGAGCGATGAGGAGGACAGAGAGATGAGGAGCGATGAGGAGGACAGAGAGATGAGAAGAGATGAGGAGGACAGAGAGATGAGAAGAGATGAGGAGGACAGAGAGATGAGAAGAGATGAGGAGGACAGAGAGATGAGGAGAGATGAGGAGGACAGAAAGATGAGAAGAGATGAGGAGGACAGAGAGATGAGGAGAGATGAGGAGGACAGAGATGAGAAGAGATGAGGAGGACAGAGAGATGAGGAGAGATGAGGAGGACAGAGAGATGAGGAGCGATGAGGAGGACAGAGAGATGAGGAGGACAGAGAGATGAGGAGGACAGAGAGATGAGGAGAGATGAGGAGGACAGAGAGATGAGGAGAGATGAGGAGGACAGAGAGATGAGGAGCGATGAGGAGGACAGAGAGATGAGGAGCGATGAGGAGGACAGAGAGATGAGAAGAGATTAGGAGGACAGAGAGATGAGGAGCAATGAGGAGGACAGAGAGATGAGGAGCGATGAGGAGGACAGAGAGATGAGAAGAGATGAGGAGGACAGAGAGATGAGAAGAGATGACGAGGACAGAGAGATGAGGAGAGATGAGAAGGACAGAAATATGAGAAGAGATGAGGAGGACAGAGAGATGAGGAGCGATGAGGAGGACAGAGAGATGAGGAGAGATGAGAAGGACAGAAATATGAGAAGAGATGAGGAGGTCAGAGAGATGAGGAGAGATGAGGAGGACAGAGAGATGAGAAGAGATGAGGAGGACAGAGAGATGAGAAGAGATGAGGAGGACAGAGAGATGAGGAGAGATGAGGAGGACAGAGAGATGAGGAGCGATGAGGAGGACAGAGATGAGGAGGACAGAGATGAGAAGAGATGAGGAGGACAGAGATGAGAAGAGATGAGGAGGACAGAGAGATGAGGAGAGATGAGAAGGACAGAGAGATGAGGAGCGATGAGGAGGACAGAGAGATGAGGAGCGATGAGGAGGACAGAGAGATGAGGAGGACAGAGATGAGAAGAGATGAGGAGGACAGAAAGATGAGAAGAGATGAGGAGGACAGAGAGATGAGGAGCGATGAGGACGACAGAGAGATGAGGAGCGATGAGGAGGACAGAGATGAGGAGGACAGAGATGAGAAGAGATGAGGAGGACAGAAAGATGAGGAGGACAGAGAGATGAGGAGGACAGAGAGATGAGGAGGACAGAGAGATGAAGAGAGATGAGAAGAGATTAGGAGGACAGAGAGATGAGGAGGACAGAGATGAAGAGAGATGAGAAGAGATTAGGAGGACAGAGAGATGAGGAGGACAGATAGATGAGGAGCAATGAGGAGGACAGAGAGATGAGGAGCAATGAGGAGGACAGAGAGATGAGGAGAGATGAGGAGGACAGAGATGAGGAGAGATGAGGAGGACAGATAGATGAGGAGCAATGAGGAGGACAGAGAGATGAGGAGCGATGAGGAGGACAGAGAGATGAGAAGAGATGAGGAGGACAGAGAGATGAGAAGAGATGACGAGGACAGAGAGATGAGGAGAGATGAGAAGGACAGAAATATGAGAAGAGATGAGGAGGTCAGAGAGATGAGGAGAGATGAGGAGGACAGAGAGATGAGAAGAGATGAGGAGGACAGAGAGATGAGAAGAGATGAGGAGGACAGAGAGATGAGGAGAGATGAGGAGGACAGAGAGATGAGGAGCGATGAGGAGGACAGAGATGAGGAGGACAGAGATGAGAAGAGATGAGGAGGACAGAGATGAGAAGAGATGAGGAGGACAGAGAGATGAGGAGAGATGAGAAGGACAGAGAGATGAGGAGCGATGAGGAGGACAGAGAGATGAGGAGCGATGAGGAGGACAGAGAGATGAGGAGGACAGAGATGAGAAGAGATGAGGAGGACAGAAAGATGAGAAGAGATGAGGAGGACAGAGAGATGAGGAGCGATGAGGACGACAGAGAGATGAGGAGCGATGAGGAGGACAGAGATGAGGAGGACAGAGATGAGAAGAGATGAGGAGGACAGAAAGATGAGAAGAGATGAGGAGGACAGAGAGATGAGGAGGATAGAGAGATGAGGAGCGATGAGGAGGACAGAGAGATGAGGAGCGATGAGGAGGACAGAGAGATGAGAAGAGATGAGGAGGACAGAGATGAGGAAGACAGAGATGAGAAGAGATGAGGAGGACAGAGATGAGAAGAGATGAGGAGGACAGAGAGATGAGGAGCGATGAGGAGGACAGAGATGAGAAGAGATGAGGAGGACAGAGAGATGAGGAGAGATGAGGAGGACAGAAATATGAGAAGAGATGAGGAGGACAGAGATGAGAAGAGATGAGGAGGACAGAGAGATGAGGAGGACAGAAAGATGAGGAGAGATGAGGAGGACAGAGATGAGAAGAGATGAGGAGGACAGAAAGATGAGAAGAGATGAGGAGAGATGAGGATGACAGAGATGAGGAGCAATGAGGAGGTCAGAGATGAGAAGAGATGAGGAGGACAGAGAGATGAGGAGAGATGAGGAGGACAGAGAGATGAGGAGCAATGAGGAGGACAGAGAGATGAGAAGAGATGAGGAGAGATGAGGAGGACAGAGATGAGAAGAGATAAGGAGGACAGAGAGATGAGGAGAGATGAGGAGGACAGAGAGATGAGAAGAGATGAGGAGGACAGAGAGATGAGGAGAGATGAGGAGGACAGAGATGAGAAGAGATGAGGAGGACAGAGAGATGAGGAGGACAGAGAGATGAGAAGAGATGAGGAGGACAGAAAGATGAGGAGAGATGAGGAGGACAGAAAGATGAGAAGAGATGAGGATGACAGAGAGATGAGGAGCAATGAGGAGGTCAGAGATGAGAAGAGATGAGGAGGACAGAGAGATGAGGAGAGATGAGGAGGACAGAGAGATGATGAGCAATGAGGAGGACAGAGAGATGAGAAGAGATGAGGAGAGATGAGAAGGACAGAGAGATGAGAAGAGATGAGGAGGACAGAGAGATGAGGAGAGATGAGGAGGACAGAGAGATGCGGAGCGATGAGGAGGACAGAGATGAGCAGAGATGAGGAGCGATGAGGAGGACAGAGATGAGAAGAGATAAGGAGGACAGAGAGATGAGGAGAGATGAGGAGGACAGAGAGATGAAGAGAGATGAGGAGGACAGAGATGAGAAGAGATGAGGAGGACAGAGAGATGAGGAGAGATGAGGAGGACAGAGAGATGAGGAGCGATGAGGAGGACAGAGAGATGAGGAGGACAGAGAGATGAGGAGGACAGAGAGATGAGGAGAGATGAGGAGGACAGAGAGATGAGGAGAGATGAGGAGGACAGAGAGATGAGGAGCGATGAGGAGGACAGAGAGATGAGGAGCGATGAGGAGGACAGAGAGATGAGAAGAGATTAGGAGGACAGAGAGATGAGGAGAGATGAGGAGGACAGAGATGAGGAGAGATGAGGAGGACAGATAGATGAGGAGCAATGAGGAGGACAGAGAGATGAGGAGCGATGAGGAGGACAGAGAGATGAGAAGAGATGAGGAGGACAGAGAGATGAGAAGAGATGAGGAGGACAGAGAGATGAGAAGAGATGAGGAGGACAGAAAGATGAGAAGAGATGAGGAGGACAGAGAGATCAAGTCAAGTCAAGAGTTTTATTTGTCACGGCATACGGATATACAACGAAATGCGGGTGGTCTTGCCCGCAACGATGTGCAATTGGTACAACATATAATAGAATCCAATACAAAAAGATTTTTGCAATAAAATTGTGCAATAACAGGTAGCAGGTAACAATAAATTTGTGCAATAACGGGTAACAGTTAACAGTTAACAGTAGTAGTAATAGTAGTGCAATACACTGTTACTGTTGCTAATACTAATTTAAAGTGGCCTTTCCTTTTGGCAATAAGTGAGGGTGCGTGCGGCCTGAGTGTGTGCCCGCTCATGCTAAAGTGTTACAGTGGTACTCAATGTTCATTGTTCAGGACTCTGATGGCCTGGGGGAAGAAGCTGAGATGAGATGAGGAGAGATGAGGAGGACAGAGATGAGAAGAGATGAGGAGGACAGAGAGATGAGGAGAGATGAGGAGGACAGAGAGATGAGGAGCGATGAGGAGGACAGAGAGATGAGGAGAGATGAGGAGGACAGAGAGATGAGGAGAACAGAGAGATGAGAAGAGATGAGGAGGACAGAGAGATGAGGAGCGATGAGGAGGACAGAGAGATGAGGAGAGATGAGGAGGACAGAGATGAGAAGAGATGAGGAGGACAGAGAGATGAGGAGAGATGAGGAGGACAGAGAGATGAGGAGCGATGAGGAGGACAGAGAGATGAGGAGAGATGAGAAGGACAGAGAGATGAGGAGCGATGAGGAGGACAGAGAGATGAGAAGAGATGAGGAGGACAGAGAGATGAGGAGAGGTGAGGAGGACAGAGAGATGAGGAGGACAGAGAGATGAGGAGCGATGAGGAGGACAGAGAGATGAGGAGAACAGAGAGATGAGAAGAGATGAGGAGGACAGAGAGATGAGGAGCGATGAGGGGGACAGAGAGATGAGGAGAGATGAGGAGGACAGAGAGATGAGAAGAGATGAGGAGGACAGAGAGATGAGGAGAGATTCATTCATTCATTCAGAGTTTTATTTGCCACATGGAATCATACAATCAGAGTTTCTTCATTATACAATCATAAATAACATTCCATGGACAAAAGGAGCAGGAAGAAGAATAAATCTTATAATTACCTGCCCCTTATTCCTAAACTAAAAAAGTATTTTCTTAGTGGTCGGTGTACAACCTAATTTATACAAATAATAATTTATACCATTATACAGAAACTCACAATCCACAGTTAAACAAAGAAAAAATTAAATGAGGAGGACAGAGAGATGAGGAGGACAGAGAGATGAGGAGAGATGAGGAGGACAGAGAGATGAGGAGCGATGAGGAGGACAGAGATGAGAAGAGATGAGGAGGACAGAGAGATGAGGAGAGATGAGGAGGACAGAGAGATGAGGAGAGATGAGGAGGACAGAGATGAGGAGAGATGAGGAGGACAGAGAGATGAGGAGCGATGAGGAGGACAGAGATGAGAAGAGATGAGGAGGACAGAGAGATGAGGAGAGATGAGGATGACAGAGAGATGAGGAGCGATGAGGAGGACAGAGAGATGAGAAGAGATGAGGAGAGATGAGTAGGACAGAGATGAGAAGAGATGAGGAGGACAGAGAGATGAGGAGAGATGAGGATGACAGAGAGATGTGGAGAGATGAGGAGCGATGAGGAGGACAGAGATGAGAAGAGATGAGGAGGACAGAGATATAAGGAGAGATGAGGAGGACAGAGAGATGAGAAGAGATGAGGAGGACAGAGAGATGAGGAGCGATGAGGAGGACAGAGATGAGAAGAGATGAGGAGGACAGAGATGAGAAGAGATGAGGAGGACAGAGAGATGAGGAGAGATGAGGAGGACAGAGAGATGAGGAGAGATGAGAAGGACAGAAAGATGAGAAGAGATGAGGAGAGATGAGGATGACAGAGAGATGAGGAGTGATGAGGAGGACAGAGATGAGAAGAGATGAGGAGGACAGAGAGATGAGGAGAGATGAGGAGGACAGAGATGAGAAGAGATGAGGAGGACAGAGAGATGAGGAGAGATGAGGAGGACAGAGAGATGAGGAGAGATGAGAAGGACAGAAATATGAGAAGAGATGAGGAGGACAGAGAGATGAGGAGCACTAAGGAGGACAGAGAGATGAGGAGAGATGAGGAGGACAGAAATATGAGAAGAGATGAGGAGGTCAGAGAGATGAGGAGAGATGAGGAGGACAGAGAGATGAGAAGAGATGAGGAGGACAGAGAGATGAGGAGCGATGAGGAGGACAGAGATGAGGAGGACAGAGATGAGAAGAGATGAGGAGGACAGAGATGAGAAGAGATGAGGAGGACAGAGAGATGAGGAGAGATGAGAAGGACAGAGAGATGCGGAGCGATGAGGAGGACAGAGAGATGAGGAGCGATGAGGAGGACAGAGATGAGGAGGACAGAGATGAGAAGAGATGAGGAGGACAGAGATGAGAAGAGATGAGGAGGACAGAGAGATGAGGAGAGATGAGAAGGACAGAGAGATGAGGAGCGATGAGGAGGACAGAGAGATGAGGAGCGATGAGGAGGACAGAGAGATGAGGAGGACAGAGATGAGAAGAGATGAGGAGGACAGAAAGATGAAAAGAGATGAGGAGGACAGAGAGATGAGGAGTGATGAGGAGGACAGAGAGATGAGGAGCGATGAGGAGGACAGAGATGAGGAGGACAGAGATGAGAAGAGATGAGGAGGACAGAAAGATGAGAAGCGATGAGGAGGACAGAGAGATGAGAAGAGATGAGGAGGACAGAGATGAGAAGAGATGAGGAGGACAGAGAGATGAGGAGCGATGAGGAGGACAGAGATGAGAAGAGATGAGGACAGAGAGATGAGGAGAGATGAGGAGGACAGAAATATGAGAAGAGATGAGGAGGACAGAGATGAGAAGAGATGAGGAGGACAGAGAGATGAGGAGGACAGAAAGATGAGGAGAGATGAGGAGGACAAAGATGAGAAGAGATGAGGAGGACAGAAAGATGAGAAGAGATGAGGAGAGATGAGGATGACAGAGATGAGGAGCAATGAGGAGGTCAGAGATGAGAAGAGATGAGGAGGACAGAGAGATGAGGAGAGATGAGGAGGACAGAGAGATGAGGAGCAATGAGGAGGACAGAGAGATGAGAAGAGATGAGGAGAGATGAGGAGGACAGAGATGAGAAGAGATAAGGAGGACAGAGAGATGAGGAGAGATGAGGAGGACAGAGAGATGAGAAGAGATGAGGAGGACAGAGAGATGAGGAGAGATGAGGAGGACAGAGATGAGAAGAGATGAGGAGGACAGAGAGATGAGGAGGACAGAGAGATGAGAAGAGATGAGGAGGACAGAAAGATGAGGAGAGATGAGGAGGACAGAAAGATGAGAAGAGATGAGGAGAGATGAGGATGACAGAGAGATGAGGAGCAATGAGGAGGTCAGAGATGAGAAGAGATGAGGAGGACAGAGAGATGAGGAGAGATGAGGAGGACAGAGAGATGAGGAGCAATGAGGAGGACAGAGAGATGAGAAGAGATGAGGAGAGATGAGGAGGACAGAGATGAGAAGAGATAAGGAGGACAGAGAGATGAGGAGAGATGAGGAGGACAGAGAGATGAGAAGAGATGAGGAGGACAGAGAGATGAGGAGAGATGAGGAGGACAGAGAGATGCGGAGCGATGAGGAGGACAGAGATGAGAAGAGATGAGGAGCGATGAGGAGGACAGAGATGAGAAGAGATAAGGAGGACAGAGAGATGAGGAGAGATGAGGAGGACAGAGAGATGAAGAGAGATGAGGAGGACAGAGATGAGAGAGATGAGGAGGACAGAGAGATGAGGAGAGATGAGAAGGACAGAAATATGAGAAGAGATGAGGAGGACAGAGAGATGAGGAGCGATGAGGAGGACAGAGAGATGAGAAGAGATGAGGAGGACAGAGAGATGAGAAGAGATGAGGAGGACATAGAGATGAGAAGAGATGAGGAGGACAGAGAGATGAGGAGAGATGAGGAGGACCGAGAGATGAGGAGAGATGAGGAGGACAGAGAGATGAGAAGAGATGAGGAGGACAGAGAGATGAGGAGAGATGAGGAGGACCGAGAGATGAGGAGAGATGAGGAGGACAGAGATGAGAAGAGATGAGGAGGACAGAGAGATGAGAAGAGATGAGGAGGACATAGAGATGAGGAGAGATGAGGAGGACAGAGATGAGAAGAGATGAGGAGGACAGAGAGATGAGAAGAGATGAGGGGGACAGAGAGATGAGGAGAGATGAGAAGAGATGAGGAGGACAGAAAGATGAGAAGAGATGAGGAGGACAGAGAGATGAGGAGGACAGAGAGATGAGGAGCGATGAGGAGGACAGAGAGATGAGGAGCGATGAGGAGGACAGAGAGATGAGAAGAGATGAGGAGGACAGAGATGAGGAAGACAGAGATGAGAAGAGATGAGGAGGACAGAGATGAGAAGAGATGAGGAGGACAGAGAGATGAGGAGCGATGAGGAGGACAGAGATGAGAAGAGATGAGGAGGACAGAGAGATGAGGAGAGATGAGGAGGACAGAAATATGAGAAGAGATGAGGAGGACAGAGATGAGAAGAGATGAGGAGGACAGAGAGATGAGGAGGACAGAAAGATGAGGAGAGATGAGGAGGACAGAGATGAGAAGAGATGAGGAGGACAGAAAGATGAGAAGAGATGAGGAGAGATGAGGATGACAGAGATGAGGAGCAATGAGGAGGTCAGAGATGAGAAGAGATGAGGAGGACAGAGAGATGAGGAGAGATGAGGAGGACAGAGAGATGAGGAGCAATGAGGAGGACAGAGAGATGAGAAGAGATGAGGAGAGATGAGGAGGACAGAGATGAGAAGAGATAAGGAGGACAGAGAGATGAGGAGAGATGAGGAGGACAGAGAGATGAGAAGAGATGAGGAGGACAGAGAGATGAGGAGAGATGAGGAGGACAGAGATGAGAAGAGATGAGGAGGACAGAGAGATGAGGAGGACAGAGAGATGAGAAGAGATGAGGAGGACAGAAAGATGAGGAGAGATGAGGAGGACAGAAAGATGAGAAGAGATGAGGATGACAGAGAGATGAGGAGCAATGAGGAGGTCAGAGATGAGAAGAGATGAGGAGGACAGAGAGATGAGGAGAGATGAGGAGGACAGAGAGATGATGAGCAATGAGGAGGACAGAGAGATGAGGAGCGATGAGGAGGACAGAGAGATGAGGAGCGATGAGGAGGACAGAGAGATGAGAAGAGATGAGGAGGACAGAGAGATGAGAAGAGATGAGGAGGACAGAGAGATGAGAAGAGATGAGGAGGACAGAGAGATGAGGAGAGATGAGGAGGACAGAAAGATGAGAAGAGATGAGGAGGACAGAGAGATGAGGAGAGATGAGGAGGACAGAGATGAGAAGAGATGAGGAGGACAGAGAGATGAGGAGAGATGAGGAGGACAGAGAGATGAGGAGCGATGAGGAGGACAGAGAGATGAGGAGGACAGAGAGATGAGGAGGACAGAGAGATGAGGAGAGATGAGGAGGACAGAGAGATGAGGAGAGATGAGGAGGACAGAGAGATGAGGAGCGATGAGGAGGACAGAGAGATGAGGAGCGATGAGGAGGACAGAGAGATGAGAAGAGATTAGGAGGACAGAGAGATGAGGAGAGATGAGGAGGACAGAGATGAGGAGAGATGAGGAGGACAGATAGATGAGGAGCAATGAGGAGGACAGAGAGATGAGGAGCGATGAGGAGGACAGAGAGATGAGAAGAGATGAGGAGGACAGAGAGATGAGAAGAGATGACGAGGACAGAGAGATGAGGAGAGATGAGAAGGACAGAAATATGAGAAGAGATGAGGAGGACAGAGAGATGAGGAGCGATGAGGAGGACAGAGAGATGAGGAGAGATGAGAAGGACAGAAATATGAGAAGAGATGAGGAGGTCAGAGAGATGAGGAGCGATGAGGAGGAGAGAGAGATGAGGAGCGATGAGGAGGACAGAGAGATGAGGAGGACAGAGATGAGAAGAGATGAGGAGGACAGAAAGATGAGAAGAGATGAGGAGGACAGAGAGATGAGGAGCGATGAGGAGGACAGAGAGATGAGGAGCGATGAGGAGGACAGAGATGAGGAGGACAGAGATGAGAAGAGATGAGGAGGACAGAAAGATGAGAAGAGATGAGGAGGACAGAGAGATGAGGAGGACAGAGAGATGAGGAGCGATGAGGAGGACAGAGAGATGAGGAGCGATGAGGAGGACAGAGAGATGAGAAGAGATGAGGAGGACAGAGATGAGGAAGACAGAGATGAGAAGAGATGAGGAGGACAGAGATGAGAAGAGATGAGGAGGACAGAGAGATGAGGAGCGATGAGGAGGACAGAGATGAGAAGAGATGAGGAGGACAGAGAGATGAGGAGAGATGAGGAGGACAGAAATATGAGAAGAGATGAGGAGGACAGAGATGAGAAGAGATGAGGAGGACAGAGAGATGAGGAGGACAGAAAGATGAGGAGAGATGAGGAGGACAGAGATGAGAAGAGATGAGGAGGACAGAAAGATGAGAAGAGATGAGGAGAGATGAGGATGACAGAGATGAGGAGCAATGAGGAGGTCAGAGATGAGAAGAGATGAGGAGGACAGAGAGATGAGGAGAGATGAGGAGGACAGAGAGATGAGGAGCAATGAGGAGGACAGAGAGATGAGAAGAGATGAGGAGAGATGAGGAGGACAGAGATGAGAAGAGATAAGGAGGACAGAGAGATGAGGAGAGATGAGGAGGACAGAGAGATGAGAAGAGATGAGGAGGACAGAGAGATGAGGAGAGATGAGGAGGACAGAGATGAGAAGAGATGAGGAGGACAGAGAGATGAGGAGGACAGAGAGATGAGAAGAGATGAGGAGGACAGAAAGATGAGGAGAGATGAGGAGGACAGAAAGATGAGAAGAGATGAGGATGACAGAGAGATGAGGAGCAATGAGGAGGTCAGAGATGAGAAGAGATGAGGAGGACAGAGAGATGAGGAGAGATGAGGAGGACAGAGAGATGATGAGCAATGAGGAGGACAGAGAGATGAGGAGCGATGAGGAGGACAGAGAGATGAGGAGCGATGAGGAGGACAGAGAGATGAGAAGAGATGAGGAGGACAGAGAGATGAGAAGAGATGAGGAGGACAGAGAGATGAGAAGAGATGAGGAGGACAGAGAGATGAGGAGAGATGAGGAGGACAGAAAGATGAGAAGAGATGAGGAGGACAGAGAGATGAGGAGAGATGAGGAGGACAGAGATGAGAAGAGATGAGGAGGACAGAGAGATGAGGAGAGATGAGGAGGACAGAGAGATGAGGAGCGATGAGGAGGACAGAGAGATGAGGAGGACAGAGAGATGAGGAGGACAGAGAGATGAGGAGAGATGAGGAGGACAGAGAGATGAGGAGAGATGAGGAGGACAGAGAGATGAGGAGCGATGAGGAGGACAGAGAGATGAGGAGCGATGAGGAGGACAGAGAGATGAGAAGAGATTAGGAGGACAGAGAGATGAGGAGAGATGAGGAGGACAGAGATGAGGAGAGATGAGGAGGACAGATAGATGAGGAGCAATGAGGAGGACAGAGAGATGAGGAGCGATGAGGAGGACAGAGAGATGAGAAGAGATGAGGAGGACAGAGAGATGAGAAGAGATGACGAGGACAGAGAGATGAGGAGAGATGAGAAGGACAGAAATATGAGAAGAGATGAGGAGGACAGAGAGATGAGGAGCGATGAGGAGGACAGAGAGATGAGGAGAGATGAGAAGGACAGAAATATGAGAAGAGATGAGGAGGTCAGAGAGATGAGGAGCGATGAGGAGGAGAGAGAGATGAGGAGCGATGAGGAGGACAGAGAGATGAGGAGGACAGAGATGAGAAGAGATGAGGAGGACAGAAAGATGAGAAGAGATGAGGAGGACAGAGAGATGAGGAGCGATGAGGAGGACAGAGAGATGAGGAGCGATGAGGAGGACAGAGATGAGGAGGACAGAGATGAGAAGAGATGAGGAGGACAGAAAGATGAGAAGAGATGAGGAGGACAGAGAGATGAGGAGGACAGAGAGATGAGGAGCGATGAGGAGGACAGAGAGATGAGGAGCGATGAGGAGGACAGAGAGATGAGAAGAGATGAGGAGGACAGAGATGAGGAAGACAGAGATGAGAAGAGATGAGGAGGACAGAGATGAGAAGAGATGAGGAGGACAGAGAGATGAGGAGCGATGAGGAGGACAGAGATGAGAAGAGATGAGGAGGACAGAGAGATGAGGAGAGATGAGGAGGACAGAAATATGAGAAGAGATGAGGAGGACAGAGATGAGAAGAGATGAGGAGGACAGAGAGATGAGGAGGACAGAAAGATGAGGAGAGATGAGGAGGACAGAGATGAGAAGAGATGAGGAGGACAGAAAGATGAGAAGAGATGAGGAGAGATGAGGATGACAGAGATGAGGAGCAATGAGGAGGTCAGAGATGAGAAGAGATGAGGAGGACAGAGAGATGAGGAGAGATGAGGAGGACAGAGAGATGAGGAGCAATGAGGAGGACAGAGAGATGAGAAGAGATGAGGAGAGATGAGGAGGACAGAGATGAGAAGAGATAAGGAGGACAGAGAGATGAGGAGAGATGAGGAGGACAGAGAGATGAGAAGAGATGAGGAGGACAGAGAGATGAGGAGAGATGAGGAGGACAGAGATGAGAAGAGATGAGGAGGACAGAGAGATGAGGAGGACAGAGAGATGAGAAGAGATGAGGAGGACAGAAAGATGAGGAGAGATGAGGAGGACAGAAAGATGAGAAGAGATGAGGATGACAGAGAGATGAGGAGCAATGAGGAGGTCAGAGATGAGAAGAGATGAGGAGGACA
The DNA here is from genome assembly GCF_963971535.1 of Notolepis coatsorum. Lineage (NCBI taxonomy): Eukaryota > Metazoa > Chordata > Actinopteri > Aulopiformes > Paralepididae > Notolepis > Notolepis coatsorum. Next base: position 83,805,770 of record NC_140183.1, read on the forward strand.
GAGAGATGAGGAGAGATGAGGAGGACAGAGAGATGATGAGCAATGAGGAGGACAGAGAGATGAGGAGCGATGAGGAGGACAGAGAGATGAGGAGCGATGAGGAGGACAGAGAGATGAGAAGAGATGAGGAGGACAGAGAGATGAGAAGAGATGAGGAGGACAGAGAGATGAGAAGAGATGAGGAGGACAGAGAGATGAGGAGAGATGAGGAGGACAGAAAGATGAGAAGAGATGAGGAGGACAGAGAGATGAGGAGAGATGAGGAGGACAGAGATGAGAAGAGATGAGGAGGACAGAGAGATGAGGAGAGATGAGGAGGACAGAGAGATGAGGAGCGATGAGGAGGACAGAGAGATGAGGAGGACAGAGAGATGAGGAGGACAGAGAGATGAGGAGAGATGAGGAGGACAGAGAGATGAGGAGAGATGAGGAGGACAGAGAGATGAGGAGCGATGAGGAGGACAGAGAGATGAGGAGCGATGAGGAGGACAGAGAGATGAGAAGAGATTAGGAGGACAGAGAGATGAGGAGAGATGAGGAGGACAGAGATGAGGAGAGATGAGGAGGACAGATAGATGAGGAGCAATGAGGAGGACAGAGAGATGAGGAGCGATGAGGAGGACAGAGAGATGAGAAGAGATGAGGAGGACAGAGAGATGAGAAGAGATGACGAGGACAGAGAGATGAGGAGAGATGAGAAGGACAGAAATATGAGAAGAGATGAGGAGGACAGAGAGATGAGGAGCGATGAGGAGGACAGAGAGATGAGGAGAGATGAGAAGGACAGAAATATGAGAAGAGATGAGGAGGTCAGAGAGATGAGGAGAGATGAGGAGGACAGAGAGATGAGAAGAGATGAGGAGGACAGAGAGATGAGAAGAGATGAGTAGGACAGAGAGATGAGGAGAGATGAGGAGGACAGAGAGATGAGGAGCGATGAGGAGGACAGAGATGAGGAGGACAGAGATGAGAAGAGATGAGGAGGACAGAGATGAGAAGAGATGAGGAGGACAGAGAGATGAGGAGAGATGAGAAGGACAGAGAGATGAGGAGCGATGAGGAGGACAGAGAGATGAGGAGCGATGAGGAGGACAGAGAGATGAGGAGGACAGAGATGAGAAGAGATGAGGAGGACAGAAAGATGAGAAGAGATGAGGAGGACAGAGAGATGAGGAGCGATGAGGACGACAGAGAGATGAGGAGCGATGAGGAGGACAGAGATGAGGAGGACAGAGATGAGAAGAGATGAGGAGGACAGAAAGATGAGGAGGACAGAGAGATGAGGAGGACAGAGAGATGAGGAGGACAGAGAGATGAAGAGAGATGAGAAGAGATTAGGAGGACAGAGAGATGAGGAGGACAGAGATGAAGAGAGATGAGAAGAGATTAGGAGGACAGAGAGATGAGGAGGACAGATAGATGAGGAGCAATGAGGAGGACAGAGAGATGAGGAGCAATGAGGAGGACAGAGAGATGAGGAGAGATGAGGAGGACAGAGATGAGGAGAGATGAGGAGGACAGATAGATGAGGAGCAATGAGGAGGACAGAGAGATGAGGAGCGATGAGGAGGACAGAGAGATGAGAAGAGATGAGGAGGACAGAGAGATGAGAAGAGATGACGAGGACAGAGAGATGAGGAGAGATGAGAAGGACAGAAATATGAGAAGAGATGAGGAGGACAGAGAGATGAGAAGAGATGAGGAGGACAGAGAGATGAGGAGAGATGAGGAGGACAGAGAGATGAGGAGCGATGAGGAGGACAGAGATGAGGAGGACAGAGATGAGAAGAGATGAGGAGGACAGAGATGAGAAGAGATGAGGAGGACAGAGAGATGAGGAGAGATGAGAAGGACAGAGAGATGAGGAGCGATGAGGAGGACAGAGAGATGAGGAGCGATGAGGAGGACAGAGAGATGAGGAGGACAGAGATGAGAAGAGATGAGGAGGACAGAAAGATGAGAAGAGATGAGGAGGACAGAGAGATGAGGAGCGATGAGGACGACAGAGAGATGAGGAGCGATGAGGAGGACAGAGATGAGGAGGACAGAGATGAGAAGAGATGAGGAGGACAGAAAGATGAGAAGAGATGAGGAGGACAGAGAGATGAGGAGGATAGAGAGATGAGGAGCGATGAGGAGGACAGAGAGATGAGGAGCGATGAGGAGGACAGAGAGATGAGAAGAGATGAGGAGGACAGAGATGAGGAAGACAGAGATGAGAAGAGATGAGGAGGACAGAGATGAGAAGAGATGAGGAGGACAGAGAGATGAGGAGCGATGAGGAGGACAGAGATGAGAAGAGATGAGGAGGACAGAGAGATGAGGAGAGATGAGGAGGACAGAAATATGAGAAGAGATGAGGAGGACAGAGATGAGAAGAGATGAGGAGGACAGAGAGATGAGGAGGACAGAAAGATGAGGAGAGATGAGGAGGACAGAGATGAGAAGAGATGAGGAGGACAGAAAGATGAGAAGAGATGAGGAGAGATGAGGATGACAGAGATGAGGAGCAATGAGGAGGTCAGAGATGAGAAGAGATGAGGAGGACAGAGAGATGAGGAGAGATGAGGAGGACAGAGAGATGAGGAGCAATGAGGAGGACAGAGAGATGAGAAGAGATGAGGAGAGATGAGGAGGACAGAGATGAGAAGAGATAAGGAGGACAGAGAGATGAGGAGAGATGAGGAGGACAGAGAGATGAGAAGAGATGAGGAGGACAGAGAGATGAGGAGAGATGAGGAGGACAGAGATGAGAAGAGATGAGGAGGACAGAGAGATGAGGAGGACAGAGAGATGAGAAGAGATGAGGAGGACAGAAAGATGAGGAGAGATGAGGAGGACAGAAAGATGAGAAGAGATGAGGATGACAGAGAGATGAGGAGCAATGAGGAGGTCAGAGATGAGAAGAGATGAGGAGGACAGAGAGATGAGGAGAGATGAGGAGGACAGAGAGATGATGAGCAATGAGGAGGACAGAGAGATGAGAAGAGATGAGGAGAGATGAGAAGGATAGAGAGATGAGAAGAGATGAGGAGGACAGAGAGATGAGGAGAGATGAGGAGGACAGAGAGATGCGGAGCGATGAGGAGGACAGAGATGAGCAGAGATGAGGAGCGATGAGGAGGACAGAGATGAGAAGAGATAAGGAGGACAGAGAGATGAGGAGAGATGAGGAGGACAGAGAGATGAAGAGAGATGAGGAGGACAGAGATGAGAAGAGATGAGGAGGACAGAGAGATGAGGAGAGATGAGGAGGACAGAGAGATGAGGAGCGATGAGGAGGACAGAGAGATGAGGAGGACAGAGAGATGAGGAGGACAGAGAGATGAGGAGAGATGAGGAGGACAGAGAGATGAGGAGAGATGAGGAGGACAGAGAGATGAGGAGCGATGAGGAGGACAGAGAGATGAGGAGCGATGAGGAGGACAGAGAGATGAGAAGAGATTAGGAGGACAGAGAGATGAGGAGAGATGAGGAGGACAGAGATGAGGAGAGATGAGGAGGACAGATAGATGAGGAGCAATGAGGAGGACAGAGAGATGAGGAGCGATGAGGAGGACAGAGAGATGAGAAGAGATGAGGAGGACAGAGAGATGAGAAGAGATGAGGAGGACAGAGAGATGAGAAGAGATGAGGAGGACAGAAAGATGAGAAGAGATGAGGAGGACAGAGAGATCAAGTCAAGTCAAGAGTTTTATTTGTCACGGCATACGGATATACAACGAAATGCGGGTGGTCTTGCCCGCAACGATGTGCAATTGGTACAACATATAATAGAATCCAATACAAAAAGATTTTTGCAATAAAATTGTGCAATAACAGGTAGCAGGTAACAATAAATTTGTGCAATAACGGGTAACAGTTAACAGTTAACAGTAGTAGTAATAGTAGTGCAATACACTGTTACTGTTGCTAATACTAATTTAAAGTGGCCTTTCCTTTTGGCAATAAGTGAGGGTGCGTGCGGCCTGAGTGTGTGCCCGCTCATGCTAAAGTGTTACAGTGGTACTCAATGTTCATTGTTCAGGACTCTGATGGCCTGGGGGAAGAAGCTGAGATGAGATGAGGAGAGATGAGGAGGACAGAGATGAGAAGAGATGAGGAGGACAGAGAGATGAGGAGAGATGAGGAGGACAGAGAGATGAGGAGCGATGAGGAGGACAGAGAGATGAGGAGAGATGAGGAGGACAGAGAGATGAGGAGAACAGAGAGATGAGAAGAGATGAGGAGGACAGAGAGATGAGGAGCGATGAGGAGGACAGAGAGATGAGGAGAGATGAGGAGGACAGAGATGAGAAGAGATGAGGAGGACAGAGAGATGAGGAGAGATGAGGAGGACAGAGAGATGAGGAGCGATGAGGAGGACAGAGAGATGAGGAGAGATGAGAAGGACAGAGAGATGAGGAGCGATGAGGAGGACAGAGAGATGAGAAGAGATGAGGAGGACAGAGAGATGAGGAGAGGTGAGGAGGACAGAGAGATGAGGAGGACAGAGAGATGAGGAGCGATGAGGAGGACAGAGAGATGAGGAGAACAGAGAGATGAGAAGAGATGAGGAGGACAGAGAGATGAGGAGCGATGAGGGGGACAGAGAGATGAGGAGAGATGAGGAGGACAGAGAGATGAGAAGAGATGAGGAGGACAGAGAGATGAGGAGAGATTCATTCATTCATTCAGAGTTTTATTTGCCACATGGAATCATACAATCAGAGTTTCTTCATTATACAATCATAAATAACATTCCATGGACAAAAGGAGCAGGAAGAAGAATAAATCTTATAATTACCTGCCCCTTATTCCTAAACTAAAAAAGTATTTTCTTAGTGGTCGGTGTACAACCTAATTTATACAAATAATAATTTATACCATTATACAGAAACTCACAATCCACAGTTAAACAAAGAAAAAATTAAATGAGGAGGACAGAGAGATGAGGAGGACAGAGAGATGAGGAGAGATGAGGAGGACAGAGAGATGAGGAGCGATGAGGAGGACAGAGATGAGAAGAGATGAGGAGGACAGAGAGATGAGGAGAGATGAGGAGGACAGAGAGATGAGGAGAGATGAGGAGGACAGAGATGAGGAGAGATGAGGAGGACAGAGAGATGAGGAGCGATGAGGAGGACAGAGATGAGAAGAGATGAGGAGGACAGAGAGATGAGGAGAGATGAGGATGACAGAGAGATGAGGAGCGATGAGGAGGACAGAGAGATGAGAAGAGATGAGGAGAGATGAGTAGGACAGAGATGAGAAGAGATGAGGAGGACAGAGAGATGAGGAGAGATGAGGATGACAGAGAGATGTGGAGAGATGAGGAGCGATGAGGAGGACAGAGATGAGAAGAGATGAGGAGGACAGAGATATAAGGAGAGATGAGGAGGACAGAGAGATGAGAAGAGATGAGGAGGACAGAGAGATGAGGAGCGATGAGGAGGACAGAGATGAGAAGAGATGAGGAGGACAGAGATGAGAAGAGATGAGGAGGACAGAGAGATGAGGAGAGATGAGGAGGACAGAGAGATGAGGAGAGATGAGAAGGACAGAAAGATGAGAAGAGATGAGGAGAGATGAGGATGACAGAGAGATGAGGAGTGATGAGGAGGACAGAGATGAGAAGAGATGAGGAGGACAGAGAGATGAGGAGAGATGAGGAGGACAGAGATGAGAAGAGATGAGGAGGACAGAGAGATGAGGAGAGATGAGGAGGACAGAGAGATGAGGAGAGATGAGAAGGACAGAAATATGAGAAGAGATGAGGAGGACAGAGAGATGAGGAGCACTAAGGAGGACAGAGAGATGAGGAGAGATGAGGAGGACAGAAATATGAGAAGAGATGAGGAGGTCAGAGAGATGAGGAGAGATGAGGAGGACAGAGAGATGAGAAGAGATGAGGAGGACAGAGAGATGAGGAGCGATGAGGAGGACAGAGATGAGGAGGACAGAGATGAGAAGAGATGAGGAGGACAGAGATGAGAAGAGATGAGGAGGACAGAGAGATGAGGAGAGATGAGAAGGACAGAGAGATGCGGAGCGATGAGGAGGACAGAGAGATGAGGAGCGATGAGGAGGACAGAGATGAGGAGGACAGAGATGAGAAGAGATGAGGAGGACAGAGATGAGAAGAGATGAGGAGGACAGAGAGATGAGGAGAGATGAGAAGGACAGAGAGATGAGGAGCGATGAGGAGGACAGAGAGATGAGGAGCGATGAGGAGGACAGAGAGATGAGGAGGACAGAGATGAGAAGAGATGAGGAGGACAGAAAGATGAAAAGAGATGAGGAGGACAGAGAGATGAGGAGTGATGAGGAGGACAGAGAGATGAGGAGCGATGAGGAGGACAGAGATGAGGAGGACAGAGATGAGAAGAGATGAGGAGGACAGAAAGATGAGAAGCGATGAGGAGGACAGAGAGATGAGAAGAGATGAGGAGGACAGAGATGAGAAGAGATGAGGAGGACAGAGAGATGAGGAGCGATGAGGAGGACAGAGATGAGAAGAGATGAGGACAGAGAGATGAGGAGAGATGAGGAGGACAGAAATATGAGAAGAGATGAGGAGGACAGAGATGAGAAGAGATGAGGAGGACAGAGAGATGAGGAGGACAGAAAGATGAGGAGAGATGAGGAGGACAAAGATGAGAAGAGATGAGGAGGACAGAAAGATGAGAAGAGATGAGGAGAGATGAGGATGACAGAGATGAGGAGCAATGAGGAGGTCAGAGATGAGAAGAGATGAGGAGGACAGAGAGATGAGGAGAGATGAGGAGGACAGAGAGATGAGGAGCAATGAGGAGGACAGAGAGATGAGAAGAGATGAGGAGAGATGAGGAGGACAGAGATGAGAAGAGATAAGGAGGACAGAGAGATGAGGAGAGATGAGGAGGACAGAGAGATGAGAAGAGATGAGGAGGACAGAGAGATGAGGAGAGATGAGGAGGACAGAGATGAGAAGAGATGAGGAGGACAGAGAGATGAGGAGGACAGAGAGATGAGAAGGGATGAGGAGGACAGAAAGATGAGGAGAGATGAGGAGGACAGAAAGATGAGAAGAGATGAGGAGAGATGAGGATGACAGAGAGATGAGGAGCAATGAGGAGGTCAGAGATGAGAAGAGATGAGGAGGACAGAGAGATGAGGAGAGATGAGGAGGACAGAGAGATGAGGAGCAATGAGGAGGACAGAGAGATGAGAAGAGATGAGGAGAGATGAGGAGGACAGAGATGAGAAGAGATAAGGAGGACAGAGAGATGAGGAGAGATGAGGAGGACAGAGAGATGAGAAGAGATGAGGAGGACAGAGAGATGAGGAGAGATGAGGAGGACAGAGAGATGCGGAGCGATGAGGAGGACAGAGATGAGAAGAGATGAGGAGCGATGAGGAGGACAGAGATGAGAAGAGATAAGGAGGACAGAGAGATGAGGAGAGATGAGGAGGACAGAGAGATGAAGAGAGATGAGGAGGACAGAGATGAGAGAGATGAGGAGGACAGAGAGATGAGGAGAGATGAGAAGGACAGAAATATGAGAAGAGATGAGGAGGACAGAGAGATGAGGAGCGATGAGGAGGACAGAGAGATGAGAAGAGATGAGGAGGACAGAGAGATGAGAAGAGATGAGGAGGACATAGAGATGAGAAGAGATGAGGAGGACAGAGAGATGAGGAGAGATGAGGAGGACCGAGAGATGAGGAGAGATGAGGAGGACAGAGAGATGAGAAGAGATGAGGAGGACAGAGAGATGAGGAGAGATGAGGAGGACCGAGAGATGAGGAGAGATGAGGAGGACAGAGATGAGAAGAGATGAGGAGGACAGAGAGATGAGAAGAGATGAGGAGGACATAGAGATGAGGAGAGATGAGGAGGACAGAGATGAGAAGAGATGAGGAGGACAGAGAGATGAGAAGAGATGAGGGGGACAGAGAGATGAGGAGAGATGAGAAGAGATGAGGAGGACAGAAAGATGAGAAGAGATGAGGAGGACAGAGAGATGAGGAGGACAGAGAGATGAGGAGCGATGAGGAGGACAGAGAGATGAGGAGCGATGAGGAGGACAGAGAGATGAGAAGAGATGAGGAGGACAGAGATGAGGAAGACAGAGATGAGAAGAGATGAGGAGGACAGAGATGAGAAGAGATGAGGAGGACAGAGAGATGAGGAGCGATGAGGAGGACAGAGATGAGAAGAGATGAGGAGGACAGAGAGATGAGGAGAGATGAGGAGGACAGAAATATGAGAAGAGATGAGGAGGACAGAGATGAGAAGAGATGAGGAGGACAGAGAGATGAGGAGGACAGAAAGATGAGGAGAGATGAGGAGGACAGAGATGAGAAGAGATGAGGAGGACAGAAAGATGAGAAGAGATGAGGAGAGATGAGGATGACAGAGATGAGGAGCAATGAGGAGGTCAGAGATGAGAAGAGATGAGGAGGACAGAGAGATGAGGAGAGATGAGGAGGACAGAGAGATGAGGAGCAATGAGGAGGACAGAGAGATGAGAAGAGATGAGGAGAGATGAGGAGGACAGAGATGAGAAGAGATAAGGAGGACAGAGAGATGAGGAGAGATGAGGAGGACAGAGAGATGAGAAGAGATGAGGAGGACAGAGAGATGAGGAGAGATGAGGAGGACAGAGATGAGAAGAGATGAGGAGGACAGAGAGATGAGGAGGACAGAGAGATGAGAAGAGATGAGGAGGACAGAAAGATGAGGAGAGATGAGGAGGACAGAAAGATGAGAAGAGATGAGGATGACAGAGAGATGAGGAGCAATGAGGAGGTCAGAGATGAGAAGAGATGAGGAGGACAGAGAGATGAGGAGAGATGAGGAGGACAGAGAGATGATGAGCAATGAGGAGGACAGAGAGATGAGGAGCGATGAGGAGGACAGAGAGATGAGGAGCGATGAGGAGGACAGAGAGATGAGAAGAGATGAGGAGGACAGAGAGATGAGAAGAGATGAGGAGGACAGAGAGATGAGAAGAGATGAGGAGGACAGAGAGATGAGGAGAGATGAGGAGGACAGAAAGATGAGAAGAGATGAGGAGGACAGAGAGATGAGGAGAGATGAGGAGGACAGAGATGAGAAGAGATGAGGAGGACAGAGAGATGAGGAGAGATGAGGAGGACAGAGAGATGAGGAGCGATGAGGAGGACAGAGAGATGAGGAGGACAGAGAGATGAGGAGGACAGAGAGATGAGGAGAGATGAGGAGGACAGAGAGATGAGGAGAGATGAGGAGGACAGAGAGATGAGGAGCGATGAGGAGGACAGAGAGATGAGGAGCGATGAGGAGGACAGAGAGATGAGAAGAGATTAGGAGGACAGAGAGATGAGGAGAGATGAGGAGGACAGAGATGAGGAGAGATGAGGAGGACAGATAGATGAGGAGCAATGAGGAGGACAGAGAGATGAGAAGAGATGAGGAGGACAGAGAGATGAGAAGAGATGACGAGGACAGAGAGATGAGGAGAGATGAGAAGGACAGAAATATGAGAAGAGATGAGGAGGACAGAGAGATGAGGAGCGATGAGGAGGACAGAGAGATGAGGAGAGATGAGAAGGACAGAAATATGAGAAGAGATGAGGAGGTCAGAGAGATGAGGAGCGATGAGGAGGAGAGAGAGATGAGGAGCGATGAGGAGGACAGAGAGATGAGGAGGACAGAGATGAGAAGAGATGAGGAGGACAGAAAGATGAGAAGAGATGAGGAGGACAGAGAGATGAGGAGCGATGAGGACGACAGAGAGATGAGGAGCGATGAGGAGGACAGAGATGAGGAGGACAGAGATGAGAAGAGATGAGGAGGACAGAAAGATGAGGAGGACAGAGAGATGAGGAGGACAGAGAGATGAGGAGGACAGAGAGATGAAGAGAGATGAGAAGAGATTAGGAGGACAGAGAGATGAGGAGGACAGAGATGAAGAGAGATGAGAAGAGATTAGGAGGACAGAGAGATGAGGAGGACAGATAGATGAGGAGCAATGAGGAGGACAGAGAGATGAGGAGCAATGAGGAGGACAGAGAGATGAGGAGAGATGAGGAGGACAGAGATGAGGAGAGATGAGGAGGACAGATAGATGAGGAGCAATGAGGAGGACAGAGAGATGAGGAGCGATGAGGAGGACAGAGAGATGAGAAGAGATGAGGAGGACAGAGAGATGAGAAGAGATGACGAGGACAGAGAGATGAGGAGAGATGAGAAGGACAGAAATATGAGAAGAGATGAGGAGGACAGAGAGATGAGGAGCGATGAGGAGGACAGAGAGATGAGGAGAGATGAGAAGGACAGAAATATGAGAAGAGATGAGGAGGTCAGAGAGATGAGGAGAGATGAGGAGGACAGAGAGATGAGAAGAGATGAGGAGGACAGAGAGATGAGAAGAGATGAGGAGGACAGAGAGATGAGGAGAGATGAGGAGGACAGAGAGATGAGGAGCGATGAGGAGGACAGAGATGAGGAGGACAGAGATGAGAAGAGATGAGGAGGACAGAGATGAGAAGAGATGAGGAGGACAGAGAGATGAGGAGAGATGAGAAGGACAGAGAGATGAGGAGCGATGAGGAGGACAGAGAGATGAGGAGCGATGAGGAGGACAGAGAGATGAGGAGGACAGAGATGAGAAGAGATGAGGAGGACAGAAAGATGAGAAGAGATGAGGAGGACAGAGAGATGAGGAGCGATGAGGACGACAGAGAGATGAGGAGCGATGAGGAGGACAGAGATGAGGAGGACAGAGATGAGAAGAGATGAGGAGGACAGAAAGATGAGAAGAGATGAGGAGGACAGAGAGATGAGGAGGATAGAGAGATGAGGAGCGATGAGGAGGACAGAGAGATGAGGAGCGATGAGGAGGACAGAGAGATGAGAAGAGATGAGGAGGACAGAGATGAGGAAGACAGAGATGAGAAGAGATGAGGAGGACAGAGATGAGAAGAGATGAGGAGGACAGAGAGATGAGGAGCGATGAGGAGGACAGAGATGAGAAGAGATGAGGAGGACAGAGAGATGAGGAGAGATGAGGAGGACAGAAATATGAGAAGAGATGAGGAGGACAGAGATGAGAAGAGATGAGGAGGACAGAGAGATGAGGAGGACAGAAAGATGAGGAGAGATGAGGAGGACAGAGATGAGAAGAGATGAGGAGGACAGAAAGATGAGAAGAGATGAGGAGAGATGAGGATGACAGAGATGAGGAGCAATGAGGAGGTCAGAGATGAGAAGAGATGAGGAGGACAGAGAGATGAGGAGAGATGAGGAGGACAGAGAGATGAGGAGCAATGAGGAGGACAGAGAGATGAGAAGAGATGAGGAGAGATGAGGAGGACAGAGATGAGAAGAGATAAGGAGGACAGAGAGATGAGGAGAGATGAGGAGGACAGAGAGATGAGAAGAGATGAGGAGGACAGAGAGATGAGGAGAGATGAGGAGGACAGAGATGAGAAGAGATGAGGAGGACAGAGAGATGAGGAGGACAGAGAGATGAGAAGAGATGAGGAGGACAGAAAGATGAGGAGAGATGAGGAGGACAGAAAGATGAGAAGAGATGAGGATGACAGAGAGATGAGGAGCAATGAGGAGGTCAGAGATGAGAAGAGATGAGGAGGACAGAGAGATGAGGAGAGATGAGGAGGACAGAGAGATGATGAGCAATGAGGAGGACAGAGAGATGAGAAGAGATGAGGAGAGATGAGAAGGACAGAGAGATGAGAAGAGATGAGGAGGACAGAGAGATGAGGAGAGATGAGGAGGACAGAGAGATGCGGAGCGATGAGGAGGACAGAGATGAGCAGAGATGAGGAGCGATGAGGAGGACAGAGATGAGAAGAGATAAGGAGGACAGAGAGATGAGGAGAGATGAGGAGGACAGAGAGATGAAGAGAGATGAGGAGGACAGAGATGAGAAGAGATGAGGAGGACAGAGAGATGAGGAGAGATGAGGAGGACAGAGAGATGAGGAGCGATGAGGAGGACAGAGAGATGAGGAGGACAGAGAGATGAGGAGGACAGAGAGATGAGGAGAGATGAGGAGGACAGAGAGATGAGGAGAGATGAGGAGGACAGAGAGATGAGGAGCGATGAGGAGGACAGAGAGATGAGGAGCGATGAGGAGGACAGAGAGATGAGAAGAGATTAGGAGGACAGAGAGATGAGGAGAGATGAGGAGGACAGAGATGAGGAGAGATGAGGAGGACAGATAGATGAGGAGCAATGAGGAGGACAGAGAGATGAGGAGCGATGAGGAGGACAGAGAGATGAGAAGAGATGAGGAGGACAGAGAGATGAGAAGAGATGAGGAGGACAGAGAGATGAGAAGAGATGAGGAGGACAGAAAGATGAGAAGAGATGAGGAGGACAGAGAGATCAAGTCAAGTCAAGAGTTTTATTTGTCACGGCATACGGATATACAACGAAATGCGGGTGGTCTTGCCCGCAACGATGTGCAATTGGTACAACATATAATAGAATCCAATACAAAAAGATTTTTGCAATAAAATTGTGCAATAACAGGTAGCAGGTAACAATAAATTTGTGCAATAACGGGTAACAGTTAACAGTTAACAGTAGTAGTAATAGTAGTGCAATACACTGTTACTGTTGCTAATACTAATTTAAAGTGGCCTTTCCTTTTGGCAATAAGTGAGGGTGCGTGCGGCCTGAGTGTGTGCCCGCTCATGCTAAAGTGTTACAGTGGTACTCAATGTTCATTGTTCAGGACTCTGATGGCCTGGGGGAAGAAGCTGAGATGAGATGAGGAGAGATGAGGAGGACAGAGATGAGAAGAGATGAGGAGGACAGAGAGATGAGGAGAGATGAGGAGGACAGAGAGATGAGGAGCGATGAGGAGGACAGAGAGATGAGGAGAGATGAGGAGGACAGAGAGATGAGGAGAACAGAGAGATGAGAAGAGATGAGGAGGACAGAGAGATGAGGAGCGATGAGGAGGACAGAGAGATGAGGAGAGATGAGGAGGACAGAGATGAGAAGAGATGAGGAGGACAGAGAGATGAGGAGAGATGAGGAGGACAGAGAGATGAGGAGCGATGAGGAGGACAGAGAGATGAGGAGAGATGAGAAGGACAGAGAGATGAGGAGCGATGAGGAGGACAGAGAGATGAGAAGAGATGAGGAGGACAGAGAGATGAGGAGAGGTGAGGAGGACAGAGAGATGAGGAGGACAGAGAGATGAGGAGCGATGAGGAGGACAGAGAGATGAGGAGAACAGAGAGATGAGAAGAGATGAGGAGGACAGAGAGATGAGGAGCGATGAGGGGGACAGAGAGATGAGGAGAGATGAGGAGGACAGAGAGATGAGAAGAGATGAGGAGGACAGAGAGATGAGGAGAGATTCATTCATTCATTCAGAGTTTTATTTGCCACATGGAATCATACAATCAGAGTTTCTTCATTATACAATCATAAATAACATTCCATGGACAAAAGGAGCAGGAAGAAGAATAAATCTTATAATTACCTGCCCCTTATTCCTAAACTAAAAAAGTATTTTCTTAGTGGTCGGTGTACAACCTAATTTATACAAATAATAATTTATACCATTATACAGAAACTCACAATCCACAGTTAAACAAAGAAAAAATTAAATGAGGAGGACAGAGAGATGAGGAGGACAGAGAGATGAGGAGAGATGAGGAGGACAGAGAGATGAGGAGCGATGAGGAGGACAGAGATGAGAAGAGATGAGGAGGACAGAGAGATGAGGAGAGATGAGGAGGACAGAGAGATGAGGAGAGATGAGGAGGACAGAGATGAGGAGAGATGAGGAGGACAGAGAGATGAGGAGCGATGAGGAGGACAGAGATGAGAAGAGATGAGGAGGACAGAGAGATGAGGAGAGATGAGGATGACAGAGAGATGAGGAGCGATGAGGAGGACAGAGAGATGAGAAGAGATGAGGAGAGATGAGTAGGACAGAGATGAGAAGAGATGAGGAGGACAGAGAGATGAGGAGAGATGAGGATGACAGAGAGATGTGGAGAGATGAGGAGCGATGAGGAGGACAGAGATGAGAAGAGATGAGGAGGACAGAGATATAAGGAGAGATGAGGAGGACAGAGAGATGAGAAGAGATGAGGAGGACAGAGAGATGAGGAGCGATGAGGAGGACAGAGATGAGAAGAGATGAGGAGGACAGAGATGAGAAGAGATGAGGAGGACAGAGAGATGAGGAGAGATGAGGAGGACAGAGAGATGAGGAGAGATGAGAAGGACAGAAAGATGAGAAGAGATGAGGAGAGATGAGGATGACAGAGAGATGAGGAGTGATGAGGAGGACAGAGATGAGAAGAGATGAGGAGGACAGAGAGATGAGGAGAGATGAGGAGGACAGAGATGAGAAGAGATGAGGAGGACAGAGAGATGAGGAGAGATGAGGAGGACAGAGAGATGAGGAGAGATGAGAAGGACAGAAATATGAGAAGAGATGAGGAGGACAGAGAGATGAGGAGCACTAAGGAGGACAGAGAGATGAGGAGAGATGAGGAGGACAGAAATATGAGAAGAGATGAGGAGGTCAGAGAGATGAGGAGAGATGAGGAGGACAGAGAGATGAGAAGAGATGAGGAGGACAGAGAGATGAGGAGCGATGAGGAGGACAGAGATGAGGAGGACAGAGATGAGAAGAGATGAGGAGGACAGAGATGAGAAGAGATGAGGAGGACAGAGAGATGAGGAGAGATGAGAAGGACAGAGAGATGCGGAGCGATGAGGAGGACAGAGAGATGAGGAGCGATGAGGAGGACAGAGATGAGGAGGACAGAGATGAGAAGAGATGAGGAGGACAGAGATGAGAAGAGATGAGGAGGACAGAGAGATGAGGAGAGATGAGAAGGACAGAGAGATGAGGAGCGATGAGGAGGACAGAGAGATGAGGAGCGATGAGGAGGACAGAGAGATGAGGAGGACAGAGATGAGAAGAGATGAGGAGGACAGAAAGATGAAAAGAGATGAGGAGGACAGAGAGATGAGGAGTGATGAGGAGGACAGAGAGATGAGGAGCGATGAGGAGGACAGAGATGAGGAGGACAGAGATGAGAAGAGATGAGGAGGACAGAAAGATGAGAAGCGATGAGGAGGACAGAGAGATGAGAAGAGATGAGGAGGACAGAGATGAGAAGAGATGAGGAGGACAGAGAGATGAGGAGCGATGAGGAGGACAGAGATGAGAAGAGATGAGGAGGACAGAGAGATGAGGAGGACAGAAAGATGAGGAGAGATGAGGAGGACAAAGATGAGAAGAGATGAGGAGGACAGAAAGATGAGAAGAGATGAGGAGAGATGAGGATGACAGAGATGAGGAGCAATGAGGAGGTCAGAGATGAGAAGAGATGAGGAGGACAGAGAGATGAGGAGAGATGAGGAGGACAGAGAGATGAGGAGCAATGAGGAGGACAGAGAGATGAGAAGAGATGAGGAGAGATGAGGAGGACAGAGATGAGAAGAGATAAGGAGGACAGAGAGATGAGGAGAGATGAGGAGGACAGAGAGATGAGAAGAGATGAGGAGGACAGAGAGATGAGGAGAGATGAGGAGGACAGAGATGAGAAGAGATGAGGAGGACAGAGAGATGAGGAGGACAGAGAGATGAGAAGAGATGAGGAGGACAGAAAGATGAGGAGAGATGAGGAGGACAGAAAGATGAGAAGAGATGAGGAGAGATGAGGATGACAGAGAGATGAGGAGCAATGAGGAGGTCAGAGATGAGAAGAGATGAGGAGGACAGAGAGATGAGGAGAGATGAGGAGGACAGAGAGATGAGGAGCAATGAGGAGGACAGAGAGATGAGAAGAGATGAGGAGAGATGAGGAGGACAGAGATGAGAAGAGATAAGGAGGACAGAGAGATGAGGAGAGATGAGGAGGACAGAGAGATGAGAAGAGATGAGGAGGACAGAGAGATGAGGAGAGATGAGGAGGACAGAGAGATGCGGAGCGATGAGGAGGACAGAGATGAGAAGAGATGAGGAGCGATGAGGAGGACAGAGATGAGAAGAGATAAGGAGGACAGAGAGATGAGGAGAGATGAGGAGGACAGAGAGATGAAGAGAGATGAGGAGGACAGAGATGAGAGAGATGAGGAGGACAGAGAGATGAGGAGAGATGAGAAGGACAGAAATATGAGAAGAGATGAGGAGGACAGAGAGATGAGGAGCGATGAGGAGGACAGAGAGATGAGAAGAGATGAGGAGGACAGAGAGATGAGAAGAGATGAGGAGGACATAGAGATGAGAAGAGATGAGGAGGACAGAGAGATGAGGAGAGATGAGGAGGACCGAGAGATGAGGAGAGATGAGGAGGACAGAGAGATGAGAAGAGATGAGGAGGACAGAGAGATGAGGAGAGATGAGGAGGACCGAGAGATGAGGAGAGATGAGGAGGACAGAGATGAGAAGAGATGAGGAGGACAGAGAGATGAGAAGAGATGAGGAGGACATAGAGATGAGGAGAGATGAGGAGGACAGAGATGAGAAGAGATGAGGAGGACAGAGAGATGAGAAGAGATGAGGGGGACAGAGAGATGAGGAGAGATGAGGAGGACCGAGAGATGAGAAGAGATGAGGAGGACAGAGAGATGAGAAGAGATGAGGAGGACAGAGAGATGAGGAGAGATGAGAAGGACAGAAATATGAGAAGAGATGAGGAGAGATGAGGAGGACAGAGAGATGAGGAGAGATGAGGAGGACAGAGAGATGAGGAGCGATGAGGAGGACAGAGATGAGAAGAGATGAGGAGGACAGAGAGATGAGGAGAGATGAGGAGGACAGAGAGATGAGGAGGACAGAGAGATGAGGAGGATAGAGAGATGAGGAGGACAGAGAGATGAGGAGAGATGAGGAGGACAGAGAGATGAGGAGCGATGAGGAAGACAGAGAGATGAGGAGAGATGAGGAGAGATGAGAAGGACAGAGAGATGAGGAGGACAGAGAGATGAGGAGGACAGAGAGATGAGGAGCGATGAGGAGGACAGAAAGATGAGTAGGACAGAAAGATGAAGAGGACAGAAAGATGAAGAGGACAGAGAGATGAGGAGAGATGAGGAGGACAGAAAGATGAGCAGGACAGAGAGATGAGGAGGACAGAGAGATGAGGACAGAGAGATGAGGAGCGATGAGGAGGACAGAGAGATAAGGAGGACAGAGAGATGAGGAGGACAGAAAGCTGAGGAGGACAGAGAGATAAGGAGGACAGAGAGATGAGGAGGACAGAAAGATGAGGAGGACAGAGAGATGAGGAGGACAGAGAGATGAGGAGGACAGAACGATGAGGACAGATAGATGAGGAGCGATGAGGAGGACAGAGAGATGAGGAGGACAGAGAGATGATGAGGACAGAAATATGAGGAGATTTTAAAAGAATTATTTGTCACGTCATTCATACAGCATAAAGGAATGAAATTAGTTAGTAGCAGCGACCTTGAAAAATGTTTAAATAGCTGGGAAATAGAAGATAAAATAGCTTTAATTTACACTAATTTACAATAATCACAGTGTGGTGTAGTGTGTGCAAAGTGGCAGCAGAAACCATATAGATCTAGACTATAACATAACAATCACAGCAAGTAGTTGTGGAACCAAATGTGTGTATAGAGAAGAATTCCCTGCACACTGTCTCGCTCACTGATTAAATATTTATGATATCACAACGCCAACAGGTATATCACCTGATGTGGGTCGGATGGACAGAAACGTTGATTTGATAAATATTTCAGCAGTAAGCAGAGTGTGCCAGAGTTCTTCCAGTTCTCAACTTGTACCATCATATATTCAGGTGTGCATACATTTTTCTTCAAATAGTGTTCTTGTAAATAAAATAAATACATAAATATTTCATTAAGAGATTCAAGATTCAAGAGGTTTATTTGTCACATACATACCAGGGCATATAGTGAAATGTGGGTGGTCATGCCCGCTTTGTGCAATAATACAATAGTAAATAAAATAAGTAGAAGATAATAAAATAGACATAAAATAGACATGATAAAATAGACATGTTAAAGTCCTGAGATAATGCAATACAATGTTAGCTATGAATTAAGGCACTGGGTCCTATGTACACTCCTATACAATATACAGTTTTTACTATACTTGCTATTTCTAAACTGAAACTGCCCTTTCCATTGTGTTAAAGTGACCATTTGTGTGTGAGTGTAACGGAGGTCCGTGAGTCTATCCACAGTCACAGAAACAGGGGTGTTGACAGGTGACTGTGGCAGTAAGCGGGCTGTGAGTTAAACTCACTTCCCCGTAACGGGGTTAACAGACGCATAGGTACGGTACATAGGAGTGGATTCACTTCTTAGTGCAGCGGTCTATGTCGTCGCCCGCGGCGCGGGAGCTCCCCTGTTCGACTCCCCCTCGGGACATCAGCATTTAACATCCACGCAGAGTAGACCAATACGATCCGTCACATGAGCGAATGCAGAATGTGTGTTATGTGTGTAGTTGTTTGTGGAGAGATCATTGTTCAATGTTCTGATGGCCTGGGGGAAGAAGCTGAGCCTTAGTCTCTCTGTTCTTGCTGCGTTTGTGCGTAGGCGCTTGCCTGACCGCAGCAGCTTGAACAGGCTCTGGATTTGCATATATATAAGTCCTGCAGGGGTGGTAGTGCAATACCCATAGTACGCTCTGCTGAGTGCACCACTCACTGTAGGGCCTTCCTGTCCTGGGCCGTGCTCTTTCCAAACCAGGCAGTGATGTTTCCAGTCAGAATGCTCTCTACAGCCCCGGAATAGAAGGAGTGGAGTATATTCACCGATACTCTGAACTTCCTTAATTGTATCAGGTGATAGAGGCGCTGTTTCGCCTTTTTTACCACAGAGTCTATGTGTGTTGTCCATGTCAGGTCCTCTGTGACGTGGATTCCCAGGTACTTAAAACTGCTCACCCTGTCCACGATAGCCCCATTTATCCACAGTGGCGTGTGTGTGTGTGTCCCCTGCTGTATTCTCTTAAAATCCACGATCAGCTCCTTGGTTTTACCAATGTTCAGGAGTAGGCTGTTATCCCGGCACCAGCGTGCCAGTACATCAACCTCCTCCCGGTAGGCCTTCTCATCATTGTTAGAGATCAGCCCCACCACCACTGTGTCGTCCGCAAACTTCACTATGAAGTTGGAGCTGAACCTGGCCACACAGTAATGTATGTACAGTGAATACAGCAGGGGGCTGATTTCTTAAATGAAAATGTGATTGATGTCATCAGATGAGTATGGGTAGTCTAGGGCTGGTCAGATGGTATACATTTTATACCATCTGTGTTAAATGTTAAATTGTTTATATTGTAAAACATTTAACACGTGATGTTTTATACTATAAAACATTTAACACAGATAGTATAAAGGGTAGTCAAGGGCTGGTCAGATTGTATAAAACATGTAACACAGATGGTATAAAGGGTAGTCAAGCGCTGGTCAGATGGTATAAAACATTATAAATAAAACAATAGTTATACAGGTCATGAACCAAGCTCAAGGTACAGACAAAAACAAGGGAGACCACACAAGTACTTAAGGTTTTTAAAGAAAAGTACTTTAATTAAGCTATTAACCTATGTACAAAAGTAATTAAAGAAGTAATGTAGTGAGTGCATGAATGAATCAGTGTGTGGTGCGTGTAAAGGCG
The DNA here is from genome assembly GCF_963971535.1 of Notolepis coatsorum. Classification (NCBI taxonomy): domain Eukaryota; kingdom Metazoa; phylum Chordata; class Actinopteri; order Aulopiformes; family Paralepididae; genus Notolepis; species Notolepis coatsorum. The sequence goes on from NC_140183.1 coordinate 83,825,400, forward strand.
CTCCCATAGTCCAGCAGACTGTACACAGAGCAGACTCCGCGGAGGTCCGCGCGGACTCTTGAGCTTTGATCTCAGCGGACAGCAGACCCACAGGTGCGACGCGTGGACATCCGCGCCGCTGACTTGGTGTCACACAAAACGCTGCTCAGCGTTTTGGTTGACATCGCACTGCATTTAATGTGACTGCAATTCAACACTGGCCCCTGTAAATATCCTAACCCAACCCTCTCCAATGTACAGTCATTTACCTAGTATGGTTTTGTCAATAGTCCAATGTACAATTTTGTTTGTTTGTACAGTGTCTCCCCCCCCCCCCCCCCCCCTCAATGTACAGTTTTGCTTGTTTATACAGTGTGCCCCCCCCCCCCAACCACCTCCAATGTAGATTACCCAGTATGGTTGTCAATATCCCAGTGTACCCAACCCCCCCCCACCCAACCTCCTCCAATGTACAGTTTCTACGTCAAATGTATATACTCCCTTTTCCTGACTCCTTCTGTATCACAAACAGTACTGTATTTGCAAATCTGGTATGTCATAAATGTATAAATGTAGCAGTACTGACTATCTGTATGTCATGTATGTCATATATGTCCTGATGAATTGAAAATGGGGGACCCTGATGTAAACAAGACGAAAGTCTTTCTCTGGTCTGCATCCCCTTAACAATTGTGTGTATTGAACTGTACTGTATTGTACCCATTCTGCAATCTGTTAATAAAGTTTTCAATCAATTCAATCAAACGCCGATCTGCATTTTACTCTGAACACTCGCTCCATGCCAAGAGAGATGTTTGAATGGCTTTTCTAAATGAAGAATGTTATCTCCGTTTCCAATATTTTGAAATAAAACTGGTGCTTTTATTTCATGCAATGCGTGTCTTTTCAGCACCACGCGCTGTCCACCTCAAGCCTATAAGGTACATTGCATCTCGCTGCCTATATGCTGTTATTCAAGTGCGTAAAACTGCCCGTTTTATTATCGAAATATTGGAAACGGAGATAACATACTCTTTATTTTGACATCGGATGACGACGACATGACAGAAGTTGAACAGCGTGGGGACAATTGTGTAAACTGGCGCGTGACTATTAAGGCTCAAAGAGTCCGCGCGGACCTCCGCGGAGTCTGCTCTGTGTACAGTCTGCTGGACTATGGGAGCGCCTTAAGTGAGAAGATGAGAAACAAACAAACCAAACAAACAAAACCAAAATGCCATGACCAGCCTGGAGGAGAGAGACAGAGATCAGAGGCAGCCTCTCTCTGATATGCTGTGCCTGGGAGTCTGGGACACATCGGCCCAGGTGTGCCCCAATTAGCTGACGAGCCTTCCCCAGAGCAGAGGAAGACAAGACAATGTGGGAGAGGGTCATCACACCTCCCCCCATAAGACAGGGACCCTAGGGTCACTGTTCTCCAACCCGACATGGTGTACAACCAACATATCAACCAAAATGTTTAATAAAAACAAAGTGACAGTTGAACAACATGGTAGCAAAAACATGCCCGCCAACTCCCCATCCAGCCACTCAGCCCCAGACTCAGCAACCCCGGTGTGCCAGAGAAGCCTTTTAACACTTTGCGTGCCAGCCATGCGGTGCCTAGGAACCCCTGTTGCGTGCCACCGCTATATTCAATGACAGAGCTCTCATATTTGCGAACGCATAAACTATATCTTAAATTATGGCTATGTGTCTAATATGGCCGTCGCTTATCAATGACTTGTTTGCAGTCAACATTGTCAAAACGGATTGTTTTTTAATCGGTTCATTTCCGTTTTTTTTTTTTTTTTTTTTTTTTGTCTTTTTCCCCCTCCATTTTCCTCCGATTTTCTCCCATCCCAATGTTAGTCGTATGCCAATTCCCAGTCCCTTCCTGGTCGCTGCGCACTTACCCCCCACAGTCAGATCATCTGGGAGAGTGGAGGCTACCACGTGCTTCCTCCGACACACGTCCAGCCAATCACCGCTTCTTTTCACCTGGCAGCGCGGATTCTCATCGAGAGGGCGTAGCGTGTGGGAGGACCACACTATCCCCCTCAAGTCCTATCCGCGCTTAGCAGGCGCCCCGACCGAACTGTAGGAGTCGCTGTTTACAACGACCCGGACCCACCCCGCCAGCTTCTCCCACCCTCTAATACAGCCAATTGTATTAGTGCAGACGGCCAGCCAAGCTGGTGACAACCCCGGAGCTGTGAGCTGGATTCGAACAGGCGAATCCAGCTCACAGCTCCGGGGCTGGTGACGAACGCAATCTCCGCTCGGCCACCTAACCGCCGGTTCATTTCCGTTTTATACCATTTTGAAAGACGCTGTTTTTTTGAAAGTTTCAGAAAAAAAATTTGATTCTCTGATAATCGCCCTTTACTGGAATACACTGGAATACACAAAACACGTTGTAATTTTTCGGCCTATTTATGAATCGTTTTCAAATAAACGCTAGATTATCGATAGTATATGTGTACTTATGCACGCTATAAAAGCGGGCTGAAAAATCGATTATCTTATTTCCAGATCGCACAGACACACACACACACACACACACACATACACACATATAGTCAGGTTCATTATAAAGTGATTTAAACTTTCGTTGGACTTTTTTGGGGATTAGCAAAACTATACATTTTTGGAAAGGGAATTGTATAAGGAATCAGAAAATCCATGTTTACATTTGCCCAGATGTCTATAAGGCGGCCATATTGGAATTTCCAAAATGGCCACCGTAAAATGTAGGTTTTGTAATATCTCGGCTTCTAAATGAGCTAGAACATTGATTTGAACTTCTAAACCTACATTTTCAGGATCAAGGAATCCAATGGTGGTAGTTACAAAGCTTCTACACTTTACATTAACCCTTCGATGCATGAGTGGGTCAAAAATTACTGTAGTCAGGTTCACTATATACTTTCGTCAGATTTTCTTGGGGATTTGCAATACTATACATTTTTGGAAAGGATATTGTATAAGGATTCAGAAAATCCATGTTTCCATTTGCCCGGGTGAATTTTCAAAATGGCCGCCGAAAATGTAGGTTGTGTCATATTTCGGCTTCTAAATGAGCTAGATTCGCTAGAACATTGATTTGAACTGCTAAACCCACATTTTCAGGGTCAATAAATCCAATGGTGCCAACAAAAACGAGGTAGAACTCACCAAAGTGCATGTTAACATAACTTTTATTGAGGACTTAACAGATAATTGACATTAACTGATTGGCAACTGACATCAACTTCAGTATCATGACCACAGAAAAGAAGTAACCTTCTTTGTAACTGAGGGGTTACAAACCCTGACTGTATTAAAGATTGTGATAGATTAAACCACTACTACATATTATTATTATTATTACTTGCCAGACAGTACAGTTAATTATGGCAGACACTCAAATAGACGGTACGGTGACAAAGAGATATCATTTACAGTATTTTATTATTATGCAGAAGATACAACTGATAATTACTGGGTCGCTCTTTTATGGCGAATGATATTAGAAAGTCAGAGAGTAGCAAAGTCAGTGGGAATGAATAATTCCTAGGCTAAGTATACTAGACCAGACGCCGCCTGGTGTGAGATGGCAATATAGGGGGACAAAACAAGGGTACAGCTGGAGACTGGTGATATCCTCCCACAGAGTTATAAGCTCCAGAGGAATGAAGAATGTACGGATACTCAGGCTGGTCACTTGAAGAAAAGGGGTTCTCATACGGATCCGGTCTTTATAATCCAAGTGCTCAGTAGCAAGGTAATAGCTGTAATCCAATGCCCGATAGCAATGATGATAGCCAGCCAGCTTCGTCCCCGAAGCTAGCCCGATGTAGAATCTTCAGGGTAGTTAAATCCAAACGACGAGGGTATTAACGATGCTCTTCTCCACGGTACTACGTTTCCACAATCACTATAATCCAACCAATAATGGTTCTACAATATCGCCGCGGTAGGTTCCAATGCGCACATGTCCAATAGTTCTGCTACTAGGCCCACCTCGTGTTCGGATACTAATTACTTTAAGTCCACACACACTTGCTAAGGTTCACGCTAGTTACTAAACGAACGAACTGCTTGTTAATGCTGCACACCGAACGAACTGCTGTAATACGATTCACACTAAATGACGACTCTTTACTTCACATTAAGTTAGGTCGAACTTGGGGCGGCTAGGTGGTGTAGTGGGCAAGGCACTCGCCACCAATGTGGAGACGCTGGGTTCGCGTGTTCGAATCCAGCTCTCCACATTGTTTTCAGTTTAGCTGGTCGTCCGCAGTAATACACATTGGCCGTATTACGGGGAGGGAAACTGAAGGGTGGGGATCGAGCGTTGTGAACAAGCGACTCCTACAAGTCGGTTGGTGCGCCTGCGCAGTAGAATCAGGAAGTGTCGGGGGCAGCGTGAGCCTCCCACGCGTTACTCCTCGACACTGAGAGATCGAGCTGCGCAGGTGAAAAGATGCGACTGCTGTTACCTCAAGTACCGGAGGGGACTTGTGCTATGTATGACTTAGTCCACATTGCAGCCGGCTTGTGGGAGGCAAGAAACAGCGTTCGTGACAGGGGAGGGTTGAATTGGATGATACGAAATTGGGATGGGAGAAAAATATAGAAAATGGGAGAAAAAGTGGATAAAAAAAAAAGTTAGGTCGAACTTGACTCTGCTACTATACGCTAGGTGCAACTACTGCTGTTGCATTACTCCGGACGAACTTCACGTTACTGCATTAGGTCGAACTTCACCGTTGTACTGACGAACTGCTACTGTTTGCGCCTTCCACAATATATATACTTAGAGGGCTTTCTAGTGCGCAGCCGAAGCTCTTGTCTGGAATCAATGCGCTGGCCCCAGGCATGTCTCAACTTGTCCAGACTCGTCTTTGAACTTGTCTGAGGGGCGCGATTCTTGGCGCCGCCAACGTCAAGGGCATTATCCAATGAGGAAAGCGAATAATGCTATGATTCAAACGGAGGCTTAAAGGGATATAGCTTATATATATAAATAATATACAAGTTATATAAAACAATAAAACGTAGATTCTCAATGTTAATCTGGCCCTTCAGAACATTCTTCATTAGACTATTATGTGATAGATTATGTGAATGTATACACATCTATACACCATCATCATCACTTTCATCCATCACGGCATAGGAATCATCGTCATTCTGGCACTGGCTACTGCACTGACATATGTCAGTACAGGCTAAGTCTTTAGCTCTGCAGGAACATCTTCCAGAAGAACAGTTCGTTTTACATCTGCATTGGACCATCTCAATGATGGCCTTCGGGGCTGGGAGGACCTCTGTGGTTGTTGGCTTCATGCCATCTGAATCTTTGAAGTACCCATTGTGCAGGGGGTCCAGCTGCGGATCTTGCAGAGCAATGGCTGCCTGTGCCCATACCCTGGTTTGTACATGGACCCTCAAGATATGCTGCTTCAGAGCTCCATGTGTTGGAGGGAGCTTGTCACTCTCTGCCCTGTGTTTACAGAAGAGATGCCATCGCAGTTCAGGGATTGTCTTGATGTTGATACCCTTGGGTGAGTAGGCTGCACATACAAAGGAAGCCAGTGTGGACAGCATTCCTTCTGTCACTTCTGCTTCATCCAAAAGCATCTGAAAACCATTGATAATGTCTTCATCTGCTTTGAGATAGATCTGCAGCCAGGTTACCTTGCCTATATGGGAGAACCTCCCTGTGTTGTCGGCCCCAGTGAATGCATGGAAAGCTGGCAAAGCCTTTGCTCTTTCTTTTTCTAGAGCGCGCCACAGTGGTTCAATCTGCACAACACCAGAGACCATCGAAATCAATGTGTTCTTCAGCAAGAGATCATAGTTTGCTGTGACTAGCACTAGAACGTCTGTATCTGGTGAGAAGAACATCAACTGTGCATCAGCTGGGTTCCGGTGTGTTGCCAGCACAGCTTGGTGGATCAGCAGTGTGTCTGCTTCTTCATGGTTATTTCCTTCAAAGAGTAGGTCTTTGTTGCTCCTAGTGTGCCCAGAAGCTGACGTGATGATCAGCTTGGAGGATCCCCTGTTGTATTCTAGCATTTTGGCTGCAAGATAGTCAGTCAGATCGGCCTTTGTTTGGTCATGAGAGAGGAACCTGCTCAGTGGGATGTGTTTGATGTTGGTGTCATCTCTGACTTGGTATTGGATAGCTTTTCCTTGTCTTCGTTTATCTCTGGTTGCACTATTCAGAGAATTTGTCCTGTATGTGTCGAATACAAGGATTATTTCATCATAATCTCGTGTTAGTGACATCAGTCTGTCATTGAAGCAGCCACTCAGATCCTTGACTGCCACTACAGTGGCTAGTTTTGTGCTCAGCCTCTGCACAAGCACCATGCCATCCACCAGTTCTATCTTTCGAATTGGCTGATCAGTAGATGTGGGGTCTGTGAATCCTGTATCCATTGCATCCTGGTGGGTAGTACTTCGAGCTTGAGGAAGCTGAGGATCTTCATGGGGCATATCTTCTCTTGTCAATTTCTCAAGGAGATGGATTAACTTGGACTTGTCATAGCATGGCAGGATTGTTCCATCAGGAGCGAACAATGCCCTTGGTGTCAGAGTGGATTCATAGTTTCCTATGGCCTCTTTCTGGTTGATGTCTCGGTTTGACCTGGCAAGTACCATCAGCCTTGCAAACAGGTCCTTGGTCTCCTTCAAATCCACAGTATTGTCTCTGAGTTTCACTGTAATCTTCTTGTTCCCAGACAGGAACATCTTATTGTTCTCTTTTTTTACAGGGGCCTAGAGGTTGACATCTCATGGTGCTGCGTGGTTCTGTCAGCTTCCATGTCAAATTGACTCTTGAACTCTTTCGACAGATGTGAAAGTTCTGGTGTGACCAAGACAAATCTCTGCCTGGCATTGGCATTGTTAGAGATGCCAATAATCCCAGAGCGAATCTTCATCAGCTTGTTCAGATGTTCGCATGCGTGGTCTGCCCCAACAGACACAAAGGGAAGGACACTCTTGGTGACTGATATATTACCTGCCCGTAGTTCCTCCCAGGTCTGAGGGTGATTGAGCCTCAAGTCATGCATGTCTGCAATGTATCTTGGCCAGAGTCTTTTGTACTTGATGCGATCCATTGCAAAGAACAGCTTGCTCAGTGCTTCTCCAGCCTGCAGATGGAGTTCAAGGTCAGCATTCCGAGTTGCTGCTACAAAGAACAGGATTGTTTCCACCCGATGTAGGTAGCTCATCATGGCATTGAACATTGCATGCCTGGATTTTTGTTCCTCCCATTCATGGAATGCTGTGATGAATTCAGCAGTGGTCAAGGCTTCCATGAGGGTGCTGTTGACTTGCTTCACAGATTCAGCCTTGATGTCTATACCTACCGAGCAGGCAGCTTCTACTCCCTCTGTTGTCTTCAGGCACACACGTTTCAGTTGTGGGTTGTCCTTGAAGAATTCCTCTAGAGCCATTTCATAGAGTGCTACATATGAGTAGATGTGGGCATGGAGAGCTCGCTTGTAGTGTGTGCATTTCAGGATTTGCCTTGTTGTGGCAGGACCATACACATCTGCTTCCATCCAGGCATCATCTATACTCGAATTCTCCATGGAGGCACCAAGAGCTCTGAGGGAAGCCATGACGACATGCAGCTCACCCAGTTGTGGACCACACATATAGTAGGCTATGTGTGGTCCACAACAAATATTAGGAGAATATCTGAAGAGAAGTCTGAAGAACAAGGCCATTGCTATAGGGGGCGGTATTTTCCCTGTTCGAGCTCAGACAGATCCCCACTGGTAACGTGAGGCTAGATTGATGAAAAATTTATGGAAATCGATAATAAAAAAAATAACGATTAAAAACAAGATCTCTTGTCGGCTGGCACTCAACGGTTGCCATGAACTAACGAGAAATCTCGTTGTTGGCACTGAAAGTGTTAAGAGAAGAGGGGTTAAACTAGAATGGGCAGACATGTACATATTACACCAAATCAATACTAACTAAATGTAAATTTTCCAAAAAAAACAACAATTTTACTTAAAAAATTGCAAAAAGATTTTCCTTCCTACAACACCATCCCTCCAGCACCCGTTTTTAATCATTTCATTTTTGTTGCACATCCAAATGTTCCACCATCCCTACCGCACTCCACTCCTCCGCAACCTTGGATCCTAGGAGCATTTTCAACCTGATAAGCTGTAAGCCGTATTTCGCCTAAAGGTACATGCCTAAGTAAATGGAAGATTGCTCCACTTCTGCAAGGTCAATTTGCATGTTCTTGGTATCTAGGAACATCTAGGGACCTGGGGGTATGTATTTCCAGTGTCCGAAATATTGTGTCTGTTACTAGGCTTGAGTAAATTGTAATGAAGAAAAGGAGAATATAAATTATGATTTATGATTTTTGCATCTTTGATCAAAAATGTATACGGGTAGGAGAAAATGCTCACTGAGCTCATTCACCACCTTATTGAGATCATGTGTAAAAGAAATCTAAGCAAATGACCTGCGGGAAGATGATTAAACAGAAGGATTTGTAGATACAGTAATTAATGATAATAGATTTTAATTATAAATTCATATTTGACCTTGAACTTGACCTTGACCTTATTATGGCCAAATCATACATCTATGGATAGGGAAAATGCTCCTCTTTCCAAGGGCAGGGTTGAATATGGATTTAGTAATTTCCTTGTGGTTTTTACGATAATTAGCATTTTTCGATCAATTTGTATTTCCGATAAATCGTATAAAACATCGGTAAAAATTTAAATATACACTTTGACTACTGTTTTTGATAGGGTTATGGTCTTTACTCTTGGCTACAATTTTTTTTTTTTTTTAAACATTGACCTCTTAACATCCAAGGGCCCACATGTGGACGATTCTTTGCCGACCTCTAGTGGCTCGGGTATGCATTTATTTTAATACAATATATAGATAGAATTAAAGCGCTATTTGTTGCCTGTCTATTGCCCTTTCAGGTGACAAAATCCGTTCAGCGGTTCTCGAGTTACATGCCGATATGTGAGGCGTGCCCCAAAGTACGCAAAAGTACACATTACTTACCACCCCCGACTCCCGGGGCTCTAGCTCCGTCAATCATTTGGCAATCTCGAAAATCTGATATGATAATTGGAGATCTAATACGGTCTCTATTGATCGATTTATGATAAAGAAAAGCAGGGTCCCCCTATAGGGGGACCTTAAGGCTTAATTAAGAGAGAGAAGCACAGAGGGACAGTAAAAACACAGATAGACAACACAACAAAAATGACATAACCACATTAACTAGAAGGTGCAAGAGAGAACATCAGCAATCACGTTTTCAGTGCCTCCAACATGGCAAACATCCAAATGATATGGCTGCAAAAATAATGCCCATCTCATCAAACGCTGATTGGGGTTTTTGAAAGAGCGCAAAAAAAGTGAGGGGATTGTGATCTGTGTATACCAAAGGTGTCCCAGCAGGGCTGTACGCTAAGCTTTTTCACTAGGGGCACACTTGCCCCTAAATGAGACATTTAGGGGCAAAAAATATTTTTTAGGGGCAAATTTTTAAATAACAATTTTACCATTATTAAAAAAATATGTTCCTCCTGCCTCATTACTGTGGTCCTTTTATTTAACATTTAAGTGCGTTTGTTTTCAGGTTTGTATCTTTTATAATGAACCAACCGAGAAAGTGTGTAAATCACTAATAGAACAAAAACAACAAACTGTGTGTGTGTGTGTGTGTGTGTGTGTGCGCGCGCTTGTGTAGTGCTCCTTGAATGAGATCACCACAACACACACACCATTGCATTAATCAGGAGGACAAGAAACTCTGCATACATTTGTTTCACAATGAAAAGTGCTTTAGAAATCAAATGAATTATTATTGTAAATAACCCCATGAAAGGTTTATTATTTGTATGGGTAATTACCTGCTTCATATTTGTGATGTTACTGGTTTCAGTGTGTGCCTAAAGTGATCAATGTGTTGGGCCGTTTATAGAGATCTATGCCAATTAATGTTTATGTATATCCGGGACTTTTTTTAGTAAGAATTGAGAGGTATTTGTATATGTGACCTTTATTTTGAAAACCGTGTTGCGACGCAACCTTATTTACATTTGCGCTTTTGACAGTGAAATATTCAGTCCAACTTAGCTCGAAGGAAAGACTAATCAAAAAGGTTTAATTGACCCGTATGAGGCTCTTACGGTAGGACTTTGATTGTTTATAGAAGTGGAATGTAATACTATGCTAAACGAGAAATAAACAGTTTGTGACAGCCAGTAAAGTTGCAAGCCACTTTCATTTCATATACGGGGACACCGTGACAATTATTAGTATTATCTTATTTGCATATTGTCTCATTATTAGATAGATAGATAGGTTGATATTTTATAAATTTAAGTAGACAGTATTTCACGTCCTAATAGTGGGCTACTACTACTCACCTAATGCATGGCTGAACCTGAACGTTAGAAGTGTCCGTGTCCCCGTCAATCAATCATCACATCATCACGTCAATCATCATCATCTTATCATCTCTCCACATCGGACGTGGTTGTCATAAGATGGACTGATATCCACTCCGTTGTTCTTGCAGAGCAAAATTTGTATCTTAAATGTATTGAAATGAGGTGCTTCTTTGGCGATGCAATAGTCCATATTGAAAGGAAGAGAGGCCACATTCAGTTTCGTTTTGCTAGGAATTATGGGATTTGGTGTTGGATGTATAGACTACGCAGATAGGGACATGGTCTTTAATCGCACGATAGACTACAAGTACCAAGTATATAGCGTGACCTAGATTCACTCCACACGCAAATCTTTTTTTTCACTCAGGCTATCGGTGATCGCAGTAAGTTCATTCATTGCCGACAGATTCTTTCATAGCACCACGACATTGTGTCGCACTGACAGCTCGCGTGAGTGGCGTCATCACACGCCTTGGATAATTTAGGAGTGAAATGCGAATGCAAGGCTTGAAAGCACTACTCGCAAGCCCGCCCCCAGATAATATTTACCAATCGCAACGGCCAATTAAAGGGGCAATTCGCGATCATATCATCGCAGTGTACAGGCCTGCCCAGAACTAACATACACATCAAAATGTTGCAATCCCCAAATCAACGCTAAAGCATCCTTCTCAATAACTGAATAATTTGGGGCTTCCGGTTTATGCCCAGATCGGATGGCGGCATCGTTTTTCCGAGCTCTATGACCACTTCACTTTTATATTGATTACGACGTTAATTTTACAACATACTTTCACATAATACATTGCAGAGATGGCGAAACAAATATCGAACAAGAAGGGGACATTAAATGAGGCGGTGTTGGATGTATCAGGGCTTTGTTCCGTGCTGAGCTCGATGCTAGCATGCTCCAGCTATCCAACTGACTGGACTTGCTCCAGGAGGAGGTAGCTAGCGTGACCACGCGGCTCTCTATGGTGGAAGAAGGGATGGCAGAGGTTGCGGTCATGGCTGAAACCAACACCACAGAGATCTCTGCGATTGAAGATAAATTCCTTTTTTATGAAAATAAGATTGCGGAGCTGGAGGCTATTTTACGAGAAGCAATAAAACATCCCCCGAAAATGGGCAACTATACACTGAGATTCGCCGCAGACTTCAGCGACAATACCGCCAGACGCCGCAGGGCCTTCTCGAAAGCCATGGGGATTGCTCGTGTGAGGGGCATAGAAGCATTCCTAGTTTACCCTGCGACTCTGAAAATCAAGGTAGGCCGCGGAGTTGTGTCCGTCAACCACCTATTCACATCGGCGTCCGAAGCGGAGCGGTTCCTCAGACGCGACATGACGACGACGTCCACCCCGCCCGAGGATGGTATGCCGCACCCGGCCGGGCAGGCGACAAGCACCGGGGAGTAGCAGAGCTTCGGGCCTTGGTTTGGTTAGCTTAGCGCAAGCTATGCTGGCTATCGGGCTCCAGGATTGATTATGTTTTTTGAGAACAACCCTACCGGCCTTTCCACCCCCACATCCAGGGGTGCAGTGGTAATATGGGAACTGGTAACACGCCGCGCACGCGCATGCGCATGCGCGCGGGTAAGTGCATGCGCACAGAACAGATTTTTTTTTTTTTATATAAATAGCGAAGCTGAAAAAGGTAGCAGGATGTAGCCTTCAATATATAAAGAAATTATATTGTCAACAGATATGGTTAAAAGACAATGACACTGTCACTAATGGCCTCTATGGATGGAATGGCATTCCATGGCAATCACAGACACAGCCCATCGTTCACACCAAACTTGATGAGGGGGCAGGGAATCAGGGATTCAATGTGGAACGCTCTACCCAAAGCTGTAAAGGAATGTGAATCACTACCCACTTTCAAAAACACTCAAAAAACAACTACGGGAGACTGCAATTCGAAACTGGCCCCTACAAATGTCCTAACCCAGTTGTACAGTAAATTACCAAGTATGGCTTTGTCAGTATTCCAATGTACTGAATGATTGTATTATTATTCTTCCAATGTGATTGCGTGGCAAATACATTTCTTTGTAAGAATATATCTGCATTTTGTCAGTACAAGATTAATCAGTGATCACATTGAATTAAAACATGATTATTTCCAGTGCCACGATTATTTATTTCAAGATAAACAAACAGGCAAATAGCCTACCTTAGTCAATCTGGACAAATACATTAGGGCCTATAGACTAGAAAAAAAGAAAATCTGTTTTAAATGCGGTTACTTGCCTTGTTGTGGAGTGGCAGCACAGCTGTCTCTGTTGTGGGGGACAGGGACAGTGGGATCATTGTCAAATGATCTGTTTGTATTTGCGGGCGGGGGCGTGGTTGAAGACGCGCTTTTGTTATGGGTGGCCGGGTACTTAGCGCACAACAAATGGATAGAGCGCATTTTTGTGTGCGCGTACACGTGAGTACACATCCGTGCGCGATCGCGCGTACTTCTGCCTCAGTGATCTAGTAACACGACGTGTAACCGTGTGTGTGCACGACTGCACCCCTGCCCACATCATCATCAGCCTGCAGCAACACTGCTCCGACGCCACGTCCCATATGCTCTGTAAATAACTATGTACAGATACCGAGATGTCACTCCATGTTACCTGTTACCTGTTTACTGCACAATGTTGTTTTCTTCTTTTGATTCTATTATATGTACCACTGTATTGCACATCGTTGCGGGCAAGACCACCCGCATTTCATTGTATACCTGTATGCCGTGACAATTAAAACTCTTGACTTGACTTGACTTGACCTGCAACATGAAAGACTTCTCAAACTGCGGTGCTGCCAACACCGGAGAAGAACATAGAAGAGCCTTTACATTGGTAAAAGCACACTGGGCCTTCTCTTTTTCCATTCCCCCCTCCCCATTCACTGCCTCTGCTGAAAACACTGTTGTGTTTGTGCACAGCGCCGATTTTATGCACGGGACCTGAGTGGAGACAGGGGAAGATACACGTTCAAAATATGGTTTCAGCATATTTATATGACACAATCTAGATTCACCTTTAGGCATTGAGATCAAGTAATCATTTTCAGAGATCTGCTGCTTAACCGTACATGGACCAGCAAAACGTGTCTGAAATGGTGAGCCCACCACTGGCCTAAGAAACATGACCTGATCTCCAGGACTAAACTGCCGTTGTTTTGCTTTACGGTCAAACAGAGATTTCACTTTATTTTGTGGTTTTTTCAACTTTCGTTTTTCCATGTGCCCCGGCCGCCACATAGATTCTGTGCCTAAAACCATCCACATATTCCATCAAGTTCTGAGGTGGCTCAGACTGTTGGTCAATATTTTTCAAGACAGCCAACCCAGTGCCCAAAAACCAAATAATTTGGACTAAACCCGGTGCTGGACTGGACTACCTCCCTCGCAGCCAGTAACAACCACGGCAGACCCTCCTCCCAGTCTCGATCAAGTTCTGTGCAGTAAGCACGCAAAAGGGACTTAAGGGTTTGGTGAAAATGTTACAAACAACCTTGAATTTGGGGATGATAGGCCGATGACAGGTTGTGCTTAATCTGAACCTGTTGTAAAACCTGAGCAAACAATAGAGAGCGAAAATTGGAACTTTGATCAGTTTGTATGACTTTGGTTATATATGCCAAATACTGAAATGAACTGAGACAGTGCTTTCACCACAGACTTGGCTGTAATAGAACGCAACGGGTAAGCTGCTGGATAGCGGGTAGCCTGACACATCAAAGTTAACAAATATTGGTTACCAGACTTTAAGGGCGGCAACGGACCTACACACTCCATAACTAAATACTCAAAAGGCTGGTCCAAAACTGGAACAGGACACAACGGCGCCGGACCCATATGACCAGCTACGTCATAATTTGCCACTTTCACGACAGTTTCTCTGCACCTAGTAGGCACCACAAACTGCACACTTGGTTCACCCACAAACTTTTCTTCTTGTGCACACCCGGTTCGCAACAGGCCACCATTTTTCACAGAACAACCTTGAGCTGTATTTTCCATGTCCCCCACAGGAGCCACCAACTCAAAACCCATACTCAAAGAACGATTAGATTCTTGCTCATGAACCAAGTCACTATCAGAAATGTACTCAAAAGGCACCGGAACTACAGCCTTACCCTCTACTTTTAGTTGTTGAGCAGACTTATCTTCCAGACTCACCGCTCGAGTCACTGCGTATTCTGGGAACCCCTCTTCTTCAGGTTCAGACTCGGTTTCTTCCTCTCTTGACTCTGAAGTAAGTGGTGTCTGCACCTGGGTGACCACATAAGGTGGTGGCGCCTCTGCCCACACTCTATCTCCTGCCAGGTCATTCCCCAGAATGATGTCAACCCCTTCCACAGGCAGAGCTGGGCGCACTCCTACCATTACTTCCCTAGTGACAAACCCACAGACTATCTTCATCCTATGCACCGGTACCGGAATAATATTCATACCCACACCCTGCATCAGAATGAAATCTCCCGTGTCTGTATCAGAGGTGAATGGAAGAACAGAGTCACAGACCAAAGAATATGTAGAGCGCCAGTATCTCTCAATATTTTAACTGCCACTTTCTCCTTTCCAGGTACGGACAAGTAACCCTGTGAAATAAATGCTGCATAGTCCCCTTTGTTTTTTTGACTCACACAGAGTAGGACAATGGACAACAGAGTGACCCCCCATTTGGAGCGCTAACTGGACCGAGGAAACACGGGTAGCCAAAGCGACAGGCTTTACTTGTGATCTGCCAGAAAACCTTGCCTTGTCCTTAAGTGCAGGACATTCATTCTTCCAGTGCCCTTCGCGCTGGCAGTAATGACAATTCGTACTGTAGTCATTTTCCTTCGAAAAACCTTTATCAGGCCCAGAATAAGCCGATTCCACGTTTGACCCAAAACGTCTGTCTGTGCGTGGAGAAAATCTACTCTGCTGCACACTACCACTTGCTTCGGCAAATGAACGTTTATGAATTAGACTAAATTCATCAGCCAACATTGCTGCTTCTTGCGGAGTTCTAACTTTTCATTTGTTTAAGTAAGTAGCAATACTATATGGCACACGGTTTTTAATTTGCTCTAGTATCACCAAATCCGACAGTTCTTGAAAAGTTCTAACATCTGACGCAGAACACCATCGAGTAAACTGTACCACCAGATCACGGACAAAATCAACATGAGTCTGGTGCTCCCTTTTTTCCCAATTCCTAAAATGTTGGCGATATGCTTCATGGGTGTAACCTTCACAGAGGTTATGCAGAACAGAACATGCTATCACCATTGATTTGACCTTGTATCTGCAACAAAGAAAACATTTAATAATACATACAGTGAATGATACAATTAAAATCAAAACAAAATAGGTTTTTTTCTTCCTGACAAAAACAAATCAAAAGGCTAGATCTCTGAGTTACAATGTTGAAGTCAGAGGCTCTGTGTAGGATTGTTAGTAACTGTCTAACTGCATATATAACTGTTTCCACTAGAGGACGCTCTAGGCGGAGCCACTCAGGAACACCACCAGGTGGCAAGTATAAATATAGATGTCTCCTCCCACTCTTTCTCTTTCCCCCAGCCTCTCAGTGAGAGGAGAACTATAGAACTGCTGCTCTGCCATGTGAATAAATAAACCACGCCAGTTAAAGGCTAAAGATAGAAACCATGCCTCTTGACCACATTATTGTCGCCCTATAGCCGGATTCTGTCAACAGGTTATGGGCCCAGATAACGCCGGGGCGAAATAATAAGGGTAGCAAGCTTAGCTAAAGTATAGGCTAGGTTAGCGCCGGGAGCACCGCGTGGCTAGACGCTAGGCCAACAAGAGCTAAAGCTATGCCTACCACCAACGAAGAGGATGGAAAACAAGGGAAGGGGCAAATGGCCCTCATTCAATGGAAAAGCAGAGGACTACGAGCTCTGGGAAGAGCGCATGCTATGCTGCATGCACAGTGCGGGACTGAAGGAGATGATCCTGGCAGCCCCCACGGGAGACCTGATGGCGGAAGAGCAAGCCCTGGACGACCAGTGTAACGCAGACGCGTACTGTTAGCGCCACTGCTCGACGACACCAGCTTGGGGCTGATATTCCACGACACTAAAGACAGAGGCAGAGAAAGCCTGGAGGTGTTGAGAGAGCATTACATCGGGCGAGGAAGACCCCGAGTCGTGGCCCTCTACATAGCACTAACGGCCCTGAGGAAGGGGCACACCGAGACTGTCACCGAATACATCAACAGAGCGGAGCAAATCACGACGCCATTGAGGAGTGCCGGAGAAGCACCAAGCGATGGGCTAATGATGGCGATGATGATGAGAGGACTACCGGAGCTGTACAAACCGTTCACACTCCTGGTAACACACGGTTCAACGGACATGACGCTGGGACAGTTCAAGGCCAAGTTAAGAAACTTCGAGGCCTCAGAAGATACCCACCCAGCCGCCGCGGAGGCGGGAGAGAGGGTGCTAAAGCGACGCCAAGGGAGAGGACCAGGACCACGGCGGAACTGGCGTGTTGGCGATGCGGAGAGAAAGGCCATCGGAGAAGCGACTGCACAAAGACTGTCTGGTGTAGCTTCTGCAAATCCACGGGGCACACAGACAGAGCTTGCATGAAGAAACACGACCAGAGCGAGCGATACGCACATGGACAAGATGACGGCCATGGACGAGACGGCGGCCACGGACAAAATGGCGGCTACGGACAAGATGGCGGCTATGGACAAGATGATGGCTGTGGACAGGGTGACGGCAGCGGACACGATGGCGGTGACGGTCGACGTGAGACGGATCGAGACGACGCCCGGAGAATAACGGGACAAGAAGACTGCGCTTTCGGGGCACGGACGCCGTGCATCGCCGGACCAGCCCAGCTGCAGCGGGCCCAGAGGAGGGAACTGATCGTGGACACAGGTGCGTCGTCCCATGTCATCAACGACAGGAGTCGTTCAAGAACTTTGACGACACTTTCCACCCGGAGAGGCACAGCATGGAGCTGGCAGACGGGAGACGCACCTACGGATTGGCGCAAGAGAGAGGAGACGCACAGGTATGCCTCACGGACAGTAGGGGGCACCGGCATACGGTGACGTTAAAGAACGCTTTCTACGTACCATCGTTCCCACAAGGACTATTCTCTGTAATAGCTGCTACTGCAAGCGGTGCCAAGGTATTCTTCGATAAAGGTAAAACTGTTCTTGTAGAACCTGACGGTACACGGTTTGATATAAAGATGTACCAGAGAATATATTATCTGCAAACGGACTGTAATGACAACGACAAGTGTAATGATAATAATGATATGTGTAGTGTGACGGCCAGTCACGATATTCAGACATGGCACGAGAATATGGGTCATTGTAATTACGAGGATTTACTGAAACTGCAAGCAGTGACAGAAGGCATGCACATTGAAGGTGAAAAGCGTAGACGTGAGAAAAATTGTGCAGTGTGCAAAACAGGGACGTTTACTCAACCGAGATACAGAAATCCCACAGAAAAAGTAAGGGTACCACTTGCATTAGTTGACACAGACCTAGCCGGCCCAGTAAGCAACGAGTCCATAGGAGGCTTTAGATATGTACAGTCTTTTACAGATGTGTGCACAGGGGCAGTGTTTGTTTACTTTCTCAAAGCAAAGAGTGACACACTCCAGGCCACGGAGAGATTCCTGGCAGACGTAGCCCCTTATGGTAACGTAGGATGCTTGAGGTCCGACAACGAAACCGAGTTCACAAACAGAGAGTTCCAATCACTGTTGAGAAGGTACAAGATAAGACACGAGACGTCACGTCCATATCCCCCACACCAGAACGGAGTGGCAGAGAGGGAATGGCGCACCCTTTTCGAAATGGCTAGGTGTAAGCTAGTAGATAGTAACTTACCTAAGAGCCTATGGCATTATGCGGTGCAAGAAGCCGCTTTCACCAGAAACAGGTGCTTTAATAAGCACTCGGGCACCACCCCGTATACAGCACTGACAGGAAGGAAGTGTAATCTAGCCAGAATGCACCGATTTGGATCAGTGTGTTATGCGTACCTGCAGGACAGGGGAAAGCCCGAGTCCAGATGTGTAAAAGGACTTTTTGTAGGACACGACAAGGGAAGCCCCGCTTTCCTAGTTTATCATCCCGGTAAAGGGAGAGTGCAGAAACACATGCTAGTCAAGTTTGTCACAAAGGCAACATGTGAGAGCGAGACACAGACAGAGGAGCCAGAGCTGGACTCCAGAGTAAGGTGTGTAGAAACAGAGACACATCAGCCCAATGTACTTAGTACGGTCGTGCAGGCAGACAGTCAGCCACCCCCAGAGGGCGATGACGAGGAGCACCCGAGGGTGACGTCAAGTGCCCCAAGCAGTGGGAGGTATCCCTCAAGGGAACACAAACCCCCAAAGTATCTGACAGACTATGCCCGGAAAGGGAGTGACGAGGAGGACAGTACACCTACCCCCGTTGATTACTGCTACAGGGTAGTCAGTGGGGTAACCCCGACCTTTAAAGAGGTCACATTGTCCCCTGAAGAGGGCAGACAGACAGTGGGAGGGAAATGGGTGTATTCAACCCAGGAGGGTATTGAAGGCCATGACAAATACAGAGTATGGTTCGTAGAAAATTGCTTAAATGCTGAAGGAGGGTACTCCAATGTTTAAATACTGAAGGAGGGTGACTAACTGATTAATTGCTGAAGGAGGGTACTCCATGTTTAAATACTGAAGGAGGGTGGCTACACTGCTTAGATGCAGGAGGATGATACTCTAGGTTTAAATACGGGAGGAGTAGAATCTAGGTTTAAATACCTGATTAAGAGTCCATGTCTAAATACTGAAATGGATCCTATGTTTAATTCCATGTTAAAGTACAGAGGTGTCCATGTCTAAATACTGAAATGGATCCTATGTTTAATCCCATGTTTAAGTACAGAGGTGGATGACTTACCATGTTCTCAATGATGTAACTATGTGGGAAAGACCCTGAAACTGTTCTCAATGATGTAACTATGTGGGAAAGACCCTGAAACGTTTAGACATGTAAGAATGTAGATCAAGGGAAACACCATGTGATAAAAAACTAGACTATCAGGAGGATGCTCAGAAACTGACAGATGTAAAAATGTACAGAGAAGCTGTGGGTAGCCTCATTTATTTAACAATGTGTACCCGCCCTGACCGATGGTTTGTAGTGAGTAGACTGTCACAGCATTTTGCTGACACCACAGAGGAGCATTTGGATTACAGCCAAACATGTCTTTTGTTATCTTAAAGGTACAGCAGATAAACAACTGTGTTTCAGAAAGAGCAGCGAGGGTCTAGGACTTAAAGCCCACAGTGATGCAGACTGGGCAGCTGACACCACATGTAGAAGGAGTACCACAGGATATTGTGTGAGTTTGAACACAGACAGCTCACTGGTTTCGTGGAAAACAAAGAAGCAGCCCTCAGTGGCACTATCAACTTGTGAAACCGAATATATGGTTCTAGCTATGACCATACAGGAGTGTATTTATCCAGAACAACTGCTAGAAGTGATGGAGATAAGATTATGAGTATATTGCTTAATATGTAATAGGTAATTGGAATGTATCCTCTATACCAAATATGGTCGTTTTTGAAGATGAGGGGCGTTTTGTCAACATCATTTAAAAATGATGGACACTGTGTATATATGAAGGCTGTTGTTTATGAGGGCAACCAGGGAACCATTGTGATTGCTAGGAACCCAGTGTGTCAACATAGATGTAAACATGTCAATATAGAAAATATCATCTCATCAGATCTGTCATCAGAGAAGAAAGAGTGACACTGGTTTACTGTCCAACGGACGACAGGGTAGCAGACACTATGAGGAAACCTGTTCCAAATAAAAATTGAAGGGTCATGTTTAATGTGTAAATATTGACTGTCATGCCCTGTTGATGTTTTGGATTATATTATTTCCTTTGTAAAATGTTTTTCAAAGAAGTTATCCAGTATGCTAATACAAACCCTAAGTGGGAGTGTTGAAGTCAGAGGCTCTGTGTAGGATTGTTAGTAACTGTCTAACTGCATATATAACTGTTTCCACGAGGGCACTCTAGGCGGAGCCACTCAGGAACACCACCAGGTGGCGAGTATAAATATAGATGTCTCCTCCCACTCTTTCTCTTTCCCCCAGCCTCTCAGTGAGAGGAGAACTATAGAACTGCTGCTCTGCCATGTGAATAAATAAACCACGCCAGTTAAAGGCTAAAGATAGAAACCATGCCTCTTGACCACATTATTGCTGCCCTATAGCCGGATTCTGTCAACATACAATTTCATAACAAGTCAAGTCAAGTCAATTTTATTTATATAGCACATTTCCAGGCAGCAGCAGCTGGCACCAAAGTGCTTCACAGGCAGGTTGATAAAAACTAAATAATGTGATGCAAGATATAAGATTAAAAACATAGTAAAGCAATGAAAGTAATAAAAACAGGTAGGACACAGTAAAACAAAGAGGATAGAAGGGCCAGGGGTCTAGTGGTGATTAAGTGGGGGGGAAGGCCAAGGAGAACAGGTACGTTTTTAAAAGTGATTTAAAAGCCTGCACGGTCTGGGCGGTCCGTACGCTGAGGGGGAGGCTGTTCCACAATCTAGGCGCTGCGGTGGAGAAAGCTCTGTCTCCCCTAGTCTTGAGCCTAGTTCTAGGCACCACCAGTAGCAGCTGGTCAGCTGATCTGAGGGATCGGTGACCTCTTTAAAGGTCGGGGTTACCCCACTGACTACCCTGTAGCAGTAATCAACGGGGGTAGGTGTACTGTCCTCCTCGTCCGGGCATTGTCTGTCAGATACTTTGGGGGTTTGTGTTCCCTTGAGGGATACCTCCCACTGCTTGGGGCACTTGACGTCACCCTCGGGTGCTCCTCGTCATCGCCCTCTGGGGGTGGCTGACTGTCTGCCTGCACGACCGTACTAAGTACATTGGGCTGATGTGTCTCTGTTTCTACACACCTTACTCTGGAGTCCAGCTCAGGAGAGGGGAGGAAGGGAGCCCCCCCCCCCCCCCACAAGCTGCCGCAGGGAGAGAAAAAACGAAAGGAAGAGACGATCTGTCTTTTTCTCTCTCTCTCTCTCTCTCGCACCCCCCCCCCCCCTCTCTCTCTCTCTCTCTATCTCTCTCTGTCTACCAGTCGCAGACTGTGTGGACTGACTGTCACTCAAAGTGCTTATGGGCAGAGCCAGGCCATAACAGCCTGAAATCTTGAAGCTGAAAAATTATGGTTTTGAGTACTTGATTAGAAATATAAAACAATGTATTTTTTTGAAAAAAACCTTACAGATGTCCTCAATAGACTAACAGGAATTGTGTAAAGTTGCCCAAATAGTGCTAGGAATAGCAGTACATGTCCCCTTTAAGTAGGACCGTAACCAGTCTAAGACGGGGCCCCTAAGGCCTACGTAATGCTCGAGGCGAGCTAAGAGGATGTGGTGATCTACCGTATCAAAGGCGGCTGTGAGGTCAAGGAGTAGTAGTAGGGATGAGTTACCTGCATCAGCAGCTGAAATCAGGTCATTTAAGACACAGAGGAGGGCCGTTTCAGTGCTGTGTCGTGGTTTAAAGCCAGATTGGAATTTATCATGGATGTTGTTGTGTTCAAGGAATGATTGTAGCTGTATGTAGACTATGCACTCCAGGATTTTTGATAAAAATGGTAATTGTGAGATGGATCTAAAATTGGCAAAGACAGAGGGATCGAGGTTGGGCTTCTTTATCCGGGGCTGGACCACAGCATGCTTGAAGGCAGCCGGGACACATCCAGTGCTGAGGCAGGCGTTTAGTAGAGGTAATAATGCAAGGAGGACAGGGTCAGGTACTTCCTTTAGGATGCGCGAGGGGACACAATACAAAAGCAATATACCTCTTACAATGCAATAGGCAACTACACTGCAAAATTAAAATAGCCACATTCAATAATGTAATCAAGAAAAAATGGAAGGGAAAGAAATGCATGACCTCATAAAATACAATGATGATATGGGGATCATGAAGGCTATAACAGTCATGTGATTTGATTTAGTACCTGGACTAGTTTCACGCGTTTCATACACAAACATGTACAACAAAAGATGGGCCCTATTCCCCATACCTGGTTCAACTAAGTCGATCAAAAGTCCCATTATCCAGATTGAATTAACCCGATGTTTGAATCCAGGCTTTCCCTGTTCCTCGAACGCTGATTCAATCTCGTTAATTCGAATCAGACTTGATACTCAGGATAATTGCGCGCGGCCGCCTCACCTGAAAAGACAGCAGGTGTCGCAGAAATCCTGATTTTCTAACGCCATTGATTGATTGATTGATTGATTGATTGATTGATTGATTGATTGATTTAAAACTTTATTAACAGATTGCACAATGGGTACAATACAGTATGGCTCAATAGCCTCGCCGACAAGTTAAATGCATAATATATAGGCACATTTTTATTTCCTCATTACCCCAATCAATCAGATTATATTTCTTTAAATGTGCCTGCTGGCAGTAGGCTTAATGGAATGAATAATCGAATGAGATCTTGCTAGCGAAAATAATTAGTTCAACTCTTTGAGAATAAGTAGATACAAACAAGCCCAAAGAGTATCTAATTGATATGAAATAATAGATACTTATGAGGATACCTGTACTGTATGAGCTTAGGTATCATGTACTTTATATATAAGGCGCGACCCCCGAAATAAGGCTTGGAGGGAGGCTTGGAGGGAGGCTATACAGTTTCACTATTAATCAGGTTTTAATCTGTTTCGGACATCATCCATACATGCATTGAATTGATTAACCTTTGGTTTATACCAGTGACACCTCATGTTCATCATCAGATAACAGTGCTTGAACAGATAAATGCATTTTCTCAAATTCATTAATGTCAACGGCTCATTCAATTTCTCAAATCCATCAAACAGTGCATCTCATCAGACAATATCACAATAACGTGTGAGTGACTGATACAATTCAACAATCCACAGATTCAGATTCCTTGTAATTCATAATCCACAGTCCATGCATAAAGACGCTTCAATTTATGCTTGAATGAAACACAATCCGGGCTCTCCGTTAAGCAAATACATCAACAGCGAAGAATATGAAACTAATCAGAGCCAAACGCCCGATATCCCAGCGGGATTCACATTTGCAATGCTCCGCGTTATTAAAATAACCACTTGTGTGTTGCGACGCGCGAGCGCCATATCCGTATAAATATAACGTGCATTATTTAGGACAAAGTAAATCTATAGGCTGAATATGATTTATTATCAGCATTTTAGGTCTATTATTTTACATTTCAAAAGCCCCCTCTAGAAGAACGAAGCACAAAAACATAATTCAGAATGGTATAATCGGATCTAGACTGTGAGAATTATTTCTGGAAGGGAGCTGCATTTCTTTGCGAGGGTGTGGCCATGCAGGTTATCGAGCTAACTGAACTAAACCCAGGTTCAAACTTTTTGATCTGTTGCCATAGCGATTTAGACAATCCGACGTCGGGGAATGGAAAGGTCTGGCTTAAGTCAAGCTATCCTGAAAATTATCCGGCTAACTCAGTTAGCCAGGTACGAGGAACAGGGCCCTGGTGTATACAGAATGTAAAAAGAAAAAGGCTATTACAGCCACTAGATTATGTTTTGTCATCGATTCATCTATTGTAGATTTTCCAAATCTAACTATTTACAATACATACAATTATGAGAACTGCTAATCACAAGTTTTGTAATGTTACTGTTTGTTTGTTTGTTTGTTTGTTTATTTTACACATATACAAAACATCAAAAGATACATTATATAATTGAATAAAGAATTGCCTAAAAACCCACCAGGGGCTTGAAAAGTGACATTCTCCAGGCAGTACATTACAGGAAACAGTTTCAGCAATGGGGAATATACATTTAGTATCTATCTATCAACAAGTACAAAAAAAAATATTTAAGAAAATGGAAATAAAGACATAGAAGACACACACACACACACACCCACACACACACACAAACCCTATCACTAATAGACTAAGTATACACTCATTAGATTTGGCTTTTGAGATTTGATGAGAAAATAGGATTCGTATGACAAGGCAAATATTATACTATATGGACAGCCCATATGGAAAGTATTGGTAGGCTAGGAGAAGTGATTTCATTGATCTTTTGAACTGATATGATGACAAATTCTGAAAATGTAAAGGCAGTATATTATACTAAACTGAAACTGTGAAGTGCGAGAATGAGGGGGTCTAAGGAGACAACAGCTATGTGTAGAGTAATTATGCAAACATGTCATGAAAGAAAGGGGGAAGGGTTATTTTTTTTTTATTTTTTTTTTATTTTTTCTCCATTTTCCTCCGATTTTCTCCCATCCCAATGTTAGTCGTATGCCAATTCCCAGTCCCTTCCTGGTCGCTGCGCACTTACCCCCCACAGTCAGATCATCTGGGAGAGTGGAGGCTACCACGTGCTTCCTCCGACACACGTCCAGCCAATCACCGCTTCTTTTCACCTGGCAGCGCGGATTCTCATCGAGAGGGCGTAGCGTGTGGGAGGACCACACTATCCCCCTCAAGTCCTATCCGCGCTTAGCAGGCGCCCCGACCGAACTGTAGGAGTCGCTGTTTACAACGACCCGGACCCACCCCGCCAGCTTCTCCCACCCTCTAATACTGCCAATTGTATTAGTGCAGACGGCCAGCCAAGCTGGTGACAACCCCGGAGCTGTGAGCTGGATTCGAACAGGCGAATTCAGCTCACAGCTCCGGGGTTGGTGACGAACGCAATCTCCGCTCGGCCACCTAACCGCCTGGGAAGGGTTATTTTTAAGGAGGCCTGCATGCCCCAAATAAAAGTGTTTCTAGTTGCGATGGCACGATAGCAAAGTTGAGTTGGCCCGGACTGACCATTGGGCTGGTGGCCTGGCCTGGCCTGCTCAAGTTTGGGCTCAAGTTTGGTCTGATGAGTGCTAGCCCAGACTATGTTACAATAATTGATATACGGATACATCATAGAATAATAATAACATGCGGCGGCTGGGTGGCGCAGCGGACATTGCGCTCGTCACCAGCGCATGAGACACCGGGTTCGACTCCGGCTGTCGGCGTTGCCTCCGGCTTGGGCCGGCCGTCATACTAACTCAATTGGTAGAGTTAGCGGGTGGAAGTCGATGAGTGGTAATCTCGACGTTGTGGACAGCGACTCCTACAGGTCGGTTGGGGGACGCCTGCACAGCAGAGACAGGAAAATGGCGGGGGTAGTGTGAGCCTCCCATACGTTACACCTCGCCAAATGAGAGTCCGCGCTGGCAGGTGAAAAGATGTGACAGGCTGCCTCCACATGTATCGGAGGAGACATGTGATGCAAGGCTTCTATCCTCCCTGCAACCGGCCAGTGGGGGGCATATGCAAGCAACGTTCAATACAGGGGAGGGAATAATTGGCACGGCTAAATTGGGATGGGAGAAAAATAGAAAAAGAGGAGAAAAAGTGGATACAAATAAATAAATAATAATAATAACATAGTGGCTACCTCTGTGTTGATCAAGTGACAGGTTTTGCCTAATATGCCAATACCCTTGGCCATTTCCATGGTTATGGACATGATATGAGGTTTCCAAGACAAGGATTCATCAATCAGAACACCAAGGAATCTTGTAGAATGCACATAAGTTATGGGGATGTTATCGATTACGATTTTGGATGAGGAGTTAAAGATCCCTGATTTCCGGAGTAAGCATTGCCTTGGCTTGGGCTGATCGCTATACTAACTCGTTTGGCTGGGTTAGGGGGAGGGAAGCCGTGGGTGGGAAACTGGCATTGTGGACAGCGACGCCTACAGGTCAGGTCTGGGCGCTTGCTCAGCGGAGGCAGGACTTGAGGAAGGCAGCGTGACCTCCCACACGTTACACTTCACCAATGAGAGCCCTCGCTGCCAGGTGAGAAGAGAGCCACTGGCTGTCGCCGCACGTGTCGGAGGAAGCGTGAGGATACTTCAGGGTTCCCTTGTACCGACCAGTAGGAGAACATGCGCACAACAACCAGGTATGGGGGGGGGGGGGGGGGGGGGGGGGATCGGCACAACGACTAAATTGGGACGGGGCGAAAACAGAGAAAAAATCGGAGAAAGAGAGATACAAAAAAATATTTAAATAAAAAAGATCCCTGATTTAATTTAAGATAAAAAAAAGATTACGCTTGTTTTTTTTATATTAATACATCTGGCGCCAATAACGTCATACAACGTGTTTCAAGGTCATGCTAATTCTGCCAAACCACGGCGTACGACGTTATTGATGTCATATTTAATTTTTTCGCCATGGTATTCATAATTCCCTCACCCAGCCTCGGCTGATACAGTGGGAACCTGCACAACTCTGCAACGCTTCAATACTGCCGCCTGGTGGATGATCGGCGAGTTACAACCGGAAATAGATCTCTGGTGATCTCCGTGCATCTGGCAAATGCGTCCGGCACTCACATATTGTTGCGGGACTCTAGACACACATCCGTGTATATCGATTGCTGCCATAACTCAATAATCGATATGATTTGGGCGTTTATTATTATTATACAAACCGGAAATGGATCTAGTAGATCGCCGTCAAATAAGTGGGATCTTTTTTCTCCAGTCTCATCGGCAAACGGTAAGAGGATGCTGACGTCATTTTCATCGTGTTTGTTTATTATTATTAATGCAAACTGCTCTGATCAATATATCACCCATACTACATAAAGCATTTAACGACGATCACGGAATTATAAACGCCCCCCCCCCCCCCCGTTCATCCGCGCATGATAAGTCATAACGTTTAGGATCATGTACAGTTGACATTTTTAATATAGCGTGTATCGGCAACAAACGGCAGTTGATAATCTATATATGCGTTTATGCCTATAACTCACATTCTAGGAATTACTGCAGAAAACGATAAAACATATTTATATTCTAGACGGTATTTTCGTATGAACCTATGAATGAAAAAGTAAAACGTTCCTACATCCTGAACGATAGATAATCGATGTTGAATGGGCCATAGTAATGTCAATTTAGCAATACAATTTAAAAAGTTATAGCCCTGCAAAGAAGGTAAACATCTCCATAGGCTTAGAGTGGTGGCAGAGAGTGGTATGAGACGGGCAAACACTGTGGCAGTTAATGTGTGATAGTCTGTTTGACCAAAACCAAATAGACAGCTTACTGAGCTCTTCATGTGCCACCTTAATGATGGTGTCAGGATCTGTATGGGGAAAGAAGACACTTGTGTCATTAGCAAATAAGATTTTCGACAGCCTGTCTGAGACATTGGGGATGTCATTAATATATATATAAAATAAGAAGGTAATTGTAACTGTAACTGTAATTAGACCTGTATGTAGATCGATAGGTTATGTATATAACCTAGTTATATGAGTACTGGCTGAGCGTCTCGCTCTTCGCCATATCGAGATATACCTCATCTCCTGTACCTATTGTACTACATGAACGAAAACAAAACACCCTTCCACTTGACCAGGACCCGCCCCAGTGACCTCCTATAAGTCACCAGGCGTGGCCATACTCGCCCTTCCTCGGGAAATGTTTTCCATCAGGGGAAAAAACCCTCAAGGGACCTCTGGGCGCGCTAAGAGCGAGACGCTCAGCCAGTACTCATATAACTAGGTTATATACATAACCTATCGTTATATACTCGTACTGGCAATCGCGTCTCGCTCTTCGCCATATCGAGATCGCAAGGCCTGACAAATACACCCCCTGAGGACCCGCGCAAGCCCTACAACCAGGGGGGAGGGGAGTCCCGTCAACCCCCTTGCTAGTGAAGAGGGGGCGGCAGTCAACTCCACCCAAGTGCAAAAAGAGGGAACTAGAAACCCCTAAAATGCACAGCACAGGCGGGACCACATGTGACACAACACCCCGTGGCACACACCCACACAACCCTGCTAACCCACCGAAGGGCGGGACGCAGGGGAGGTCCCAGACGATGCGGTCTCCCAAGTACTGCACAGCACCCTCTCTCACCTGGACCGTCAGAAGGGGGGCTATGTGAGACTGTTGTTCATTGACTACAGCTCAGCGTTCAACACCATAGTCCCCACCAGACTGGTGGACAAGCTGATCGAGCTGGGTCTGAGCTCCGCTCTGAGCGCCTGGATACTGGACTTTCTGAGTGAAAGGCCCCAGGCGGTCAGGGTGGGGGGTCAGACCTCCAACACTATCACCCTGAGCATCGGGTCCCCCCAGGGCTGTGTTCTGAGCCCCCTGCTGTACTCACTATACACACATGACTGTGTGGCCAAGTTCAGCTCCAACTCCATAGTGAAGTTTGCGGACGACACAGTGGTGGTGGGGCTGATCTCGGACAACGACGAGAAGGCCTACCGGGAGGAGGTTGAGGTACTGGAATGCTGGTGCCAGGACAACAGCCTGCTCCTGAACATTGGTAAAACCAAGGAGCTGATCGTGGATTATAGGAGAGGACAGCAGGAGACACACACACCACTGAGGATTAACAGGGCTACCGTGGACAGGGTGAGCAGCTTTAAGTACCTGGGGGTCCACATCGCAGAGGATCTGACATGGACAACACACATAGACTCAGTCGTAAAAAAGGCGAGGCAACGCCTCTACCACCTGAGACAGTTAAGGAAGTTCAGAGTATCTGGGAAGATACTCCAGTCCTTCTACTCCGGAGCTGTAGAGAGCATCTTGACTGGAAACATCACTGCCTGGTATGGAAACAGCACGGCACAGGACAAGAAGGCCCTACAGAGAGTGGTGCGCTCAGCCGAGCGTACCACGGGTATTGCACTACCACCCCTGCAGGTTCTATACAACAAGAGGTGCAAATCCAGAGCCTGCAGAATAATGAAAGACCCACACCACCCCAACAACAGCCTGTTCATGCTGCTCAGGTCAGGCAGACGCCTGCGAACACCAGCTGCTAGGACAGAGAGACTTCGGCTCAGCTTCTTCCCCCAGGCCATCAGAGCCCTGAACACTGAACTCTCCACACACAAGCACACATGAGCACACACACAACACACACACTGTACACGCTCACACACTAGCAGCCACTTTAACATGAGCAAGCACACACTCATGCTGCACACGCCCACACTTATGGCCACTAAGGAAAGGTCACTTTAAAAATAGTATAGTATAACCGGAGATTGTATAAATTAGCATGTACAGGAAGACACTACCAAAGGACCTAGTATGTCCTCCATGCTCTGTAAATAACTTATGTACATGTACCGATATGCCCTAACCAGTGGTGCGTTATTGAAATCATCTGGGGTTGCACGCACCTAATGGCGCCACGTGCACGCACGCTCCCGGCGACTGCGCGCGCTCCCGCAAATGCGCATTTAATGTCCCCTCGCTTGAGCACAGACTAAAGACAGTGCCTAATTGCCTCTACGAATGGAATGTAACACATGTCATTCACAACAAGTTAGGTGTGAATGTATCTGAGAACGTATTTAACACACCTGACGACCGGTGCTATTGATATGCAAATAGCAAGTACTTATCTGGGGTTGCACAGAGTGCAACCCCGTCCCATGAAGAACGCATGCATGGCCCTAACATATTACTTGTTTATTGCACAATGTTACTTGTTTATTGCACAATGTTGATTCTATTATATGTTATTTGCACATCGTTGCGGGCAAGACCACCCGCATTTCATTGTATACTTGTATGCCGTGACAAATAAATCTCTTGACTTGACTTGACTTGATCTCAGAACCGCCTGGGAGACAGAACCCCCAGTCACGTCCATAAACCCTAACGAAGGGATCCGGGGAGGACCAGGAGGCCGCAGCACAGACATCCTCCACCGAGGCCCCCCCTAACAAGGCGGCAGAGACCGCCACTCCACGAGCCCAGCCAACGTGTAGCAAAGGGCAATGCCTTCGCACAACCAATGTGATAGGCGCTGTTTCGACAGTGCCTTACCAGCACGAGAGCCACCGTAACAAACAAAGAGCTGGTAGCCCTGAGGTCCTGAGTCCGGCTGAGGTAAACCCCCAAGCCCGGACTGGACACGACAGGTGAAGGCTCGCCTCTAACTCACCAGCGTGAGGAGGCGGATGAAATGCCTGAACCACAATATCCCTGGAGCGAAAAGAGCTCCGGATATTTTTTGGCACGAAGACTGGATCAGGCCTCAGAGTCGCACCGCTATTGACACGAATAGACAAGCACTCAGGCCGCACCGAGAGAGCACAGAGCTCACCCACGCGCTTAGCGGAGGTGATGGCCAGCAGGAATGCAGTCTTGAAGACAGCTGTTCCAAGATGAAGGTCCCAACTCGGAGACAGAGAACGTTTCACCGGCTTAAGGCGCCGAGCGCCAAGCAGGAAACGCTTCACAAGAGGGTGGCTGACGTAACACCCTCAACCCCCTCATGACAAGAGGATATAGCCGCAGCATATACCCTCACCGTCGAAGCCGACAGTCTATCAAAAATAGACTGAAGGAAGGTAAGGACAGCGTCCAGGGGGCAGGACACTGGGTCCCAGCCCCCCACCTTACACCACTCTTGGAAAATACGCCACCTACCGCGTAAACCGCGATAGTGGAGGGAGCATGCGCGATCCGGATGGTGTCGACCACAGAAGGGGCCATCCTTTCCAGACTCACCCTCTCACCAGCCAAACCATAAGCGGCTGGCCCAGCACAGGGAACTGCCACAGAGACCCGTGCGCCTGAGAGAGGGTCTGCGATGACCAAGGAACAGGCCACGGCGGGGCTACCAAGAGCTGGATCAGGACCGGGAACCACACAGCTGCGCCTCGGTCCGCAATCAGGATCAAGGTCCTGCGCTCCCAACGTACCCGCTCCAACAACTGACCTATCAGATGTATGGGGGGAAAGAATCCCAGGCGGCCACGGCATCGGTCCCAGACCTGCCAGACTATGTCCGGACGTACTCCTCCCTGTCTGTCGATATACGACGCTGACGTCGTATTGCCCGTCCTGATCAAACACTGTTTGAGGACCAGAAGGACCGCCTTCAATACCAACACATTGAACGTAGCGCAGACCGGGCAGCATGGTCTTGCCAGCTGCCCCCTACTGCGTTGGCCCGACGCGTCCCCAGTGAAGGAGGCGTCAGTGGACACCGTGACGTGTGACAGCCTACTGCCCATGGGGACCCCCCTGGTGAGGGCCCCAGGCCCTCCCCAGAGGGCGAGATCCCCCAGTACTGACACAGGAACCTTAGCCGCTTCCACTTGCCTCCCACCGGGTCTATTTCCATACTGGAAAAACCACCTCTGTATCCTCCTCATGAAGTGAAGAGGAGGCCAAGAAGGACCACGGAATGAGCAGATGCCATCATACCGAGCAGGCGCATCACGGACAGTGCCGTAAACGTCCTAGGACGGAACCTCCCAAGCGTGTCGCAACATGCTCTGAGAGGGATGCCCATAATACTCCACCCGTTGACTGGGAAGAGGAGTACTCTACTTCCAGTCTACAGCAAACCCCAGGCTGGTGAGGAATTCCACCACCTGCCTGGTATGAGACCTGACGATCCACCTTGACCGCCAAGGACCAGAACGTCGTCAGGGCAGAATACACTTCGTAACCCCTGACGACGCAGAGGCCCCAGTGCTGCCTCCACGCACTTGGTGAAGATGCGGGGAGCCAGAGAAAAGCCGAACAGCAGCCTCTGGTACTCATACGCTAAACCCTGCAAAGGAAGCGTAGGTAAGCCCTAGGATGGAAGATCGGGGATGCGAATACGCCTCCTACAGGTCTATGGAGGAGAACCAGGCCCCCACCTGACAGTGTTCAACAGGTAGGAGACGGTCCAAAATGCTGAACCTTCCCATGGGACAGGTCCAGCATGGGTCTGACACCCCCCCCCCTCCCGATTTCTCGGGTACCAGAGAATACCGGGAGGAAACGCCATGACGATCTCGTTGACCAGAGCTGTCACTGCTGGTGACCCTGACAACAGGGTCTGTACCAAACCTGAAAACGGGTGGGGTTGTGTAAATACAAGTCCCCGCCTCAGCGTTCTCTCCATCCACCTCGACATATGGTACTGCTGTAGCCATATGTGATGATACTCCCAAGCGCACCCGCCGCCATTTGGCGCAGGTCCGCTAGGAACTGTAGATAGGCGGCCCGGTCCCACCCGCTGTGCGTAGCCAACCCTGGACCTGCTAACCGTGCGAGCAGAACGTTCCGTGGAGTCGGGACATCAGACCCTGACACTACCCACGAGGCAATCGCACCCAGGGCCGCCTCAGGGGGTGTACGAGCAGTGCGGTCGCACAGGGCCTCGCGGGAAAGGGGGGCCTCGCACAAACATTTTTTTTTTAAATAAAAAGAATTTTTTTTTATTTATTATTTTTTATTTTAATTTTTTGCGAGGCCCCCCTTCCCGCGAGGCCCTTTTTCATCACAGACCTAAAATCTAGTTTTGCTTATATGCTTATATATTTCATATTAGACACGTTTGTAGAATGTGTGTGACTTGTTCCTGGCTCTGCGGCTCTGCAGCAGACATACTCACTATTGGAGCTCTGGGGCTCTGCAGCAGACATACTATTGGTTTCAACGAAGGGAGGGGTTACATCATGTGTACGCCGGCGTGCGTCAGCTGCGTTTGACTATTTCGCGCGTGCAGCTTTGGAGGTTATGCTTAGTTATGCCAGCCAAGAGGAAGAGGACGGTCATTCGGCAGATGGACTGAAGATGAAAGTTGTTGCATGTTAGACAGTTCAGTCAGGCTAGCCATGTCGGCTTATCTAAAGGCAGGGACAGCTAGTTAGCTTTAGCTACGTTATAATATCGAGTGCTAACGTGTGGTTCAGTCGGGATAGCCATGATGATGTCGGCTAGTAGCTAGCTTAGCTAAAGGCTAACTAGCGTTAGCTAACCTAGAGAGAGCGCGTGCAGCATTGTTATGCCAAGATGAAGAGGACGGTCATTCGGCAGATGAACTTTGTCAACTCCACGCGGTTGTCTCCATCCTCTTGGACGTTTGGTGAGTTTTTAATGCACTCTATTCTATTCCCGCCGTGGATATATCTCTCTCTCTCTCTCGGGAGCCAAACGGGCCGGCTAGCTGTTGTAGCTAATGTTATATTGAGCCAAAGCGGGCCGGCTAGCTAACGTTATATTGAGCCAAACGGGCCGGCTAGCTGTTGTAGTAGCTAACGGTGTGTGGCCTGGTGTCAGTACCTGGCTACTCTATTTGCAGTTAGCCTATTTAGCTGATGTCGGCCATTGGCTCCTTGCTACTTTGTTTTCTCTGGTATAGACCCTCTTCTCTTGATCTCTTGTCTTATTGGATCTATGTATATTCATGTTGCCTTTGTGAAGTTATCTTTTCCTTCTGTTTTGTTCTTCCATTAAAAGTTGAATATCCTTTAGGGGCTCATCTTTGCTTATCTCTCTCATACATGCTCTCTCTCTAACACACACACAGACATGCTCTCTCTCTCTAACACACAAACACACATGCTCGCTCTCTCTCTCTCTTTCTAACACACACAGACATGCTCTATATCTCTCTCTAACACACAAAATGACATGCTCTCTCTCTATATTTCTCTCTCTTTCTAACACACATATACATGCTCTCTCTCTAACACACACACAAACAGACATGCTCTCTCTCTATCTCTCTCTTTCTAACACACACAGACATGCTCTATCTATCTCTCTCTCAAATTCAAATGGGCTTTATTCCACATTCTTGTATTTCTTCCAGTAGGTATGGGAGTTTTGAGTTATTGTCGATGTTTTCAAAGTCTCTTTGGGTGTTTGCAATTTGTGGGAAGTATGTCTTGGTATAGTGGGCAGGTTGTTAAGAAGTGGAGCTCGGTTTCCACCTCATCTTGTGTGCAGTGGGTCTGTCTTCGCTTGGGAGCCAGGTCTGCCTATGGCGGCCTTTCTCGATGGCTAGGCTGTGCTCGCTGAGTCTGTACCTAGTCAAGGATCTTCTTAGTATTGGGTCAGTCACAGTGCTCAGGTATTCTGCCACTGTGTACTCTCTGTTTAGGGCCAAATAGCATTTCAATTTGCTCTGGTTTTGGGTTGTTTCTTTCAAATGTGTGTCTCTCTCTCTCTCTCTCTGGCCTTGCTCTGGTGGAGGGTCAGGGGCATTGCCGGGTCTGTGCAGCGATAACACTGTATATTGACTGTAGAACGGGAGCTCTCTCTCGCTCTCTCTCTTGCTATATGTTGACTGTATCATGCCTAGCCTCGGGCAGCTCTATTATTTAAGAATATGTTGACTGTATGGGGGGGGGGGGCCTCGCGTTTAAATCTCGCACAGGGCCTCGCATTTCTCCCAGGCGGCCCTGATCGCACCCAAGGGGGGACCCCGACAGAAAGGGCCGGTTTGATACGGGGGAAGCTGACATCATACTAGGTGACAAAAGCTCCCCCACTGAACACCCCTCCAGAACATGCTGAGGAGTTGTTCTGCAGCTGGACATGCAAGGTGTGAGGCCCCCATGGGTTCCTACACACCGTAGCCCTGCAGTGATATTACTACCACCCAAATCACGCGCGCCTGTGAGACCACTGCCAATCTTGCAGGAGTGGGAGGCACCAACGTGATACCCGGCCTGGCGAAGGCGAGGTCGGGGAAGCCCGCACTGTTTGCCTCAAAAGGTCTCGAGCCCCCCTGCTGACAACCCTTGTAGTTGACAGACATAACACCAGGCTCAACCAACACAGCTTATGGTGTGGGAGCCGCTTGACAGCACAACATTCTCACGGACAGACCCAGTCTCAGCCATCAACTGGGTGTCAGCCCCTGTCCCCATGAGAAGCGAACGTGGGGCCGCCTGCGCTTCATTGAAGACACGCGGCCCGCAGCCAAAGGAAACTAATCAGAGCCCCTTTTCCGCTGGTGTTGGGGGAGGGAGTGACCAGAGAGCGGGCTGCACACAGCTGGACGGCGACGTTTTTTTAGGGCGTGCTCATCCAATGTAGCCGATCCCTCGGCCGCCAAGGCTGTCGGCCTTGTGGACACCTGTTGACATTGAGCCCAGGGTACCTCAGGCGGGGGAAACATGGCCGCTGGTCGAGGGCCTCGCCACAGCCGCTGGCAAGGCCGTGCTCTCACCTCTGGCTGCGCGGCATGAGGCGGTGTGGGGCCTAGGACAAATACCGCACGCGCTCCAGCGGAAGACCAAAGATCCTCTCCGGAGAGGGGAGCCCTGAGGAGGGAAACATTTTTTTAACTACTCACCCCCTCAAAAGGAGACTAATCCAACCAAGATGTCTGTAAACAAGCGTTGACAGCATCCTAGCCCTCCCTGCGGTTATAGCTTGCGGCTAGGTCAAAGCTAAAAACGTCAACAACCTCACGCAATGTTTCGACGTCGGCTGGCCCTCATGGCCCCGCCAAAAAGCAGCCATTTACCACCAGACACCATTTTTGACAGAAAAAAACAGCAATGCGAACAAAGTTACTAATCGCTGCTAATTCTATACCGTGGCGGTATAGGCGTAACAGCCCACCAGCCACCCGCCGGGCCGACTCACCTCATGGTGTCGGCCGGGCGGGGCACTGTTTCAACATGCCAGAGGCAAAGGACTGATGCCACCTGCTTCATAAACACGGAGCACCAGTGGTGGTAGCAACCAGCAACCTCCACTGTGGTGTGCACCCATGAAAGGGTTAATGAATAAATGAACACTGTAGAATGGGCTAGCCCATACACACAACGTTAAGAGGATGCGGACCAGAGAAAACCAGTCCTGCATACCATTCATAATATTCACAAAAAGCACACCAGCCCTAGACCTCAGCCCATTCACCCATGAAAAAGGTAAAAAGCCCCCAAAATACTCCCAACAGTAGACACCGATTGACCGTCAGCATGAATGGTTACGAGGAGGGAAGACCTTTTAGAAAGACATCCCTCAGCGGGGAATCAAAACAGAAACAGTAACCCAGCATATAGCATAGCGTTAGCCGTGCGCTCCAGGATAACCGGGAAAACAACAACGTTTACCCAGATATCCTGCCCCTTGCGCCAATACACAACTCGTTGTCTCCCGGGACAACTCGAGCAACATCACCAACGCCAGCATTGTTATGCTTAGTGGCGCAGATCCTACCTGGACGCGAGTTAGCCCGATAGCTAAACATCGCGTGACGTCCCTCAATCTGCTGTCAAAAGACGAGGAAACTCCAGGACAGGCCCGACACGGAGATGCATCGAAATGCATCCCGCCACAGCACCCATACGAGGCGCCGTTGGAACATGCCGAGAATATTCCAGGGGCTGGAAAATCTCCGGCGAAAACCAATATTGTTCAATTTCTCTTTGCATTTCATTACGCTAGTTACACAGGGTGCAAAGCACGTCCATGATGGAAAACGAAAAAGGGGAAGGGCGAGTATGGCCACACCTGGTGACTTATAGGAGGTCACTGGGGCGGGGCCTGGTCAAGTGCAAGGGTGTTTTGTTTTCGTTCATGTAGTACAATAGGTACAGGAGATGAGGTATATCTCGATATGGCGAAGAGCGAGACACGATTGCCAGTACGAGTATATAACTAGCCCCTCACCCCTCTGTGGGTGGCAGTGCCCCGTCAGGCTGGTTTAATGCAGTGGCTCCCCATTTTACGCTGTACTCATCACCATTCATTTCACAGAGGTTATGCAGAACACAACATGCCATCACCATGTAACCATTTTG
Organism: Notolepis coatsorum; assembly: GCF_963971535.1. Taxonomy (NCBI): domain Eukaryota; kingdom Metazoa; phylum Chordata; class Actinopteri; order Aulopiformes; family Paralepididae; genus Notolepis; species Notolepis coatsorum. The sequence continues at coordinate 83,862,505 of NC_140183.1, forward strand.
TTTTAGCAAGCACCTCCCTCTGCCAAAATAGTTATGCTTGTTTGTAGTACACAAGTTGCTGGGGTGTCAGTCATCCATTGTTTGTGAAATGTTTCATCAGCCAGCTTTTCAAAGGATAGGCTGTGTCACCAAGGAGATAGTACCCAACATCATCCACAAATGTTTTTTGTTTCATCAGGGAGTAGCAAACTCAGATCCACTAGACGCCACAAGCCTGACAAGCACTCTGGCATCATGCAGGCTCCCTGCCGCTCCGATGAAAACATTCCAAAAGACACCCTTTCTACAGCCAGCAGGGTGATCAAATGCCAGCCCTTGTGGTTGAAATACTCTACGTGGTATTCCTCCGGTCCAAAAATTGGGATGTGTGATCCATCACTTGCATCTACACACTGTGGCAAGCCCTATCTGCGCTCAAAATATGTTGCCATTTCTTTTCACTGTTTGGGCATAGATTCTGCCGTGTGTACCTATTCAACAGAGGATCAGAAACTACTGAATAACTTCTGCCATGTGTATCTTCTCACCAGAGGATCAGAAACTACTGAATAGCTTCTGCCATGTGTACCTTCTCAACAGAGGAGCAGAAACTACTGAATAACTTCTGCCATGTGTACCTACCTTCTCAACAGAGGAGCAGAAACTACTGAATAACTTCTGCCATGTGTATCTTCTCACCAGAGGATCAGAAACTACTGAATAGCTTCTGCCATGTGTACCTTCTCAACAGAGGAGCAGAAACTACTGAATAACTTCTGCCATGTGTACCTACCTTCTCAACAGAGGAGCAGAAACTACTGAATAACTTCTGCCATGTGTACCTACCTTCTCAACAGAGGAGCAGAAACTACTGAATAACTTCTGCCATGTGTATCTTCTCAACAGAGGAGCAGAAACTACTGAATAACTTCTGCCATGTGTATCTTCTCAACAGATGATCAGAAACGACTTAATAACTTCTGCCATGTGTATCTTCTCAACAGAAAAGCAGAAACGACTGAATAACTTCTGCCATGTGTATCTTCTCAACAGAGGATCAGAAACGACTGCATAACTTCTGCCATGTGTATCTTCTCACCAGAGGATCAGAAACTACTGAATAGCTTCTGCCATGTGTACCTTCTCAACAGAGGAGCAGAAACTACTGAATAACTTCTGCCATGTGTATCTTCTCAACAGATGATCAGAAACGACTTAATAACTTCTGCCATGTGTACCTACCTTCTCAACAGAGGAGCAGAAACTACTGAATAACTTCTGCCATGTGTACCTACCTTCTCAACAGAGGAGCAGAAACTACTGAATAACTTCTGCCATGTGTACCTACCTTCTCAACAGAGGAGCAGAAACTACTGAATAACTTCTGCCATGTGTACCTACCTTCTCAACAGAGGAGCAGAAACTACTGAATAACTTCTGCCATGTGTGAATGAATGAATGAATGAATGAATGAATGAATGAATGAATGAATGAATGAATGAATGAATGAATGAATGAATGAATGAATGAATGAAAACTTTATTTAACAGATTGCAGAATGGGTACAATACAGTACGGCTCAATACATACAATTGTTAAGGGGATGCAGACCTGAGAAAGACGTTTGTCTTGTTTCTATCAGGGTCCCCCATTTTCAATTCATATAGACATATATGACATACATGACATACAGATAGTCAGTACTGCTACATCTATACATTTATGACATACCAGATTTGCAAATACAGTACTGTTTGTGATACAGAAGGAGTCAAGAAAAGGGAGTATATACATTTGACGTAGAAACTGTACATTGGAGGAGGTTGGGTGGGGGGGGTTGGGTACATTGGGATATTGACAACCATACTGGGTCATTTACATTGGAGGTGGTTGGGGGGGGGGGGGGGCCGGGGGGCACACTGTATAAACAAGTAACACTGTACATTGAGGGGGGGGGGGAGGAGACACTGTACAAACAAACACAATTGTACATTGAACTATTGACAAAACCATACTAGGTAAATGACTGTACATTGGAGGGGGTTGGGTTAGGATATTTACAGGGGCCAGTGTTGAATTGCAGTCTCCCGGGCCGTAGGTGTCCCTTGAGAGAGGTTTTGAAAGTGGGTAGTGATCCACATTCCTTTACAGCTTTGGGTAGGGCGTTCCACATTGATGTGGCATAATTGCGAAACGTGTTTAGTCCCTTATTTGAGCCGAATCTGGGTTTAACATGATTTGTGGAGCTCCCTCTGGTGTTGTGATCGTGGTATTCACTGACCTTTGGGAAGTATTTTGACATGTACATGGGTACCTTGGTCGTGTAGTGTATCTTGTAGACCAGGCCCATTGCAAGTTGTTGTACTCTGTCGTCTACTCTAAGCCATCCTAGGTTGTCAAAGTGGGCAGGGGTGAGGTGGGTTCTAGGAGTAAGGTCAAGCAGTAGTCTGACCAGTTTGTTTTGAGATGTTTGTACCTTCTCAACAGGAGCAGAAACTACTGAATAACTTCTGCCATGTGTATCTTCTCAACAGATGATCAGAAACGACTTAATAACTTCTGCCATGTGTATCTTCTCAACAGAAAAGCAGAAACGACTGAATAACTTCTGCCATGTGTATCTTCTCAACAGAGGAGCAGAAACTACTGAATAACTTCTGCCATGTGTATCTTCTCAACAGATGATCAGAAACTACTGAATAACTTCTGCCATGTGTATCTTCTCACCAGAGGATCAGAAACTACTGAATAGCTTCTGCCATGTGTACCTTCTCAACAGAGGAGCAGAAACTACTGAATAACTTCTGCCAGGTGTACCTACCTTCTCAACAGAGGAGCAGAAACTACTGAATAACTTCTGCCATGTGTACCTACCTTCTCAACAGAGGAGCAGAAACTACTGAATAACTTCTGCCATGTGTATCTTCTCAACAGATGATCAGAAACTACTGAATAACTTCTGCCATGTGTACCTTCTCAACAGGAGCAGAAACTACTGAATAACTTCTGCCATGTGTACCTACCTTCTCAACAGATGATCAGAAACTACTGAATAACTTCTGCCATGTGTATCTTCTCACCAGAGGATCAGAAACTACTGAATAGCTTCTGCCATGTGTACCTTCTCAACAGAGGAGCAGAAACTACTGAATAACTTCTGCCATGTGTACCTACCTTCTCAACAGAGGAGCAGAAACTACTGAATAACTTCTGCCATGTGTACCTACCTTCTCAACAGAGGAGCAGAAACTACTGAATAACTTCTGCCATGTGTATCTTCTCAACAGATGATCAGAAACTACTGAATAACTTCTGCCATGTGTACCTTCTCAACAGGAGCAGAAACTACTGAATAACTTCTGCCATGTGTATCTTCTCAACAGATGATCAGAAACTACGGAATAACTTCTGCCATGTGTACCTTCTCAACAGATTATCAGAAACTATGGAATAACTTCTACCATGTGTATCTTCTCAACAGGAGCAGAAACTACTGAATAACTTCTGCCATGTGTACCTTCTCAACAGAGGAGCAGAGATCATGTGTACACAGTGACACACTAATGTACTAATTAACTGAGAGAAGCTCCTGTACTGTTCTGGTTGCAATTGACAGCAGAGGACAGAAATGTGTCCTTAGACATCTGAAAATTCTTTATCCACTGGGCCTCTGTGAAAGTTGGAACCATGGTGTCCCGCCATTCCGTAGCTCTATTGTGTCCTCAAACGGATGACGAAACATCACGCATTCTGAAGTACTCACAAATCTGAAACACACATGAAGGTGCCAAAAATAGGTCAATATAGTCTACTATAACAGTATTCGCAATTGTGAATATATATTATATAAATAAATTTATATATATATATAAATAAATACATTTACTTGTTCAACTTCTTACAATTCTTGTTCTTTGTCCGTCTCAGTAATCTCATGGTTAATCTTTGCAGTAGCTCGTCAAATCTGTTTAGTAAATCCAGCATTTCGGGCCTTTTGAATGCGCTTTACTACTAGTGCTGCTGCTGCTCATCTTTTCCAGTTATTTTACTCTTTCCTCCATGACCCCATTTGTAAAGCAGTAAAGCACAATCAAAAGCAGCACAACCTGAAGCTCCTCCATGCTAGGCTACTGTGTTCAATCAGTGGTGGAAGAAGTACAGTACACAGTTCCTTTACTTAAGTACAATTTGAAATACCCAGACACAATAGTACTCTGGTCAAAGTAAAAGTCCTCCATTCAAAATTTGACTTAAGTAAAAGTAGAGAAGTATTGATATTGATATCAATATTGAATATACCTGTTAAGCTGTAGCCCTATTTACCTAAAGGTACATGTCTAAGTAAATGGAATATTTCTCCACTTCTACAAGGCAATTAGCATGTTCTTGGTATCTAGGAACATCTAGGGTCCCAGTGTTAGAAATATTGTGTCTGTTACTAGGCTTGAGTAAATTGTAATGAAAAAAAGGAGAATATAAATTATGATTTTCTTTGCATCTGTGCCGGTGAATAACACCATGTTAACATTGTGCTGGAACCAAGCTCGCTCACTGAGCTCATTCAGCACCTTGATATGATATAAGACCAAGTGTACAAAAAATCTAAGCAAATGAATAAAGGGAAGATGATTAAACAGAAGGATTTGTAGATACAGTAATAAATTATAATCCATTTTAATTATGTATTCATATTTGACCTTGCACTTGACCTTTACCTTATTATGGCCAAATCATACATCTATGGATAGGGGAAAAGCTCCTCTTTCCAATAGCAGGGTTGAATCTGGATTTAGTCATTTCCTCGCGAGAGATATAATTAGCATTTTTTTTTTTTTTTAATTATCAACTTTTTCTCCCCGTTTTTCAATTTTTCTCCCTTCCCCAATTTCGTATTGTCCAATTCTACCCTCCCCTGTCTCGAACGCTGTTAGGCCATGCCTCCCACAGGCCGGCTGCAATGTGGACAAAGCCTTGCATCACGTGTCTCCTCCGGTACTCGAGGAGGCAGCCGTCGCATCTTTTCACCTGTACAGCGCAATCTCTCAGCGGCGAGGGGTCTGTGTGGGAGAGGGACACGCCGCCCCCGTCGCTTCCTGATTCTACTGCGCAGGCGCACCAACCGACCTGTAGGAGTCGCTGTCCACAACGTCCGATCCCCACCCACCAGCTTCCCACCCCCTAATACTGCCAATTGTATTAGTATGAACGACCAGCCAAGCTGGTAGCAACGCCGAGAGCTGGGCTCGAACCCAGCATCTCCTGCGTTGGTGGCGAGCGTCTTGCCCACTGCGCCACCTAGCCGCTTTATAATTAGCATTTTTTTAAATAAATTCTTATTTTTGGTCAATCTTAAAAACATCGGTAAAAATGAAAATATACACTTTGACTGCTGTTTTGATAGGGTTAAGGTCTTTACTCTTGGCTGCATTTGAAAAAGAAACACAACATTAGCCTAACATCCACATGTGGGCCCTCTTGAGGACCATTCGCGACGTGCCAATTTGCCGACCTCTAGCGGCTTGGGTGTGCATTTCTTTTAATACAATATATATTGTAATTAAAGCCCTATTTAATGTAGATGCTTTGGGTCGTTGCAGAAGGTATCATAATGTATTTAGAAGTACATGCCTGTTCGCAGACACACACACACACACACACACACACACACACACGCTCGCGCGCGCGAAACATGTGCACTCACACATATAAAACATGCACACATAAAACACACATCCACACTAAACGCACACATATAAAACACACATATACAAAATAAACGTACACACTCCACACACACAGTTTATCAGTACACTGGGTGCTATCGTTGACCAGGAGTTGACTCCCTAACCGCCACTTCTGCTGTGTATACAGTGTACAACATGTGAATATTTGAGCCATGTCTTTGTTGTTTGTCTTTTGTCATGTCTGATGATAATGTACTTGTATAGTTTATATTATGTCTTTATTATTCTTACTATCATTTCTGTTGTTATTATTGTTAGTGTTATTGTTGTTAGTGTCTCTATTATTATTACCGTAAATCTATTGTATTGTGATGTCTTGTTCTATGTATGAAAGAGAAAATAAAAACATTTACAATTTTTTTTAAATTAAACCCCTATTTGTTGCCTGTCGATTGCCGTTTCAGGCGACAAAATACGCTCAGCGGTTCTCGAGTTACATGCCGATATGTGAGGCGTGCGCCAAAGTACACATTACCACCCCCGACTCCTGGGGCTCTAGCTCCGTCAATCATTTGGCGATCTTGAAGAATTTTGGACAGGGTTGTAGCCAATGAGTGTGGGTTTCCAATGATACCCCACGTGGGGATCTAATACGGTCTGTATTGATCGATTTATGATCAAAACATCTTAACAGGTTAAGTATCTAAAGTAAAAGTATGCATTCTACGTGATGTTTGTGTATTCCAGTCAGTGCTTGGGAGAATTCAACTCTAACGTTTATGTTAAAGTAGTATGTGGTCCAGTTACAGTATGCTGCTCTGATTAAAGGTTATGTTAAAGTGGTATGTGGTCCAGTTACAGTATGCTGCTGATTAAAGGTTATGTTAAAGTGGTATGTGGTCCAGTTATGCTGCTCTGATTAAAGTTTATGTTAAAGTGGTATGTGGTCCAGTTACAGTATGCTGCTCTGATTAAAGTTTATGTTAAAGTAGTATGTGGTCCAGTTACAGTATGCTGCTCTGATTAAAGGTTATGTTAAAGTGGTATGTGGTCCAGTTACAGTATGCTGCTCTGATTAAAGGTTATGTTAAAGTGGTATGTGGTCCAGTTATGCTGCTCTGATTAAAGTGTATGTTAAAGTGGTATGTGGTCCAGTTACAGTATGCTGCTCTGATTAAAGGTTATGTTAAAGTGGTATGTGGTCCAGTTACAGTATGCTGCTCTGATTAAAGGTTATGTTAAAGTGGTATGTGGTCCAGTTACAGTATGCTGCTCTGATTAAAGGTTATGTTAAAGTGGTATGTGGTCCAGTTATGATGCTCTGATTACGTCTTCTTGAAGTTGGCAGGCTTCAGATTTGAAAAAACATTATCTTCATACATGTTTGCCATGTTTTCTATGCAAAATATATAAAAAAAAAAAAAAAAAAAAAAAAGGTAACTAGTGGCTTCAGATAAATGTAGTGGAGTAAAAGTACAAAGTCCCCTAAATTAAAAACACTCAAGTAAAGTACAAGTACCTCAACATTTTACTTAAGTACAGTACTTGAGTGAGTACTTAGTACTTTACACCACTGAGTGCAATTGACGTGTACAACTGCCATAGCCTTTGCATACGTCAGCGGACACATGTGCATAATATTGGCGGGTCTTCACACCGCGGTGGAAATGCAGACAACAATGGGCTGAAGGAACGTTGAAATAGGTTCCTTGAAATATAGTTCCTGGGACTAAAAGTTCCGGGTACTTTGGGTCGAAGCGGAAGTGAAAGATGAGGTTCCCCTTCTAGCCCTGTGTTGGGAGAAGCAGCTGCAGATGAGGTACGGCAAAAATGATAAAGTGTAAAGACTTAAAGACTGTGTACAAAGTGTGTTTGCTGTTTACAAAAAACGTATAATAAAAAAGCGACAGTAATAATTACCTACTTCAATCACCCTGATTATTCGGATCTGTATTTGCATATAGGTACTCATTTGTTTAGTACTACTTATTTTAGTACACTACAGTACATTATTATTATATTATTATTATTATTACATTTGAGTCTTTCATGGGGTTTATTAATATAGCATTTATTATTTCCTGTTTTAGTTTTTTCTATTGATTGTATGACTCATACTGTACTTGTGTTGTCATTTTTTTAAATGTCCAATCAAGACATGAGGAGTTCATGGACGTTTAATGCATATTTAAACAGCATCTATTAGTATGAACAACTTTCTTTTATAAATCCGTAATTATAAATATTTGATTGGGTGAATTATATAAATACTCGGTTTAACTTTCTTCATAAAGCAATCAGCATGTTAATCTATAGACCATGACTCAACAATGACGAGCTGCTTGCTTTGTAAATTAGGATGAAGGAAACAAAGAGAAGCCAGATGGAAAATCTATTAAGACTTTAATTTTCTTAATGTTTTTAAAATACAATTTGGACAGGAATTGATAACATCTGCATGAATAAGTTACACAATAAATAAATCAAACACAGATTTTCTGTTTGGACAATCAGACAATTACAGCAGCATATGGGCTGCCAACAGAGCCTCCCCTCGTTCTCCCAGTTGGATCCCTACTATCTCTTTCTTTTAAAGGGGTGCTTCACCAAAAACAATGCTGATTTATTTTGCACTTAATCTCACACACATCCAAAAACTCTAAACAGTTTTGCACACGTTCATTTAGTTTGACAGTTATTTAAAGTAAATTAGTTTGAATATGCCCACCAATGATGTCATTGGGGACACACATCCAAACATCCAACATCCAACATTTACTCTCAATAACTATCAAACTGTGAATGCGTGCAAAACTGAGTTTTTGGACGTGTATGAGATTAAGTGCAAAATAAATCAGCGTTGTTTTTTTTTGTGGTGAAGTGCCACTTTAAGTGAAAACGACCTAACTAACGATCCCAGGGGCTGTGCAGGTCTTGAACAAGGCGACTCTGGGCAGAATGGGCACTAAAGCATTTGAAGTCACAGGAGGTCGCATGTTACTCTCCTGCCTTTCCATTTTTTGTGCAGCGGGCAACGTTTATTGATCACTATGATTATCATAGCCACCCATCCACGATCCACTGCGTATCTCTTTTTAGTCTCTACACAGTCAAAAGCTGCACATGAAATGCTTCAACATTCAAATCTTACAGTATTGGGTTCAAGCTCCAGCCTGCGCGCCACACACTTTCTGCCGCCAATAACATAACATTGCTCTCTTGTTTGAGATGGTATGTAAAAGGAAGGAGAAACTGGCTGGCGCCCAGACTGCAAGGATAATGTACAAAATACAAACAGCATGACACAAACATGGTATAGCCTTGGATTTGACTGTGCCTTTCACAAAAAGTATGTTGCACTTGGTGCAGACACTGGGTTCAGGGGGAAAGTTAAGATCACAGTTTGTTCGTCATATAATGGTCTTAAAGAAGGGTGTCCAGTCACATATCAGTTGAGAAGATAAACAACACGGGTGTATCCTCCCCCTGAGAATGACACCTAATCAGAGCTCTCAAAAAATGATTGACAGAGCATGCAGCCAGTCAGGGTCACATTATAATTGAATGTAAATGAGATCTCGGATCTAAATGACATTAATCCGGTACAGCAAAGGTTACTGGCAGCTAACCTCAGTGATATATCTTTGTTGTGATGCTGACCTGATTATACTAAGTGGGGCTGAGTATGTATATTTCAGGTAGAAATGTATTACATAGAATGGACATAACTCATGCAAGCCTATCAATTACTGAGAGCATTAAAGCAAAACCAGCGGCATCATAATCAAGGAGATGTACACCAGTTAGCAGTAGCTTCTCAACTGTATTCTGACCCGTTAACCCCTGGTCGTTTCACATTCACAGAGACTGCGGTCTCGGTAAACAGCATTGCCTCATCCCGCAAATACATTACACAGTGGCCAAACTTTAGGGGATATCTACCTCGCATTTGTCGTAATTGGAAATATCAATATCAAAAGCCGTTTCCTTTACATATACACGGCGCAGATCTGACGCCAGAATATGATGCATTCATAAAATTAATTACAGCTGAACAGGTGTGACCTTGGCATTTGGTTTCAGAGCGTGTTAAATCTGCCCGTGTCAGCGGTAGCAGGGTGAGCACCGAGCGGCGGCGGGGCCAAACACTGTCGGGGGTTAATCAGGGAACAAACTGACCACCTGTTCTTACTCAGGGATGAGGGAAAAACTCACACATCATCTGATCGGCGTGTGTACAGTATGTATCCAGGCTATCTTGGGGGGGGGGGGGGGCGTTTACCTGATTGCTCTGTTGGTGAACACTGACAGTGAACAGGATGGTCAGGTCGTAAGCTACCAGGGACCACACTCAGGGTTATTACACTGCAGTTACCGGTGGGATCACACTCAGGGTTATTACACTGCAGTTACCGGTGGCAATGAGACCACAATGAAAACAGGTCTGAAATGCAGGCACATTCAGAGCCTCTTTCTCTGTCTCTGTCTCTCTTTCTTTCTCTCTGTCTGTCACTCACTCTCTCTCTCTCTCACTCACACATTCTCCTACAGATCAACTGTACAAAATCAATACACAAACAGAGACATTGCACACCTATTGTACACGCAAACAAATAGCGACAAGTGCATTTGGCAATAATGCAGATAAATATACAATGGAAGCATTTGTGTGCATTATTAACACATACAAACAAAAGCAGCCGCCTAGTGTGCACAATCACTCACAGTCAGGGACATACAGTACACAGTACACACACACACACACACACACACACACACACACACCCACAGGGCACATGCACACAGCATGTTTGTGGTATCTGCCAGCTTTCTTTTTCTGCATGTCGACTGTGTGTCTGGCACGAGGGCAGAGGTCTGAAGACGCCCACAGGCTGTGTGCGCTGTCTGCCTTTCACACGCACTCCTAACAGGTTTTTGAGATAAGTCAGAAACAACACGACGCTCCCCCGGCGGCACGGCCAAGTTAATATGCTGCCACACGCATATTGTGTTTTCGTCTTGTAACCACCAGTAAGCATGATCTGATCACTGCAGTGAGTCCAGCTCTCGACATTGCGTGGAGCCAAACCTGCTGTGACTCTGACCGATGGATGGATGGACGGATGGATGGATGGATGGATGGATGGATGGATGGATGGATGGATGGATGGATGGATGGATGGATGGATGGATGGATGGATGGATGGACGGATGGACGGATGGATGGATGGATGGATGGACGGATGGACGGATGGATGGATGAATGGATGGATGGATGGATGGACGGATGGATGGATGGATGGATGGATGGATGGATGGATGCATGGATAAGGCCCCTTTTTCACAACATTGTGCCCTTTTTGGGATGTGCATGTCCGTCCAAACAAGGCAAGTCCTCATCGTACCCTCACCTATACATACAGGAAGTACAAATCATCAACACGCATACTCTGGCCCCGTAGCCCTCACCACTGATCTAGTATCAGATCCAACACTCTGTTCACATTCAAATCGGAATCCAGACCGAAGTCGGTCTCGACAAAAGGTGCCGCGGGCGGGCTGAGCGGGCGGAGGCCGGAGGTCAGTGTTTCCAGCCAATCGGCGGGGTCGAAGGCCGCCGGGACCCGCCTCTTCCGAGAGCTCCCGCTGGACGATAAGGGGGAGGTGCAGAGGCGGGGCGGGGGAGGCGCCGGGGCCACCTGGGTGGGAGCGGTGGTGGCGGGAGACGGAGGGAGCTCCAACAGGAGGGAGGAACAGAGGGGGGAAGACAGGCAGTTCTCATCCTTCGGATGGGTCTGGGAGGACTGGGATTGGTCAGTGTGGGGGGGAGGGGGGGAGGGGCCGGGGGGGAGCAAAAGGGTGGGGGATTTGAGGTCGGAGATATCAACCGTGTCTGCAAGAGAGGAAAAAACTACGAATTAAACGATGACGTTAGAAAGGAATTTAGTAGAAAAGCTGTGTTTTTATTTTGCAGGGTGAGATACTCACTCATACAACTGATGTGTTCGTCCAGAATGTCATCAATGGACTCTCTGGGGTCCATCTGTGGCAGAAAGATAGAGGAGGGGGAAAAAAAACATTAACCCTAAACTCACTGGACAGAGCAACCTTTTTTTTTATTTACCCAGGGAAGATTTGCTGAAATGTTTTCTCTTTTTCAACAATGCCCTGCTACACATTCACACATGGGAGCTGCCCAGTACGACCACACTGTGCGTGCCTTGCTCAAAGTTGTTGAGGAAGTCCCCCTGCCAGATCTCCCAAGCTCGTCAGGGGATAGAACCAGCGACCTATCAGCCTCAAGTTCACTTCTCTAAGATTGTGGCTATACCGTAGCTCTCATATGTACATGTGGTAGTGAATTCTTGTTTATCCATAGACTCTAACCTGTGCTTTCTGGATTGCCTCTTGTAGTTCTTCTTCTAAGCTTCGGACACTGGGTGGGGCTTGAACAGGGCTTGCTGTGATTTGAACGGGCAGCTCAAAGTCCTGGCCAATCACATCACACGGCTGACAGCAGAACACCTGATTGGACAGCAGAGAGAGTTGAGTCGATAGATGGGAATTTTGTATGGGCTGTTTCTCTTGTATTTAAAGGTGCTATATATAACATTTAGCCACTAGATGTCGCACTAGAGCACCATGATGTCATTTATCCGATCAGGTGCATTCCACGTGGGGAAATGGGAAGTAGGGAGGGGATACATGCAAACCCTGCAAACATTTGATCTTTGGGGGGAGGGGGCAATACTTTTCTTCCACACCTTTCTAAAAACTGTGTGGATGTATGATTTCTTTGGATTACTCTACATACAATTTTTATCTATAGCACCTTTAAGACTGAGCTAGACTTAAGAATGTCCCATTTATGTTGTACAATCAACGTGTGTCTGTGTGTTCCTCTGTGTGTTTACCTGGGTAAAGAGGACCTCAGTCTGTCCATCTGTATCTGGCTTCCCTTTGGGGCACCCTGGGTCCTGTTGCAGGAAGGGATGTAGGGGTAAGGAGGACTGAGGAGAACAACGGAGAAAAACGGTAATTGATCATTGTTCTTGAAAACAGCTCTTATTATCATTGTGTGTTCTAGAGGTCGGGGGGATCAAGATTCCATCTTCTAAGATGAGAAAATGTATTCACAATGTTCATTATTTTTTTTCAGTTTTCAGTCTGGTTCAGTCTTAAGATATGGTTTAAACTTTCTCATGATCTAAGAACAAATCCTACAGATTGCCAAGATTATCCAAGCAGCAAGACACATAATATACAAGCTTTGTAACACACAAAGTCTAATAGCAATCAAGAATCTACAATGTGGAATTGCCCAGATAGTCATGATAAATTAAGAATCGATTTCAAAATAAAATTTAAATCAAAATAATCTAAATAAAATGTTTCTTTCCCAAACATTTGCACCCCTAGTGGGTTCCCAACCTTTTCCATGACAGGAACCCCCAAATAGATACAAATCTTTTTCTCAGGAACCCCAGTCCAAACTGCTATTGTTAGATATGATTTAGTCCACTATTCCGTTACTGTCTATACTGTGAGCGAGGCATTAACAGTGGACGGAGTGAAACCTATGATTAAGAGAGTCATTCGTATACATTCTTTCATTAGACTCCTAGGGAATTAAAATAATAGTGAAATTAAGCTATTTCCCATTTTCGCTGTGGACCCCCTGGAGCCTCTGTCACGGACCCCTGAGGGCCTTCGGACCTCACACTGGGAACCACTGACCTAGTGTGTCTTCATCTCTAACCCAGCAGGCTCTCTGTCCTCACCTCGTTTCCGATGCTCGAGGTCCTGTCCCTGGGTCTCGTCCTTATCCTCTCCCTCATCTCCATCTCCACACTCAACTCCTGCTGCTGCTGCTGCTGCTGCTCCTGCTCCGTGCGCCAGGGGGCGCCACACTGCAGCGGTGAGGAGGAGGATGACAGGGGCAGACTGGGGCTTGGAGTCGCAGAGGGGGTACCAGCGGGAGCCAGGAAGACAGCGTTGGTCAGGCCACATTGTTCGCCTGCCACGCTGACAGAAATAGCGTTTGTAAACCCATTCGGAACGCCATTCGGAATTCTGTTTGGCGTCCCATTCGAACTGCCATTTGGGACACCGTTGAGAATCCCATTAGGAATTGGGCTCGGCTGGACGTAGAGCTGTTGGTTTGGACTGCTGCCGGGCGACTCGGCTCCCGAACCGGAGCTGGAACTGGGGCTCTGGTTGGGGGCCATCAAGGGGGAGGGGGTGAGAGGCTCCAGACTGGTACCCAGCTGGCAAAGGGGGGCAGGCGTGAGGCAGGTGCGGGGCAGCTGGAAGGGCCGCAGACGCTGCAGAAGCGCAGGCTTGGTACCGGAGACAGGGAGGCCACGCTTACGCAGCTGTTGACGTAGCTCTGACACCTGAGGAGGGGGGGGGGGGGGGGGGGGGGGGGGGGTGCAAGGCCAATATTGTTTATATGATGATTTGGTTGTTTTAATCTGTTAATTTCCTTGTCCTCATGATTTATATGCTAAGAGATCAGTTGTTAATATTCCACTATTATGGCTTGATATTCCTCTCTTACCGTTAGGTCAACAAGGTTAGGTGGGAGAAGCTCAGGCTTCTGGGTGGGACTTGTGTCCACAGGGGTAGGGTTTGTTGCCATGGGGACGGGTTGCGGGTTCTGGGGCATGGCTCCAGAGAACCTCACAGTCTGGTTGGCTTCTCCACTGGAGAGGCCAGAAGAAATCATTAGTTCAAGTAAGCCATCTGAAGAACTGTACAAAGTACATGACTGGATGGTGTTAAAGCATAGCCTAGTCTAGCCCTCTCCTAATACGTATATATATATATATATATATATATATATATATATATATATATATATATATGGCCCCATGTTTAGCATCCAGTCGCCAGAATACCTGGGTGCAACAATTATTTGCTGTTGATGTAGATGTGGTTGTTGTTGTTGCAGCTGCTGCAGCTGTTGTTGTTGTTGTTGTTGTTGTTGTTGTTGCTGTTGTTGTTGTTGCTGCTGCTGCTGTTGCTGCAGTTGTTGTTGTTGTTGTTGTTGTTGTTGTTGTTGCTGCTGGTTCTGGAGGATCTGCAGCTGAAGGAAGACCTGCTGCTGCTGGAGAAGACGGGAGTAGGCAGGGTCGATGGGCTGGGCAGGGGCAGGGCTCTTCTGATTGGCCCCTCCCGCTGGTGGAACAATAATAACTGTTTAGGTTTTATTCATAGAACTATAACAATACTTGATAGAACTAATAGCAGTAATATAAACAATATAATTTTTTTTTGAATGAACAGCTGAGAAGGAGGGTATAAAGTATCGTTTGTACCTCCAGTCCCAGACCCTACTCTCTGGTCTGGAGGAATGTACTGGTGATATTTGAGTTTCCTCATCTTAGGTTTGGTGTCCCGTGGTTTCCGCGGGCGGGGGAGACGGTTGGAGTTGAGGGAGGATGGCAGGGAGGAGGACCTGGAGGGGCTGGGGGGCTGGGCTGTCTGGAAGGAGGGAGCAGAGAGAGGAATATGGAGACAGCTGATGAAGGCAGGTCTCTCTTACTTGTCACGGACACATTATTCAAGATGTCCTAAAAGCACACGCCATACTGAGGTCAGGGGCGGGGACCAGGTTTGCGTTGTGAGAGAATATAGCTACAAAATGTCATGCACCAAAACATGTCATGGCAGGTCGTGTCATGTCTAGTGAAGTGACATAATGTGATCCATGGCAAGGCCAAATCCTAATATAAAATGCATGAATGAGACCTGAGAACTACCCCCACAAATCTTCAGCTGACAATGTGTGGCAGTTCTGACATGTAGCCATGCTTTTTATATGTGGCTGTGTAAACCCACAGGGCATATACTGAGCCCAGCTGAAGTGCGAATTGACAGTAATGAATGCAGAGGAGCTTATAGAGCATGCTTGACAATATGGACGAGTGGTCATCGAGCCAGGTTAAAGACCTTTACAATGTTTATATTATGTCTGTCACCAAAGCTAAAAAGGGTTGATTCCCCATTGATTGATTGATTGATTGATTGATTGATTGATTGATTGATTGATTGATTGATTGATTGATTGATTGATTGATTGATTGAAAATTGTATTAACAGATTGCAGAATGGGTACAATACAGTACAGCTTAATACACACAATTGTTAAGGGGATGCAGACCAGAGAAAGTCTTTCGTCTTGTTTACATCAGGGTCCCCCATTTTCAATTCATCATAAATGTGATGCATGCATGCATGCATGTGTATTGTCTCAATTATCATACATCTTTTGGTTATTATGATGCTCATTGTTGTAGGATCCTAACCGCTGTTGCTATTGGATGAAAACATCATATCTCCAAAAATGTGTTTTTCAGGATGTTTCTTTTTTTTAATGGCCCAGTTTCCAGATTTGATGGCAATTACTTTAGTAGATTATACTGTCCGTTGTGTTTTGAATGAGCTTCATGAATCCCAGGGGAATGAAACGTATTCAGCACATAGAGAAACTTTGTACATTAAAAACTAAAAGAAGAACTAAATTACAGTGATGGCTGTCATACAAGCAGTAGCAATGTCCCCTGTGTTTTGAAGGAATCTATTTTTCTATTCTTATAGTACAGATTTATTTTTTATTAAAAAATATGAATTGATGATTGTTGATGACCATTGATGATGACGATATGTAACACTCGACAACACTGTAAATGAGGGTCAAAATAAAGATTGAATGAAATGAATGAACTACCAATGACCCAACCCTGTGTTACCTTTGGCAGTAAGGGAGTGGCCTGAGAGGTCAAATACATCCCATTGGGTCTCCCGGTAATCGCCATAGAGTGTGATTCACCCACTGTCATGCTCATTGGCTGGTTGATGCCCTCGGTTGCCGGGAGCAACGCCAAACCAGACTGAGAAGGCAAAATAATGCGAATGTCAGTGTGACATACTGGACAAGGCAGTTCT
>NC_140183.1:83884117-83896617 GCF_963971535.1 Notolepis coatsorum
AGAGACCAACTCCAGTTGTAACGCCAGTACCTCGGTCAAGGGACCAACTCCAGTTGTAACGCCAGTACCTCGGTCAAGGGACCAACTCCAGTTGTAACGCCAGTACCTTGGTCAAGGGACCAACTCCAGTTGTAATGCCAGTACCTTGGTCAAGGGACCAACTCCAGTTGTAACGCCAGTACCTCGATCAAGGGACCAACTCCAGTTGTAACACCAGTACCTTGGTCAAGGGACCAACTCCAGTTGTAACGCCAGTACCTTGGTCAAGGGACCAACTCCAGTTGTAACGCCAGTACCTCGATCAAGGGACCAACTCCAGTTGTAACGCCAGTACCTTGGTCCAGGGACCAACTCCAGTTGTAATGCCAGTACCTTGGTCAAGGGACCAACTACAGTTGTAACGCCAGTACCTTGGTCCAGGGACCAACTCCAGTTGTAACGCCAGTACCTCGGTCCAGGGACCAACTCCAGTTGTAACGCCAGTACCTCGGTCAAGGGACCAACTACAGTTGTAATGCCAGTACCTTGGTCCAGGGACCAACTCCAGTTGTAATGCCAGTACCTTGGTCAAGGGACCAACTACAGTTGTAACGCCAGTACCTTGGTCCAGGGACCAACTCCAGTTGTAACGCCAGTACCTCGGTCCAGGGACCAACTCCAGTTGTAACGCCAGTACCTCGGTCAAGGGACCAACTACAGTTGTAACGCCAGTACCTCGGTCAAGGGACCAACTACAGTTGTAACGCCAGTACCTCGGTCAAGGGACCAACTCCAGTTGTAATGCCAGTACCTTGGTCCAGGGACCAACTCCAGTTGTAATGCCAGTACCTTGGTCCAGGGACCAACTCCAGTTGTAACGCCAGTACCTTGGTCCAGGGACCAACTCCAGTTGTAACGCCAGTACCTTGGTCCAGGGACCAACTCCAGTTGTAATGCCAGTACCTCGGTCAAGGGACCAACTACAGTTGTAACGCCAGTACCTTGGTCAAGGGACCAACTACAGTTGTAACGCCAGTACCTCTGTCCAGGGACCAACTCCAGTTGTAACGCCAGTACCTCGGTCAAGGGACCAACTACAGTTGTAACGCCAGTACCTTGGTCCAGGGACCAACTCCAGTTGTAACGCCAGTACCTCGGTCAAGGGACCAACTACAGTTGTAACGCCAGTACCTCGGTCAAGGGACCAACTCCAGTTGTAACGCCAGTACCTCGGTTAAGGGACCAACTCCAGTTGTAACGCCAGTACCTCGGTCAAGGGACCAACTCCAGTTGTAACGCCAGTACCTTGGTCCAGGGACCAACTCCAGTTGTAACGCCAGTACCTTGGTCCAGGGACCAGCTCCAGTTGTAACGCCAGTACCTTGGTCAAGGGACCAACTCCAGTTGTAATGCCAGTACCTCGGTCAAGGGACCAACTCCAGTTGTAACGCCAGTACCTCGGTCCAGGGACCAACTCCAGTTGTAACGCCAGTACCTCGGTCAAGGTGACCAACTCCAGTTGTAACGCCAGTACCTCGGTCAAGGGACCAACTCCAGTTGTAACGCCAGTACCTCGGTCAAGGGACCAACTACAGTTGTAACGCCAGTACCTCGGTCCAGGGACCAACTCCAGTTGTAATGCCAGTACCTTGGTCCAGGGACCAACTCCAGTTGTAACGCCAGTACCTCGGTCAAGGGACCAACTCCAGTTGTAACGCCAGTACCTTGGTCAAGGGACCAACTACAGTTGTAATGCCAGTACCTTGGTCCAGGGACCAACTCCAGTTGTAATGCCAGTACCTCGGTCAAGGGACCAACTCCAGTTGTAACGCCAGTACCTTGGTCAAGGGACCAACTCCAGTTGTAACGCCAGTACCTCGGTCAAGAGACCAACTCCAGTTGTAATGCCAGTACCTTGGTCAAGGGACCAACTACAGTTGTAACGCCAGTACCTTGGTCAAGGGACCAACTCCAGTTGTAATGCCAGTACCTTGGTCCAGGGACCAACTCCAGTTGTAACGCCAGTACCTCGGTCCAGGGACCAACTCCAGTTGTAACGCCAGTACCTTGGTCCAGGGACCAACTCCAGTTGTAACGCCAGTACCTTGGTCAAGGGACCAACTACAGTTGTAATGCCAGTACCTCGGTCAAGGGACCAACTACAGTTGTAACGCCAGTACCTTGGTCAAGGGACCAACTCCAGTTGTAATGCCAGTACCTTGGTCCAGGGACCAACTCCAGTTGTAATGCCAGTACCTTGGTCCAGGGACCAACTCCAGTTGTAACGCCAGTACCTTGGTCCAGGGACCAACTCCAGTTGTAACGCCAGTACCTCGGTCAAGGGACCAACTCCAGTTGTAACGCCAGTACCTCGGTCAAGGGACCAACTCCAGTTGTAATGCCAGTACCTTGGTCAAGGGACCAACTCCAGTTGTAATGCCAGTACCTTGGTCCAGGGACCAACTCCAGTTGTAATGCCAGTACCTTGGTCAAGGGACCAACTACAGTTGTAACGCCAGTACCTTGGTCCAGGGACCAACTCCAGTTGTAACGCCAGTACCTCGGTCAAGAGACCAACTACAGTTGTAATGCCAGTACCTTGGTCAAGGGACCAACTCCAGTTGTAACGCCAGTACCTTGGTCCAGGGACCAACTCCAGTTGTAACGCCAGTACCTTGGTCCAGGGACCAACTCCAGTTGTAACGCCAGTACCTTGGTCAAGGGACCAACTCCAGTTGTAATGCCAGTACCTCGGTCAAGGGACCAACTCCAGTTGTAATGCCAGTACCTTGGTCAAGGGACCAACTCCAGTTGTAACGCCAGTACCTTGGTCAAGGGACCAACTCCAGTTGTAACGCCAGTACCTCGGTCAAGGGACCAACTCCAGTTGTAACGCCAGTACCTTGGTCAAGGGACCAACTACAGTTGTAACGCCAGTACCTTGGTCCAGGGACCAACTCCAGTTGTAACACCAGTACCTTGGTCCAGGGACCAACTCCAGTTGTAATGCCAGTACCTTGGTCAAGGGACCAACTACAGTTGTAATGCCAGTACCTTGGTCCAGGGACCAACTCCAGTTGTAATGCCAGTACCTTGGTCCAGGGACCAACTACAGTTGTAACGCCAGTACCTTGGTCCAGGGACCAACTCCAGTTGTAATGCCAGTACCTTGGTCCAGGGACCAACTACAGTTGTAACGCCAGTACCTTGGTCCAGGGACCAACTCCAGTTGTAATGCCAGTACCTCGGTCAAGGGACCAACTACAGTTGTAATGCCAGTACCTTGGTCCAGGGACCAACTCCAGTTGTAATGCCAGTACCTCGGTCAAGGGACCAACTCCAGTTGTAATGCCAGTACCTTGGTCCAGGGACCAACTCCAGTTGTAATGCCAGTACCTCGGTCAAGGGACCAACTCCAGTTGTAATGCCAGTACCTCGGTCAAGGGACCAACTACAGTTGTAATGCCAGTACCTTGATCAAGGGACCAACTCCAGTTGTAATGCCAGTACCTTGGTCCAGGGACCAACTCCAGTTGTAATGCCAGTACCTCGGTCAAGGGACCAACTCCAGTTGTAACGCCAGTACCTTGGTCCAGGGACCAACTCCAGTTGTAATGCCAGTACCTTGGTCCAGGGACCAACTCCAGTTGTAATGCCAGTACCTTGGTCAAGGGACCAACTCCAGTTGTAATGCCAGTACCTCGGTCAAGGGACCAACTCCAGTTGTAATGCCAGTACCTCGGTCAAGGGACCAACTCCAGTTGTAATGACCAGTACCTTGGTCAAGGGACCAACTCCAGTTGTAACGCCAGTACCTTGGTCAAGGGACCAACTACAGTTGTAACGCCAGTACCTCGGTCAAGCGACCAACTCCAGTTGTAACGCCAGTACCTCGGTCAAGGGACCAACTCCAGTTGTAACGCCAGTACCTCGGTCAAGGGACCAACTCCAGTTGTAACGCCAGTACCTTGGTCAAGGGACCAACTACAGTTGTAACGCCAGTACCTCGGTCAAGGGACCAACTCCAGTTGTAACGCCAGTACCTCGGTCAAGGGACCAACTCCAGTTGTAACGCCAGTACCTCGGTCAAGGGACCAACTCCAGTTGTAACGCCAGTACCTCGGTCCAGGGACCAACTCCAGTTGTAACGCCAGTACCTCGGTCAAGGGACCAACTCCAGTTGTAACGCCAGTACCTCGGTCAAGGGACCAACTCCAGTTGTAATGCCAGTACCTTGATCAAGGGACCAACTCCAGTAACATTGCCTCTCCAGGCGGCTGCGATTGTAAATAATAATAATAACAATATTGCATTTCACTGTAGACTGCAGCAGCGATAGAAATATATGGCAAATGTAGGTGTGCATTCACTGTACATGTATTGCAGGACAATGTGTGTACTGCCTAATATCTGTGTTGGTACAATTACATATAAAACGATATATATTTTAGCGACTAGCCCACTAGCGTGAACGGGCTCATAGCGAGGGGGGCGTACTAGCGTAGGTGAGTGGCCAATCAGAGCGCAAAACGGGAACCCGGAAACACGAACGCGTTGGTGAAAGCATAGACGCACCAGGATCATCACCCACACAAACTCATCTGACCACATCATCCCCGTCCTCATTCAATTACACTGGCTCCCTCCACAATCTAGCCCCCCATCTACATCACTGACCTCCTCCAGGAATACACCCCCTCCTGCACCCTCCGCTCATCATCTACTGGACTCCTCTCCATCCCCAGCTCACGCCTCAGCACCATGGCTGCCCGAGCTTTCAGCTGCTCGGCTCCCAGACTTTGGAACTCCCTGCCCCCACATATCCGACAGTCTGACTCACTATCAACATTCAAATCTCAACTGAAAACCCATCTGTTCAAACTAGCATATTCACTGTAACCTCTGCCACTGTCCTATACCCCCCCTGCTGTTTGTTTGTTTTGTTATTTTAACTTAACTGTTTTTATACTTCCTGTTGCTTGTTTTATTGTTATTAACCTTGACTTTTAACTGCCTTGTGTTTTTTTTCTATGATCTGTAAGGTGACCTTGGGTGTCCTGAAAGGCGCCACCAAATAAAATTTATTATTATTATTATTATTATTATTATTATTATTATTATTATTATTATTATTATTATTATTATTATTATTATTATTATACGATACACAGCCACACTGACACTGGCTGCCCGACCTGACCACTAATGACAGCCTTATGTTGTGTGTGTGGCCACTGGCCAATATAGTGTCAAGTTAGCTGTCAAGATAGCCATCTAGCAAAAACAATTTGATAACGTTAACGTTATTAGTTTGCTGCAAACTGACACGTATATTATACAAGACATTGCCTTACAAATGTCACCCATGTTTAGTTCTTTAGCTTATTATGTGGCTGGTTATTTACACTATGTCTTGTTTGAGTTTCAGAAACTGGATAAAAAAAAGCACCCAGTCGATAAGCCTCTCGGGATACCTTGCATATTATCGCATGTACCCCATGCACATCGTTTCGCAAGTTTCACAAATCACATCTGTATAAAAACTCACTAAACCAGCCTTAAAAAGCTCAGAATGTGAAAAGCGGAGCTAGCGTTGGCCAGTCTGCGTTCCAATGTGGGACATAAAGAAGGGTGAGTTAGGGTTTATATTTGATTGACAGCTGATGAAACACCAAGTCTATCGCAAGGTTCACACAAAACGGTGTAGTGGGAGTGGGGAGGGGAGAGGGGAGGGGAGAGGGGAATTGGGGGTAAAGATTAGTCATATTGGAGAGCGGAAAGAGAGAGGGAGAGAAACAGGATAATGTTGCAATATTAGTAAAGCAGAAAGAAACAGCAGCATTACTGTGGGCAGGGCATCACCTGGTGCAGTGTCAGTGTTCAGACCACTAGAGGGCAACTTCTGAGTGGCGCCGTCTTCTGTTAGACACTGAATCAGGAGAGAGCATGTCAAACCAACAACCAGGGATCAATTACAGTGCAGTTCATTCAAGTGCATCCAATGGATTGTCTGTCTAGACCAGGGGTGCCCACATTTCTCGACATGGAGAGCAATGGGCCAAGATTTTGCTGGCCAAAAATCATCCTATTGGATAATGATTTGTTATATATATATATATAGCTCCCCAGGTTTTATATAATCAATGTAATGAGGCATTTGTCTAAAAATACTGGTAGCTTCTTAAATTAATATTTAGTTTTTCTGTTTGGAGGGACAAATTCAGCCCATGGGACCCACTTTGCATTCGTAGTCTAAACTGACCAGTTCAGCAACCAATGGGGTGTGTGGGGTGTTCAGGAAACAGTGATGAAAACATGGAGTGAAGAATGAGATGATTAATATATTGTGTGTGATGCACATGGTGTGTAACAGAGAAACAGTGCTGCTGACTCACCAGAGCTTCACTCTGGCCTTTCTCTCCTTTGTGAGACGGACTGATAGGTTTCAACCCTAAAGAGATGAGCAAAAGGGGGAGACAATGAAAACACATGTGTAGAAATGAGAAACGGCATCTCATTTTGATGTTGTTGTAGGCTAATAGTGTGGGGGTATTCTGTCCTAGCAAATCCCGAATTTGTATAAAACACATACTGTAGACCTCTCACGCAGTGATTTTCTTTCCCCACATATGGCAGAAATCAACTTTCTTTACCATTCTTTTCTTTAGGGGGAACATTGTGAAATTGGCCAAAATGTTTTATGTTTTGTTAACCCTTTCACTACCACACTACCAAAGGGTTAACCCTTTCACAACCACACTACAGATGGCACTACAGCTGGTGGCGTCAGGTGTCCTGATCTGCAGTGCTAAGCTAGGTTTGGCTAGCGATTTTTATTTTTATTTTTATTTTTTTTACTGCCACTTAAATTCAAAATCCCCTGCCTTATCAGAGAGATAGATGTATATTAGACGGCTTTGTTCACAGCTGCATGAACCACAGATAAAGCTAGGAACGATCTAGTAAAAATCCATTAATTTTCCTATAGTTGCAGCAAAGACTGAAGACCAGGGAGCTTTTTTTTTTGCTTTATAAGTAACTGCGTGTTGCTGTATGATCAGAATTTCCAGAGAATATCAGTGAAGCCAGTATATGACCTGAAACTGGACTGCAGAGTGAAATCGAAAGTGTAAGTGCTGGAGCCAATATCAATTATGCGCAGACATTCACTAATCAATAGGCAAAAATCTTTCGATGGAAAGAGGTGAGTTGAAGGTCACATTATTTATGAGGTCCGACAGCCCACTCGTACCACACAGGCGGATCGATCACAATTGACTGTATTCACACAGTGGCCATTTTGCTCTTATGTCATGCTCAGGTTGGGATTCCTTTCAAGTCAAGTTAAGTGTTAATCCCCTTGGGGAAACGCAGAGGTGTCATAGCAGCATGGGGGAGGGGGGAGGTATAGGCAGGGAAATAAATAATAGAATGACAGTACAATATAGATAATGTATACTCTATCGATAATAATAATAATAATAATAATAATAATAATAATAATAATAATAATAATAATAATAATAATAATAATAATAATAATAATAATAATAATAATAATAATAATAATAATAATAATAATAATAATAATAATAATAATAATAATAATAATAATAATAATAATAATAATAATAATAATAATAATAATAATAATAATAATAATAATAATAATAATAATAATAATAATAATAGCACACTGCACCAGAGTTCCTGCAGGGTTTAGTAGCTAAGAGTCAAACAGTCCTAATAGTTCTCAAGCTCTCCAGCCCAAGGTGGGAACAGGGTAAAAAGGAATCCCAACTTGAGCATGACATAAGAGCAAAATGGTGGCCGTATGAATATTGTCAATAGAAGATAATTACATATGGTTACTAACCAGAGTCTGCATTGATTTCATTTTGCCTTCGGTTCTGAATCCTCAATTGCAGGACTGAAAGACAAAAAGAGAGAAGGGTGGAATAGGATGAGTTACAAAATGAAAGAATACAGATATTCTGAAGGAAATTAAAGTTGTCCTGTAGATATCGATTTTTTTTCACGAGACCAATGGGATCGACGATGGGAAGTGCAGTATCTCTGGGGAGAACACACTCTTTTCCCGACGAGGTCGCGAGGTAACTTTCCAGCGAGAAGGGAAGCCGCATGACCACGGTTATACGATAAGGCCTGGTAACTGTATAGTAACACATGACTTTGAAGTCCAGATCTGTTGGCATGCATATGAGAGTACAGACCATGCGTGTGCACACACACACACATAATAGGGCTGACCTCGACTAGTCGAATAGTCGACTAATCGATCGAAAGGAGCCGTAGTCGACTTCCAACCTCTTAGTCGAATGCACAAAAATATATATAATTATATATATATATATTTTTTTTACTCATTCTTTCCAAACGCAAAGAGGCCTAGAAGTGTGGCTAACGCTAATGGTGCGCATACCAGCGAGGCTAACTGCCTAAGAAAACGGGCACAGAGGCACTGAAAGAGGATTTCACCCGTCGAATGAACACACTAGACAAATATCAGTGGACCAATTGCATGCTTTCGCAGAGGACAAGAAGCCTTCAGTCGACTCCTTCAGACATTATAAGCACCCCCACAGCCCAAATGGAAGGATACAAAAAATTAAATAATAATAATAAAAAATATTTATAATATAAATTTGTTTTATATTTCTTTTTCGACTATCGGCAAATTTTGGCCAATCCAAGTCGACTATACAAATCCTTAGTCCCTTAGTCGGGGACAGGCCTAACACACACACATACCCGACACGTGCACACACGCAACAGGTGAAGTGGGGAAGGGTGGGGACCATTACGCCAGGAGCGTTTTCCCATAATACATCTGGGTGAGTTTTGAGACACGGAGGGAGGGGGGGAGAGGATGTGGCAGGTTGGGGGGTCAGTAACTATTTATCCATCAGTAGGGTCTATTTTGGTTTGTCGGCCCCATCCCCCCTACAGCTGTCCCTCTCTCTCTCTCTCTACCGTACTCTGTCTGTAGGCGTCTATACTACCCCTCCTCCACTTTACTAACTCAATTCTTCCTCCTTCCCCCACTCTCTTGACAACTCAAAACATTTCAATTTTACCTCGTTATAATTCTCGATTCTACGCCCCTTCAAATGTGTGCTGTCTATATACGTCATAGGCTATAGTGCAGGTTGTCGCTGTCACTTATAGTGGGTCCTCCATTTTCAATTCATCAAGACATTTATGACATACAAGACATACAAATATACGGTACTGTGTAAGAAAGAGAGAACATCATTAAAAAAAAAAAAAAATCCGAAGGGGAAGAAACTGTACATTGGAGGGGGTTGGATGGGGTGGGGGAGTGGGGGGGATTTGTGTGTGTAAACCAGCGCTGATATTATATTAGGCTTTCAGATCCCGTCGCTAAATTCGGTCAGAGCCCAGGGCAGTATCACATCGTCTGCTACGTGATGCTTAAAGAGTAAATTCAGAGTTTTGGACCCCTAGAGCTGTTTCCTACTTTCAACGTAATCAAATCGGTAGAGTCATTTCTCAGCACAACCCAGGCTGTGCTTCATACTGGATACCAGCTCCGCTCCAGCTAGTTAGCCACGCAAACCAATGGAAGGTAATGGAGTCATGCCATGAAATAAGTGCCGAGACCTACTCCACACATAGCAGGCAAAGCAAACAGGTTCGCTTTCGAGTAACGTTTAACTGCTTCATACAGTGGCCCCATTAACTTCCCATTAGTTTTGTGGCTGACTTAAAGTAGAGGTGTCAAGCGTGACGCACATCATGGAGCGTGCCGAGAAGGAACTCTACCCTTCGACCATATCGTCAATGAGACAAGATTCTGAATTCTGAACCCTTTAAAGGGTTACTTTCATTTTAGTTGGTCATTGTTCTTCACTGAACTTCCTACATTGTGGAAAATCGTTTCTACATTTGTCATTCACATTCGCTAAAATGTAATGTTTGGCATTAGCGTTCACCATTGAAACTGGAGCGTGGCCGGCTGGAGGCCTGGTGCTAGCTGTGCTCCATGGTTTCCATGGGGGATGCTAACGATGCTAACATTCCATTTCAGGAAAACTGAAGGACAACAACTTTTCACCGCAATGTAACAAGTACCTGGTGAAGAACAAAAAACAACTATAAGTTCAACATGTAAAAGTAGGCTAACTTTTACATTATCATTACCTTTAATTCATTATC
Source organism: Notolepis coatsorum (assembly GCF_963971535.1). Lineage (NCBI taxonomy): Eukaryota > Metazoa > Chordata > Actinopteri > Aulopiformes > Paralepididae > Notolepis > Notolepis coatsorum. The sequence goes on from NC_140183.1 coordinate 83,894,297, forward strand.
ATTACCCGCGATTTTACACACACAGCCACTGCATCAGAACACTGTCTGAGAAATACACAGTGACTTTAACTAGTCCCAGACTAGTTTAGAAAACATACTCGCATACACATGCTGATACACACACACACAAACACATACACAGTTTCAAACAGACCAGCTGCCCGATGCAATCACACTTTCCAACAGGTGTGGATAAACCTAGGGGGCTGGCCCCTACTGTATGTAATTTCCTCTCTCTTCTATTTTACCAGCCGTTTACGAGAGCCGCCAGGGAACACAACAACAGCCGCTGCCACTTGTGAGGAAAATTCGCACCATTCGGTTCGCGATTGTAACAGACTAATAAGACTTCACACAGTATCAGGCAATTCCTCCCTCATGCCCTTTGATCCTGTTGTTAGTGGGAACTGAAAGAGAGATGTGATTAGCTGGAGGAGCGAGGAGTTGAAGTTAGGAAGGAGCTGGAGGAGCGAGGAGTTGGTACAGACATCGCTGGGCAGGCGTGGATTTTTTTTTATCTTAGGGTAGAATTAGACTGTCGAAATACGGTATGTCCTCTTGCGACAATAAACTAACCAAACGTAAACAGTCCACTACTACCAGTTCTTCTCTTGTATTTCTGTGGCCCATGAAGGAAGTCAGGGTCAATAATGCTAAACCACATGTCTATTTACTGTACCATCAATGTCAACAAACCCTCCCGTGCGTTGGTTCTAGTACCAGATAGGGTCTCACCCAGTGCACTGACAAGCAGAGGGATCAATAGCTTGGTTCCCCCCTGTCTATACTGTATGTCTATTCGAGACAGCTTTGTTTGCAAGAGTCAGTCAATAAATCTATTCCCCATGATCAATACCGTGACTATGTCGATCACGTCATACAGCTTTGAGACTGACGGACTGACTGGCCTGTAACCTTCCCAATCACTTCCCCATCCATGTTGATGCTCTATAATGTCGCCAATTACAGCCTGGGATCAGTGGTTATTGGTCTGGGAGAATGTTACACAGCCTGGGATCAGTGGTTATTGGTCTGGGAGAATGTTACCGCCTGAGATCAGTGGTTATTGGTCTGCTGGGAGAATGTTACACAGCCTGGGATCAGTGGTTATTGGTCTGGGAGAATGTTACACAGCCTGGGATCAGTGGTTATTGGTCTGGGAGAATGTTACACAGCCTGGGATCAGTGGTTATTGGTCTGGGAGAATGTTACACAGCCTGGGATCAGTGGTTATTGGTCTGGGAGAATGAGTCGCTCTCTCCTCAACTGACCTGAGATCACACTACAGCGTAATGCACAGTAAACGGCGGGCTCTTTGACCCTCACCTGAGCGGAACTTGTTCCGGATGAGAAGCGACCTCTCAGCGGCGAGCAACGTCATGTCGGAGAGGGGCGGGGGGGGGGGGGGGGGGGGAGTAGGTGGGGAACGAGGGGTTGGAGCAGAGAGAAAGAGTAGGTTCCTGGTGTCGCCCCCAGGAGGAATGGACTCTTCCGCTCCTGTCTCTCCCTGTCAGGGGGGGGGGGGGGGGGGGGGGGAGAAGAGTGAAGAGAGAGAGATTTCCGTTAATCCACTGATAGACACAAAACTGTATGGATAGAGGCACAGGGAGCACCGCTGAGATAGACAGAGCCTCCTCCTGGTGCCTACAGGCAGGCTGAGCGATGAGCAGCACTGACGACAACTCTGGCAGGCCTCCCAATAGACAGCTTGTCATAATCACGCAGAGAGCTGGTGGAGAGGCCCACCCACAGCGACAGAGCATGCGACAGAGAGGAGGAAGCGTGAGAGAGAGAGAGAGAGAGAGAGAGGGAGGGAGAGAGAGGGAGAGAGAGAGAGAGAGAGAGAGAGAGAGAGAGAGAGAGAGAGAGAGAGAGAGAGAGAGAGAGAGGGAGAGAGGCAAGAGAGTCAAGCTGTACGAGTGATGAAGACACGAGCCTGGACAGATCACTCAGACGTCAAACGGTGAAGCACACAAAAGGTTCCACACAACACCAGTCAAACTATCCATGTTCGGCCTGAAACCAGGACTTGTGAATGTGCAGGACAGTATACGTAGGAGGGAATAGGCTGGGGGGAAATAGAGGGAGCTGGAGCCTGGAATGAGAGAAACACTCTCATTTGCACACACCGGCTATTAAAAATATTGATTTGAACCGGCCAGCCACTGAACGAACACCCAAAGGAAGCCTGTTTGAAGGAAAAGGCACACTACATACGCACGCACACACGCACACATGCACAAACACACACACACACATATTATGCATACATAAAGACACCCAGGTGCTTTGGAGGAGCTATGGTTATGCATACCAAATCA
>NC_140183.1:83901617-83949102 GCF_963971535.1 Notolepis coatsorum
AACAGGTTAATAACATTTTCAATCAATCAATCAATTCAATCAATCAATCAATCAATCCTAATGTACAGTCTCCTCCCCCTTGTATGTATATATTATCTGTTAGGATCTCTGTTTAACAGTACTGTATATGTGCATATCTTGTATGTCACAAATGTAACAGTACTGTTATTACCTGTATGTCATGTATTGTCATAAATGTCATGATATATCTGTATATCTGTATGGCCCTCGTAAATGTCCAAACCCCACCTCCCACCCCCTCCTAATGTACAGTTTCCTCCCCCTCGTATGTAAATATTTTCTGTTAGGATCTCTGTTTAACAGTACTGTATATTTGCATATCTTGTATGTCACAAATGTCCAATGTAACAGTACTGTATACCTGTATGTCATGTATGTCACAAATGTCATGATATATATCTGTATGTTGCTTATGTCATTAATGTCATTATGAATTGAAAATGGGGGCCCCTGAAAGTCTTTCTCTGGTCTGCATCCCCTTAACAATTGTGTGTATTGAGCCGTCCTGTATTGTACCCATTCTGCAATCTGTTAATAAAGTTTTCAATCAATCAATCAATTCAATTAATCAAAACCTGTCAAACTGTCCCCCCGCCTCTCCCACGGCTTTAAGGTTATGAGTGTAGAAGCGACTAGACGGCTGGTCTTAAGCCTTACTGCCTCTATTATCACCCTCCACCATTTGAGATCACTGGGAGGGGAGAGCGGGCAGGGTGGAGGCAGTACCACAGGAGTAAGAGTGCCCTCGCATGGCCACAGCGTGTAATGACAGCCCTGCGAGCTGGACTAATAAAACAACCACGGCCAGACGCTGTATCCCTGCTACAGGCTAGCTTTGAACGACAACGATCAGTAACTAATAAAGCGTATACAGGTATGCAGGCCTGAAAACCTATCTGTTCAAAAAGGCCTTTGACTATTAGCTTTTTATTTAAATTGTATTGCGCTTTGTTTTTAAATTGTCTGTTTATACTATGTTTTTAATTAACTATGTTCTATTTTTATTCTGTATTTTATTTTATTTGTTTTACCAATAAACTATTTTATTCAATTTTTTTAACTGTTTTAACCATGTGGTGTAGCACTTTGGGATCCCAGCGAACAAAAAGTGCATTACAAATCCAATTTATTATTATTATTATTATTATTATTATTATACATAACAAACATGGCAGGATATCAAGAGTATTCTAATCTAAAAGACGAGCTAAAACAACCACAGATATATATTACGGTGGTCTAAGACTGGTCTCGTCTGCATGTCTTCCTTGTAGTTCACCGCTGCGTCTGTATCAGTGCTCTCTAGACTCCTCCACCTCCCCTTTATCACTTCAACCACTTGGCTCTGTGCCATGTGTCACTCACAAGGCCCACTGCCTGCTCCACGAGACACAGCGCACACACACACGCACGCTGCTCTCACATGCCACAGATCTCTGTACTGTATGGCAGTCGACTCACTTTGAAGCTCGGGCCCAAACTGGATGAGACATGCGCACAGACACACATGCGCGTGCACTGCACACACACACACACACACACACACACACACACACACACACACACGTCCAGCTGGACTGCTGAGTGATCTCACACACGACTGGACCAGCTAAATATTCATCATCGTCACACCAGAGAACTTTGTAAGCTCGGACCGTATTAACACACTACTGCAGCCATTTTGCTTTCACGTCGTTGCTCAGGTTGGGATTTCTTTCCACCCTGTTCCCGCTGTGTGAATTATGGTCAATGCAACAGCCCAGTGGCATCAATTAGGCAACTAGAGGCTGGTTTGGGGTCAATTTATGCCACCTCTGAACAGCCCTGAATTAATGATAAAAAACCTCTGAGCAAGCAGCACCTCCCTGTGTCTCTACAAGAGAAGGCTATAGGAGCACCAGGGAGCATTGCCTGCCAGAGAGACATGGTTGTGAACATAACAGTGGATTCATAAAGGTTGGTGGGCACAGTGGCTAACCATGGTTCATGTGTGTGCTGCTCTCTGCAGTGTGCTGGCCTGCAGCACAGAGACTGTATAGCCTAAGGCACTTGCTTGCCAGTAGGGCTGTCTTAAATACTTCAAAGCTTCGTTCGATGGACATGGGAATCGAATATGAAAAAAAAAAAATATAAAATATATATATATATATATATTATGATATATTTTTTTTCTTTTTTTTGTGCAAAATCAACTCTGCCTCTCTTTGTTAAAGGAAAACTCCAACATTTTGGGAAATTATTATTTAACATCTTCCCTGGAGTTAGACAATAAGATACATACCCTTTTTGTCTCTGTGCGTGCATTTAGCTTAGGGAACAGTCGCTCCGTTAGCGTAGCTTAGCTTCATCACTGGAAGTGGGGGGGTTTTACAGCCTGACGTTCCCTACAGTGCCCTACAGTCACCAAATACACTCCAAATACAACTCCAAAACGTTCCTGTAAACATGTTGTGACCTGTGTATTTACCACGTGGAGAAATAAAAAATAATTGAATTCGACAATTACGTTTTCTAAGCAGATATACTCAGAACAATTTTTTGCCGAACGACTCCTCTCTGCGCGCAGTCAGTGATTTCTACGTGGAAGCCGTGTTTGTTTACATTCTCATTCATTCAAAGGATCCGAACCGATTGAAGTTTATGGATACCATGACTTAAAATCCTCTTACCTTGACGATTAAAAGCCTCCCCAATTTAGAAAACAGTAATCCAATGGCTGGTATTGATAATATACTACTAACTACTGCACGCTCAGAGCTAACCGGAGCTAATACTAAAGCTAATATAATGACTTCCTTTCTGGGTGTTTTCAAAATAAAAGAGCGACGTCTACAGCAGCGGAATACGTTTATTTTGTACATTATCTAACGTTAACACGAACCTAAACTAACGTTACAACTAACCTAAAGTTAGTTTAGGTTCGTGTTAACATTAGATAATGTACAAAATAAATGTATTCCGCTGCTATAAACGTTGCTCTTTTATTTTGAAAACCCCCAGAAAGGAAGTCATTATAAATTAGCTTTAGTATTAGCTCCGGTTAGCTCTGAGCGTGCAGTAGTTAATAGTATATTATCAATACCAGCCATTGGATTACTGTTTTCTAAATTGGGGAGGCTTTTAATCGTCAAGGTAAGAGGATTTTAAGTCATGGTATCCATAAACTTCAATCGGTTCGGATCCTTTGAATGAATGAGAATGTAAACAAACACGGCTTTCACGTAGAAATCACTGACTGCGCGCAGAGAGGAGTCGTTCGGCAAAAAATTGTTCCGAGTATATCTGCTTAGAAAACGTAATTGTCGAATTCAATTATTTTTTATTTCTCCACGTGGTAAATACACAGGTCACAACATGTTTACAGGAACGTTTTGGAGTTGTATTTGGAGTGTATTTGGTGACTGTAGGGCACTGTAGGGAACGTCAGGCTGTAAAAACCCCCCCACTTCCAGTGATGAAGCTAAGCTACGCTAACGGAGCGACTGTTCCCTAAGCTAAATACACGCACAGAGACAAAAAGGTATGTATCTTCTTGTCTAACTCCAGGGAAGATGTTAAATAATTCCTCATTTCCAAAAATGTTGGAGTTTTCCTTTAACTACAACAAGCAATGCTGTTTGTTATTTAAGATGAGGTCGGACTCGGCACTGACAGATTTGTGTTCATTGTGCTGCTTTTATAAAGCCTCAAATGACGGCTTACAATATTTCATGAAAGCAAAGTGTTTTGTTTGTCTAAGATTTAAAAAGGTTTAAACTGTACAGCACTGACAAAGTTGAACAAAGTGCTGTACAAGTCCCACAACATAAAAAATTTAAATTTAATTTTTTTTATTTAAAATAAAAAAATTATAAAAAAAAAAAATGTATCTCAAAGCTTCGAATTAAAATCGAATCTCGGCCCCGAAGCTTTGAATTCCAAAAAAATTCGAAGGTCAGCCCTACTTGCCAGAGAACTGGACAAGAAGCAACAGCGTCTGTAGAAGATCTGCAGCAGACTGATATTATTCAATAAAAAAATTGTATCATAAGAAATACATTAAGGATATGTTCCTCGGTGTAGAAAGTGTCCCTCACATGTATCTTGTCCTCGTGTCCCAGTGCATGTCTTCGGCCTTCGGCCATGTGTTGTAAACACACACTTTACTAGACTATGCTTCATTAAACACCATTCCCATTAAACTCTCTACACCCCCCCCCCCCCCCCTCCCAACCCTGGAGAGAAGTTTGGTAGATCAATACAGTGGAGCATTAGCATAAGCCTTTCAGCCTGCCAAGGTGTCTAACTAGTCACACCACCGGTCAGTGTAGGAATGAGAGTTGGAACAGCCATGTGGAGCCAATCGGGTCCTTTGGGGTGATACAGTATTTAATTACTTATCGTGAGTTTGACACTGTCGCGCTCAGAGGCTTAAATGGACCAGAAAATCGAGGGAGTGGGGGAAAAAACCCAGAAGGCTGCCCTACAAACCTAATTACCCCCTGGAGCCAGTCCAGCTGAGCAGGTCGCAAACCCCGCAGATTGATATCAGATATCGGGAAGGTTTTTTCTTCTTCGCACTTCTGGGCTCAAGAGGTCCATGTACCGTAACTGCCGGTCTCTACTGGAGCGATTACTGTAGGGAAAGAGAGTCCAGTCCTTGAGTCAGCTCAAATGACAAGAGAAAGACACCGCGGAGCCAAGCAGAAGTGTTCCCCACCCTTAAGGATTACAGTATGTAAATTAAATCCCCCTTTTTCGCGCCGGTTGACTCTTTTGAAAAGAGATTCAATAAATATTTCAATAGAATAGACAGAGGGACTTGGAAAAGTGAAAAACATACAGAGCACAAACCAAGATGTAGACTCTCACACAGTCTGTGATGTTTAATTGAAATAAGTTACATAATTCACATTAATCATAAAATTTAAATATAGAAACTGTGATGATAATAACAACTCCGTCATTTTGGTCAAACTCTTCTGTGATATGGATTAAATACATCAGTTCAACAAAAGAAAAAGCATTCTCAATCACAAAATTAAAAGTGGATATTGATTTCAAATAAATCAAGTGCAAATGACTCACAGTGTGTTTGACAGTAAGTAAGTAAGTAAGTAAGTAAGTAAGAAAGATAAATTACAACTTTCACATGAGATAGTGCAGCTCTTACAATTATCACTCCTCTGCTTTCATATCCAACCACAGCAATGTTGGAGCATCGGTTATCCTTCTGTTATGAGCACTTTAGGTAGTCATCAGGGATTATATGGGAACGCAACAAGTCTTTTTCTTAGGGAGCATGTTAATGTCCAACACAGCATTTTTAACTGGACTTGAAAATTATCTTTCTGTGTTTTCCTTATTTCATGCAGGAAAAATAAATATAACGGCTATGACTTTGACGGCTGCATTTTTATTAAAAAGGAACATTTTGGACCACGGAATGGAATGGGAAAAGCAATACATTCATGATAAAAAAAAAAAACTAATGAGCAAATAAGTAAATATTGCAAGTGCTCCCTTGTTAGAAAACTAATTTAAATATGTTTGAACGTGGAGGAAAGACAAGTATCTTAGAGTGTGATTGACCTATATCAAATCCCGCCCTCTTTTCTTGATCTTCCAAACACAACTGTCGCTTCCTCAAAGTAACACTTGTGATTGGAGGATCAAGAACAGAGGGCGGGGTTTGAGACACAGGCCGTTTTCTCTTCACCTCATCTCCTACCTCCACTCCTCCTCCTCTTAAAAGGTAACTTCCGGATGGTGCCCCCCCCCCCCCCCCCCCCAGCCCAATTTCCATCTTACCAAGATCAGTGGAGTTCTTTCTCCTAACCCTTTCACTACCACACTACAGAAGGTTAACCCGTTCACTACCACACTACAGAAGGTTAACCCGTTCACTACCACACTACAGACGGTTAAGTGTCTGTAGTGTGGTAGTGAAAGGGTTAACCTTCTGTAGTGTGGTAGTCAAAGGGTTAACCGTCTCTGTAGTGTGGCAGTGAAAGAAAGGGTTAGCCTTCTGTAGTGTGGTAGTGAAATGGTTAACCCTTTGTCGGGGGGCGGGCAGTGAAAGGGTTAACCTTCTGTATTGTCGCAGTGAAAGGGTTAGCCTTCTGTAGTGTGGTAGTGAAAGGGTTAACCTTCTGTATTGTCGCAGTGAAAGGGTTAACCCTTTGGTAGGGTTGTCTTCTATATACTGGATACCCGCAGCTTCGACTTGTTAGCCACGAAACTAAGCGTAAGGTACAGTAGCTCGTGCTTCCGCCTGTACAAGCCCTGGAAATAGGGCTCGGGTCCAGAAGTCAGAACTTACCCTTTAATGGTTAACCCCTTCTTAACAGGAGTCTTATCTGCACACAGCTTAAGTTTCAGTGTCCGACTCCAAGTTGTCCAAGTTTGATACGGTGGAGCTGTACCACTCAGCGCTTTCTTCCTCTTCCCGCACTCCTCCTCCTCCTCCTCCTCCATCACCACCACCACCTCCTCCTCCTCCTCCTCCTCCTCCTCCTCCTCCTCGTTCAGCTCCTCCTCCACCTCCTCCTCCTCCGACTCGCCTCTCGCTCAGCATCTCCATGGCTACTTGGTGGTACGGGTGTTTGCGCTTGGTGTGTCGCCGTAGCGTATTGCGCTCGGCGAAGCGCGTGTGGCACAGTTGGCACTGGTATGGTTTCTCTCCCGTGTGGACGCGCTGGTGCCGCTGGAGTTCGCCCGCCTCCCTGAAGCGCTTGGCGCAGATCGGACAGACGTAGTTCCGTTGGCCCGTGTGTATGTGCTTGTGTCTCTGTTGAAGTCGGACAAAATAAGACAAATGCAAAACGGTAAAACACACAGTGTTTGTATTGTGATCGCCTGGTAATGTCAGTGTAATAGTGTACAGTATACCTGTACCTTTAGTCGTTCACAAATGGTTGCTACTATCTACAGATGTAGTATCTGTAGATACTATATCTATATCTGTACATATCCCTTACCTACTCTTACTAGTTACGCTGCTGGCCAGTATGACCACTACCATACTGTCTTTATACCTCTATCACTGTACAACATTACAATTAATATTACAATCTGTACATCTGATTAGCAGCACTATTGCTCAGTAGTACTAATTGATATATGTTATACCCAGTTTAATCACCTGTACATTGTATATTACTATTGCACTTTACTGTTACATTTGCACTCTGGTTGGATGCCCAACTTATTTTTCGTTGTACAGTAGCTACTTGTGCTGCATAATAATGACAATACATTTGAATGTAATCGAATCGAATCGAATCTACTGCTGTTACGAGCCCATAGGGACATCTGTGATAATATGTGTTTTGTATATTCACATTAGAATAGAAATAGAATAGAATAGAAATACTGTAATCATCCCGAGGGAAATTTGGCACTAAAAAATCGCTCACAGTAAACATTTAGGTCGACAAATAAGAATTAAAATGAGAATTAAAAAATAAATTGCCTGAGAATAAAGAATAAACTAAGCCTAAGAATAAAATAATAATAATAAAATACAGTCCAGAAGATTCACATTTATATTACATGTTATGTATATACATTCTAATATAAAATATACAGTAAAAATAGACAGAAATCTACAGTAAGTGTACAGTGAGTGTAATATTGAACAATGTTTAAAAGTAAAAGTCCAGGAAGATGTAGCCCCTTTTCGTGACTGTGATGCACGGACATGCCGGAGCGCTGTGATTGCTGGTCGCACCAGGCATGTCACAAAGCGGAAGAAGAGAGTAAGCCATTTTGATGCAACGCTGACCTGTGATGTTTACACGTTTATAAAAATTATTTTAAATGTTTATTAGCAACGCCGAGCTTTCAAACCATCCCGTATTTTTGTCCGAAACCCTCGTGCAACTGTGAGTACCTTTGACATTTCTCTGTGATACTTGTATAATGAACGGTTCGGCCAGAACCAGTCCTTCATGGGCAACATTGCTTGGTTTACTATTGAGGAGCAAGTGACTGTGGTTTCACATGGCCAAACCTTGTTGGCGTGCATCACAGTCACGAAAGGGGCTAAGGAAGATGGTAACTGTCACCCTGTGCTCAGTGATGCAGTGAGGCACAGTGATGCAGTGTAAAGTCTGATGGCTGTCGGAATGAAGGACTTCCTGTGCCGTTCAGTGCTACATCTTGGGAGTGTTAGTCTAGCACTGAATGTGCTCCTCCTGTCAGCCAAGTCTGTGTGTAGTGGGTGAGAGGGGTTGTCCCTGATGGCCTGGAGCTTAGCAAGGCATATTCTTATGTCAGTGCTCTTCATGACTAACAGTGTATCTCGTGCTACTTATTCAACTCAGGTTAAAAAAAACATGCCAACATTTTGAGAAATCTATCTGAAAGCTAACTATCTGGCTGCATGTTAGCCTAGCTTAGCACAATGAATGGAAGCGGACATGACCGGTTAGCCTTCGGGAGAGGTGTTAGTTGGACAATGCCTAGGCTAACCGTAACCGGTCATGTCCGCTTCCATTCATTGTGCTGCTAAGCTAGGCTAACATGCAGCCAGATAGCTTTCTACTGAACGCACAGAGAGGAAACTCTCTGGATGAGACGGTAAGCTAATTTCCCAAAATGTTGACGTGTTCCTTTAACCACCTTGTGATACACTGGTCTAAGGCACAACCAGAGCCTACCTTCACCTCCCTTCTCTAATGCTACGATCACACCTACTTCATAACACATTCATCATGTTGCTGGACACATGCGTCCCATCGCTCCAAACCTGTGTGATGTTATTATTGATGAAAATCAAGAGTTTAGTATTGTGGTATTATTATCCCCATGATAATAGACAGAAATGACTACACTTGTAAAAACCGATTCTGCAGGTCAACCATCCAGACTAAAACATAACTGATTCTGCAGGTCAACCATGCAGACTAAAACATAACTGATTCTGCAGGTCAACCATGCAGACTAAAACATAACTGATTCTGCAGGTCAACCATGCAGACTAGTGATGCACGATATATCGGCCGCCGATATAATATCGGCCGATATGGCAGTTTTTTTTACATGTTTTGGCCTTAAATAGTTTCAAAATATCAGTCATTTCTGAAAATAACTTACAAAAGAAAAGAAAAATGCGTTTTGGAAAATAGCTCTTTATTTGATTATCATAAAAAAGTGTTTTCTATACAGAGATATCGACATCGGTAAATATCGTTATCGGCCAGAACAGCAATATTAATATCGGTTATTGGTATCGGCCACAATTTTCACATCGGTGCATCACTAATGCAGACTAAAACATAACTGATTCTGCAGGTCAACCATGCAGACTAAAACATAACTGCTTGGTAAAACTTTGAGTATCAGGTTACAACATCCATTTTCTAGCAACAACAGACTCTTTCATTTGAAATAAAGGAACTTTCATCAGAGCAATGCAATCAACGTATTAAGAGTGAACTTGTCACAACCCCGATGTACCTAGTACTAAATGTATCCTGTATAGAGAGTGATATGTACGGTCTACTGTCTATTGTTATTGTCTATAGTCCCTGTGCACTGTATGTGAGGTCCTGTTGTCATTGTGTGTGTGTAAATGGTGAATTTCTTTATATAGCGCTTTTATCCAAAGCGCTTTACAATTTGTTCCTCACATTTTACCCGTTCACTCACACATTCTCACACCGACGGCGGAGGCGACCATGCAAGGTGCCGACCTGCTCATCGGGAGCAGTTAGGGGGTGAAGTGTCTTGCTCAAGGACACTTCAACACGCTGCCCGGGGGAGAAGCGGGAATCGAAACGGGAACCTCTGGATTACCAGACGACTGCTCTACCTCCCGAGCCACTGTCGCCCCCTCTGTTCACATGTGTGTGTGTGTGTGTGTGTGTGTGTGTGTGTGTGTGTGTGTGTGTGTGTGTCTATACTGTCATCAAGATATATTGCTGTACATTTGTTGTATTTGGCAAATCAAGTGTTTCTGGTTCTGATTATGACCTCTGACGGTGGTAAAAGGAGCACTCGTTAGCCTGCACTGACCTGCAGGTGGCTGGAGCGTTTGAAGGCCTTGCCACACTGCTGGCATTCATGAGGCTTCTTCTGGGAGTGGGTGATGGCATGGCGCTCCAGGTCTGAGAGGTAGAAGAAGATCCGCGGGCACAGATGGCAGTACAGCACCCTGCGGGGGCCCAGAGAGTTGGGCGAGGACGCCGGGGAGAGGGGGTCCAGGGAGTCCAAATTGGCGGACTGGAGGATAGGACCCATGGGAGGAGAGGGCGGAGCCGCTGTGCTGGAAAAGTAGAGATGGTCCTCCAGTGGGAGGAGCTCCGACGGCGGGTCAGAGGCGTCCGACCTCGGCTCTGCGGCCGGGGATTGGTCAGCGGCCTCAGAGCCGGGCCGATCCAAGGGGTCAACGGTCACGCCGGCAGGCTGTGGGCGGGGAGAGGGTGAAGACGCTGAAGTCGATGGCTTGGTGTTTCCCTCTGGGACTCCTTCAGTGGATATGGCTTCTGTTTCCGGCTTGGGGTCGGAGGGGTTAGCTTGGGTGAGAACGAGGGGAGAGCTGAGAACAGCTCCCCTGGAGGTGACGAGGGCGTTGGTCTGAAGGGTGGGGGTGGAGGAGAGGGAGGTCAGGGTGGTGGCTGTGTTGATGTTGTTACTCACACCCGATAGGATGATGGGAGGGTTGTTGGGGGTCAGTCTGATGACCGGGTGAGAGAGGGTGGAGGACAAAGAAGACCCCTGACCCGAGGACAAAGGGAGAGAGACCGGGACTGAGGACGCAGTGATCTGGGACAGCTGACCGGTAGAGGGGTCGAGGACAGCGATGGGGGTGGAGGTGGTCTGACCACAGGAGGAGGGGATGGTGGAGAGGAGGAGGAGCATAGGGGTGGAGGCACTGAGGGTGTTCTGGGTTAAGGAGAGGGGGAGAGAGAGAGACAGCGGAGCAGAGGAGAGCTGGGTGGCGGTTGTGGAAGATGAGGAGGAAGAGGAGGAGGAGAGGAAGAGGATGGGCGTGTTGGTGGAATGGTTGGTGAGGATCTGAATGGATTGGGTCCCAGAGGCCCGGGGGTGGAGAGCAGCACTGGCCTTGTGAGCTGCTTTCACAACTAGCTCTGAGGCCTTCAAGGACTCACAGTTGTCTACCAGTTGTGCACTTGTTAACAGTTCGTCAGTCTTTAAGAGTTTAACTCCTGACAACGGTAAGCCAGTAGAGGGGGCTGGTGAGGGACTAGGATCACCAGAAGGTGCACTTAGCGCATGTGGCGTATTGTCTAAACTTTGGCTGTGGCGAGGGCCCGCTAACAGGCCCGCTAACAAGGCCAGACAGGAGGACCCCTCCCTCTCCGTGTCTGCCGACTGTGGCTCGTTGTCCAAGACGGGGCCCTCGGACTTAGAAGAGTCTATTTGGGGCACTTTGTGTCCGTCCGGGCTGAGAGTGTATGGAATTCCCCGGTCGTCGATGAGGAGGAGGTCCCCCATGTCACAGGCTATGGACGAGAGCGAGGTCGCGACAGAGGTAGAGAGGAAGGAGAGCGGAGAGGGGAGAGGATTCGCAAACGCGTCCGCCCCCCTGCCGTCCATGTGGAATCTAGAGTCCCCTTCGTCGTCGCCGCCGCCGCCGTCGTCTTCCTCAACGACGTCCCTGTCTCCGTCTCCGTCGTACTCGTCCACCTCCATGATCAGCGAGCTCTCGCAGCCGGGATCGTCCGGAAAGCGGCCAAAGCACCTCTCTTTACCGTCTCTCTTTTTCTTAGGCAAACTTAGATCCAGCGCCTCCGTCTGATCCTCCGCGCCTCCCCGCTCCCCCTCGCTCCACCTCCATTCCATTGCGTGCAAAGTGAGTGGACTCTCACCTTCCCGCTCTACCTCCTCTTCTCCCCTCTGCTTCTTAATCCCTCGTTGCCTCTGTGTTATTTCAGCCGTGTCAGTGCTGGAGATTAGAGGCGATTCTGGAACAACAACTTTCTTGTCGTCTGTTACGTCGCTCTCTTTGTGTATCTTCTCACTCTGATCCACCGTCTCCGTCCCGTGGAATGATTCCACTTTAGGTTCTTCACACCTTTGACCTGTAACGTCCTCTGTCTCTTGTTCAATCACCATAGTAGGGGAAACTGGGGCTATAGGGATTTTATCTGGATTTATTTCTGTGGCGGGGCCCACGGAAATGGCCCCAGTTGAGACCGGCGGCACAAGCCCTGTCAACTGAGAGCGATGCGAGTCTTTGGTCAGGCTGATGGTAGAGTTTGTCGTTGGCCCTTTGCACCGCGGAGAAACGACAATTTTGATTCTGATTGGTTGCTTGCGCAAAACAGGCACTGCAGTCTTAATTGTAATTGGCTGTTTGAGTCCAACAAGCTCACCCGTTTCCTGTGAGGCTGGTCGAGGGGTCTCACCCCCCTCTGCCGTTCCCCCATTGATTGATTGGCCGTCTCCCCCAGAGCTTGCAGCTTTGAGAGATGGCTGGAGGGCACCTGGCGGAGAGCTGGATGAGGTGTTTTCCTTTGGGTCCATATAACCCTCTGGCGCCGGTCCTGATCCCGCCAGACACTGGCTACCATTTCGGTCATCCAAGCTGCCATTGGTCAGGACTATAGCCAACTGAGAATTCATTTTGGAGCATAGCCGACGTATTCCCCCCCCCCCTGAAAGTCAGGAGTAAAATAAACAAATTGGTAAATTAGTATATGATAGAATAATAACAAAATAATAAACAACTAGAATAATTGTATAATGTCATATAATTTGAAAGGACTGAAGACAGGGTCAGGGAGTGTGGAAAGCAATACAGCAGCTCAATGGGTGGTAATTATTGGGGTCAAGTCAAGTGGATGGTCAAGTTGAATTAAATAGGACTATACTTATTTCAGATTATGACTATTATTACTATGTAATTATTACTGTCACACAACATCATTGCCATCATACCAAATTAGTGTGCGACTTGTTGTGACCCACAAACTAGAATGATATATTGCCCACCCAGTGTTCACAAGCCCTAAAAAGATAGTGTAGCAGAAATGAGGCGAATTGCTTACCGAGGGTGGACCATCAGTCGCCAGTCATTCGCTTAATAAACGTACCTATTTAGTGTACAGCGACGGGTTCAACTGATGTCGGCGAAAAATAGGTAACGTTATTATTCCGGGGGCTTCGGAATTCCTTTCACTTTATCATTTGCGTCATGATATCCAATCAATAAAACCGCCGTATCTTAAAACTGTCCGGTAGGATTTCAAATAGCATAACTGTCACATTGTCATGTGTTGATTCGGACCCTATTCCGTGACTAATGCTTGTCTTAGAATAAACCGAATAACACTGGCCGCGGAGGACGCCATTACGCACAGTCCGAGGTCCGAAATGCCAACATTATTATTATGCCGGTGCGTGTGCGCGGTGACACCGCTCGGACCTGGGACAATGGCACCATCGCTAAAGCGTCATTTGCTATATAAAAAAAATATTTACATAGGGTCGCCGTATTAAGCAGATGCTGCTGTCTCTTTCATTTGAGGATTTTCGGACCTACAACCAGCCATTTTAGAGTCGAGGGTTCGAGCCACGGCGAGCGCAACCCGACATCTGTGACAAACTTTCCCGGCATATTGTCATTCAACTATGGTTTTAGAGCAGGTGTAGGATGCGCTGGAAATGCCATCGATACATTTAAAAAAAAAAAAAAAATTATTTTAACT
The DNA here is from genome assembly GCF_963971535.1 of Notolepis coatsorum. Classification (NCBI taxonomy): domain Eukaryota; kingdom Metazoa; phylum Chordata; class Actinopteri; order Aulopiformes; family Paralepididae; genus Notolepis; species Notolepis coatsorum. The sequence continues at coordinate 83,915,297 of NC_140183.1, forward strand.
ATACTCCACCCATACAGTCGCTGCATAGGGACTGGCTTACCCGAGCTGAGGATATTTCCGGAGGACCAAATATGAATGTGCAGTGTAAAGGGTGATGCTGCGAATACTGAGGGAGGGAGGGGTCAAGGGGAGTTGCTATGGTGTCGCAGCCTACCGGGTCCGACTAGCAGCCATGTTCAGCCTATGAGTGTTGTTGAACCTGCAGCCTGCAGAGAGGAGGAAACTGTGTGTGTGTGTAGTGTGTAGGTGTGTAGGTGTGTAGGTGTGTGTGTGTGTGTGTGTGTGTGTGTGTGTGTGTGTGTGTGTGTGTGTGTGTGTGTGTGTGTGTGTGTGTGTGTGTGTGTGTGTGTGTGTGTGTGTGTGTGTGTTGATTGATTGATTGAAAACTTTATTAACAGATTGCAGAATGGGTACAGTACAGTACAGCTCTGTTGAGATCAGAGGTTCTGTGTAGGATTGTTAGTAACTGTCTAACTGTACACATAGACGCCTGCGCAATAGAGCACGCGAAGCAGCTGCTCTACGACTATTGAACATGGGGGGGCAAACGTCTGATTTTGCTCCCCCACTTTTTGATCATATGAAAAATATGATATACCCCCCCCCCCCTCCCATATATAAATCTAACCATAACTACGTAATTTCAATCAAATTAATAATACGCAATGACACTTAATAGCAAGTTTTTAAGTTTCCAAAGATTGCGACCCCCCCCCCTGCTCCCCCATAATATATTATGGTTTGATCCAGTGCCTCTCCAAGTCCAACCCCCAGCAGAGCAGACAGTGGTGCACGGCGCTGGCGCTGCAGGTAGGCTGAGTGTAAATATCAAAGGCCACAGAAGTGTGTCATTTGGTGGCAGGCAGGATTTTCCAGTAAGTTGTTTATGATTGTTAAGATTATTTATGTTAGACATGTCGTTTACTATTGAGTGGTAGAGGTTCTACCACGCAATACAATAAAAGTGTTTCACATCCCGAAATGCCATCTGGTCATACCAATAATAATAATAATAATAACAAAGTTTCCCTCTGGTTGGCATTAGCTTTAGTGCTAGCCGCTAGCTAACGTTGTCATATATCTAGATATGTGGTGTCGTCAGCTGGATAACGTTGACTTCGTTTGCAAATTTTAACGTTCGCGAGCAGGGCCGGATTAACGACGGCCGCGGCCCATGGGCCTTTAGTGACGAGGGCCCCCCCCCCCCTTTTTTTTTTTTTATAATAATAATAATGCAATAAAAGTCTGAAAATGAAGGGATTATGTCCATGAGTGTCATTTTTAGAAATTAAGGCCTGCCTCTTATATAAGCCTCTCTAATAAAGGCCTGGTGCTCTTTGCAGCTGAGGTAAATAGAAGACCCGTCCTATATTTGAGGATTTACGGTAAATCAAGATGTTCAATTATCTTAAGGTACAATACCTGAAATGAAAATGTGTGTGTGTCCAGCCAACCAGGTAACATGGCAGAAAAAAGAAAGAATACAGACATCGGAGCATTTTTCAGTACACCAAAACGCAAAGTAAGAACCCTAGTAGCCTAATAGCTCAAAGACTTAAAGGGCGGGCTCCACAAATAATGGATTGCACGGTGTTAATTGCACCTTTACTTACAATTCATTATGAATTGTAAATGGGGGACCCTGATGTAAACAAAACAAAAGTCTTTCTCTGGTCTGCAATCCCTTAACAATTGTGTGTATTGAGCCGTACTATATTGTACCCATTCTGCAATATGTTAATAACATTTTAATCAATCAATAACAGATTGCAGAATGGGTACAGTACAGTACGGCTCAATACACACAATTGTTAAGGGGATGCAGACCAGAGAAAGACTTTCGTCTTGTTTACATCAGGGTTCCCCATTTTCAATTCATAATGAATTGTAAGTAAGGGTGCAATAGAAATGTTTCATAATGATGTTCAGTGTATTCATAAGTGTATTGCTCTCCTTAATGTAGAATGATATGGTGACTGTACAGACTCAGGAAGGAGAGAAAGAGACCAAAGAGTTACAGGTAGTGGAAATATCAGACAGTCAGCTTAAAGTGTAGGATAACATAACAAATTAAGACACAAATACTTGGATTATATATCCCCCCCTCTCTCCCTTTCTTTACAGAGTAGCATAAAGATTGTGTATTCAAACCGGTTCAGTGTATTCATAAGTGTATTGCTCTCCTTAATGTAGAATGATATGGTGACTGTGCAGACTCAGGGAGGAGGCAGAGAAGGAGAGAAAGAAACCCAAGAGTTACAGGTAATGGAAATATCAGACTGCTTAAAGTGTAGGATAACATAACAAATTAAGACACAAAATAGGCTAAATTTACAGCAGACCCTGTTATTGTTCCTTGTTGGTATTTTTTCTCTCTTTCTTATTAAAAACTTGGCCTATTTGAAAGGAGATTGATTTAATAAAAATAAAAGAGCAAAAAAAATATATACAGTATATATACAGTATATAAATATATATATATTAATATATTATTATTATTATTATTATTATTATTATAGTAATTGGCTATCATACTGCAATATAAACTGAGTTTTATAGTGAAAAGAGCAGCTTTATTGGTCAAGATTGAAGGCTCTATATTGCAGGAAATTGCAAGTACAGGTTCATTAAATGAAAAAAATATCTGCCGTGACCCCCTCCAAACCACCCCTTGCATGTCAAAAAAAATATATAAATAAATAAATAAATTAAAAAAAAAATTATAATAAAAAAAAGATTAAAAAGAATTGCACCCCCACTTTCAACTATAACTAGGCGGCCATGAGTATGGCTTTACACTAGTAATTGTTTACCTGCATATATAACTGTCTCCACCAGTGACTGTCCAGTTGCATATATATCTGTTCCCACTAGAGGGCGCTCTAGGCGGAGCCACCCAGGTACACCACCTTGTGGCGAGTATAAAAGCAAAGGTATACTCCCACTTCCTTCTCTCCCCCATGTCTCTCAGTGAGAGAAGACCATGTATGTTACTGCTGCTCTTTCCATGTGAATAAAAAGGAACAACGCCAGTTAAGGCTCAAGATAGAAACCATGCCTCTTGACCACATTATTGTCGCCCTATAGTCGAATTCTGTTAACAGGTTATGGGCCCAGATAACGCCGGGGCGAAATAGTGGAGGTACTGTAGCAAGCTTAGCTGAATTATAGGCTAGGATAGCGCCGGGAGCACCGCGTGGCTAGACGCTAGGCCAACAAGAGCAAAAGCTAAGCATACCACTAACGAAGAGGATGGAAAACAAGAGAAGAGGCAAATGGCCGACATTCAATGGAAAAGCAGAGAACTATGAGCTCTGGGAAGAGCGCATGCTGTGCTGCATGCACAGGGCGGGGCTGAAGGAGACGATCCTGGGGGCCCCCACCGGAGAACTGACAACAGAAGAGCAAGCCCTGGACGACCAGCGGAACGCAAGCGCGTACTGCGAGTTAGCGCCGATGCTCGACGACACCAGCCTGGGGCTGATATTCCGCGACACTAAAGACAGAGGCCGAGAAAGCCTGGCGGTACTGAGAGAGCATTTCATCGGGCGAGGAAGACCCAGAGTCGTGGCCCTCTACATAGCACTAACGGGCCTGAGGAACTAGCCACCGAAACCATGTCTGTGGACGGGGTGACGACAGAGAGAGAGAGAGAGAGAGGGAGAGAGAGAGAGAGGGAGAGAGAGGGAGAGAGAGAGAGAGAGAGAGAGCGAGAGAGAGAGAGAGCTGTGCGTGTTTGTGTTGGGCTATTGGAAACGTGGTTGCATTTGACTGACTGTGATCATATATTGATCGATGGCAATGGTGATAATATTCGCCAATGCGTGCCTTGTACATGTTTGCAAAATGTTTGGTATAGCGCCCCTAGTGGAGAAGAATCCAGCAGCCGCCACTGATACACCTACCCCCGTTGAGTACTACTACAGGGTAGTCAGTGGGGTAAACCCGACCTTTAAAGAGGCCACATTGTCCCACGAAGAGGGCAGACATACAGTGGGAGGAAAATGGGTGTATTCAACCAAGTTACCAGAGGGCAGACAGACAGTGGGAGGGAAATGGTTGTATTCAAACCAGGAGGGTATTGAAGACCACGGTAAATACAAAGTATGGCTCATAGAAAATGTATTAAATGCTGAAGAAATGAGTCCCATGTTTAAGTACAGAGGTGGATGAGTTACCAGGTTTAAAATACTGAAATGGATCTTATGTTTAACCCCATGTTTAAGTACAGAGGTGGGTGGTTTACAATGTTTAAGTACAGAGGTGATTCAATGTTTAAATACAAAAGAGGATCTATGTTTAAAATACAGAAGTGGAGGATTTGATCATCGCTCCAGACCACAAAAGAAAGACCTAGGCAGGTTAAACTATTTTTATAGGTATGGACTTCGAGCGGTCTGCCAACTGTGTAAAAATATCCCAGAAGAGATATGTGGGAAAAGGTCCTGAGATGTTTTTGACTGAAGTAAGAAATGTATAGATAAACTGTGGGTAGCTTCATTCTGTTGGACAACCTGTACTCGCCCTGACCTATGTTCTGTAGTGAGTAAGAGTGTCATAGTATTTTTGTTGACCCCACAGAGAATCATTGAACTACGTCAAAAATATGTTTTTCATTATCCCAGAGGTGCTGCAGACGGACAGCGGTGTTTCAGAAAAGACAACAAAGGTTTAAGGGCTTAGAGCCTACAGTGATACTTTCAGCCTGTGAAGCTGAGTATATGTTTCTAGCTATGACAATGCAAAATTGCAACTGCTCGAAGTGGTGAAGATAAGGTTATGAATGTATTGCTCAAAATGCAGTAGGTAATTGAAATGTATCCTCTATATCGAATATGGTGTTTTTGAAGAATGGGCGTTCTGTCAAAACCGTTTAAAATTATGAACTTTATTTGATTTTGGGCATTTTCATGTCCCTGGGATATATTTTAAAGAAAAAAAAACATTTCCAGATTCTTTATGCTATCATTGATTAGTATAATTAATTACTTACCTAGACGTAATTATTCAATTTGAAACATACATTTTTTATCTTATTTTTTGTTGTTTAATGTTGGAATTTTACCATTTTCACCATGTCCCAATCCAGAGTTTTAACGTTTGGTCTTGTATTTCTCTAGAAAAAACTATTAAAAAATAATACTTAGGTATATAGTACTATAACTACATTTGAATCAATGATTTTCTGTCAAATATTTAACTTAAGTACAATTTGTGAAAAATTATTATTCAAAATAGGTTTGTCCCTTAATATCTGTGTCATTACCATCACGTTGAACAATTTGCAATACAATGACGTTTTGGCCACGCCCCTTGCTTTGGTATCCATTACAACCTGTAGTGACAGTGGAGCACATGGCTGTCAGAGTGGAAGACTGACGTTTTGATCATCAGGAATGTAAGATATTTTCACATTTACTTACTCATACTACAGAATATGTTTATTGTGTGTCATTACCAAACACACTATAATTTGATAATGCTTTTGAATGTTAGTCAAACTTCTTCATATTTGTAGGTACATTGAGTACATTTCTAGCTAGCTAAGAATTTAATATAAGCAAGTTTGATGTTATGCTAGCTGTTAGCTTAAAAGTAAGAAAATGTCATTACCATCACGGTCATTACCGCCACACAATGAAGTGTGGTGGTAATGACAATGTGTGGTGGTAATGACAAATATATATGTTTATAGCTTTTTTTTTGTTGATAACATTACTTGTATGTATAATGTATATGTAAATATATGTTGTGTCTTATTTATTACTGATATTTATTGTTATTTATTTATTTATTGGTTTTTGTATTTGTTTATGCTAGTGTCTTCACCATGGCACCCAAATCAACAGGCCCAAGGTCAAAATCATACAGAGACAGACTTAAAGATGATCCAGAACAATATCAAAGATACTTACAAAAGGAAAAAGAGCGGTATAAAAAGAGAAAAGAGACGGGTAAGCTGCAATGCATATCTCAGCTGCCCAAATGCACACAAAGATATAAAAGGCGCCAATGGCGAATCAATCAACGAAACAAAAGAACAAATGATAAGAAAATACGAAATATGGATGACTACCTAACAGTGAATAGCCCACCAGTGTCACCAACAGAACAGCCTGAGCAACACAATGCTGTCCCTGTCCCTATGGCCAGATGCGAAAGTCCCAATCAGCCTACACCACAAGAAACCCCACAACAAAGAGGACGAAAAAAGGTGAACAGAAACAGAAGTAAAGTCTACAGAGATCTGTGTGAAGCCAACCTGATGTTGGAGAGAGCAAAACGAAATATGGAGAAATATAAAAAACGATATGAAAGACTGTCAAATAAGCTCAAACCACAAGAATCGCCACGATCAAAATCAAAACAACAAATGAAGTCAAAGAAATGTGATCTCAGGAAGACACTATTGTTCCACAATACTCTAGTGTCAGAGCTGCGAGACACCAACACTAAAGAGAAGCAAGTAATTTCAAAGATTCTAAGGGGGAAAATTCTGAAAAAGTACAAGTTGGTGTATCTGGCTCAAAAGGAACTTGGATTCTCTGCAAAGATGATGCGGAAATACAGAAGAGGAACTGGACTTCAGAAGAAACATGCAAATGCATTGCCTCTCTCTACCAGAACAAAAGCCAAAGAGTTTCTGGAACGTGATGACAACTCACGGGCAACAACAGGAAAGAGAGACACATTGACGCGGAAGAAAGTGAAAATGCAAAAGCGCTTTCTAAATGAAACGTTGTTGTACAGTCTTTGGCGGAAATTCAAGAATGAACATCCACAGCTCAAGATTTCCTATAGTACGTTATGCAAAACCTGCCCATTTTGGATAGTGAGGCCAACCGTCCGTGATAGGGACACATGCTTGTGTAAAACACATGCAAACACTCAACTGATGGCTGACAAACTGCTCCATCACAAAGTACTAAAGACTAGCAACATTAAGTGTTTGATGGAGTCTTTATGTTGCCAGAACCCGACTAAAGAGTGCATGTACAGGGAGTGTCCCCACTGTCGAGCAAAAGAGCTTGAAACCGGTACATTTGATCCTGGTGAACAGACACACTGGATGGAATGGAAAAGTAAAGTTGAGGAACGAGAGAAAAAAAAAGAGATGGAACAAGAATGAAGTTCACTGCTCATTTAACAGTGAAGGACCGTGTCTATGGTACCATTCAAGAATTGTTGGAAGACTTCACAACAATGCTGAAAGATAAGTTTGGAAGACATGTCTTCAACATCCAACATCAGTATTCAGTGCTGAGACATCTGAAGCAAGATTGTGGAGAAGATGACATCATCCTTCATATAGATTTTGCAGAGAATTATCTTTGCAAATATGCCTCTGAAATTCAGGCAGTACATTTTGGAGACTCTCATAAACAAGTCTCCCTGCACACTGCAGTTGCCTACACAGTTAATGGGCTCACTCTGCTCCATTTCATCTTCAATGCAACATGATCCTCCTGCCATATGGGCACACCTCAGCCCTGTGCTTAACTACTTGAGAGAGGTTACTCCATCTGCACGTACCCTTCATGTTGTAAGTGATGGTCCAACAACCCAATACCGTTCAAAGAAAAACGTCTTTCTTCTTTGCACTGTCCCCTTTGAACTTGGATTCAATAAGGTGACATGGAACTTCTTGGAGGCTGGACATGGGAAGGGGCCAGCAGATTGGGTTGGTGCAGCCATCAAACGCAGAGCTGATGACATTGTCTCCAAAGGAATGGATCTCCCAAATGGAAAGGTGGTCTATGAAACACTCTCAAAAGAGCAGTCCAAAGTCAAGATGTTCTACATCTCTGAGAATGAGATTGAAAACAATGACACCTTGCTACCAGAGAAAGTGGAAAGAGTACGGGGTACAATGAAAATACACCAGGGCCCTCATTCATCAACGTGTCTTACGCACAGATTTGTGCTTACCCTGTGCGTACGATCATTTCTAAGCAAAGAGTGGGATTCATCAATTTCAACTTGAACTTGACTTTGTGCTTATGTCTACGCACAGCTCTGAGCACACTTAGCTGATGCCCAGTGGTAGAATATCGTTACTACGCACAAGCGGTCCTCAGTACATGCATTCGTTCCAACGCGGAAATAAAGACACTGGCGCGTGTTCTGTATGACCCCCGTAATTCATTATAGTTCATTGTGAAATAGCAACAGTAGTGTAATTATGGTCAAAACCCTATAAATAGCATTTGGAATAATAGATCTTTCTCTCAGAATGAATGCAGCATGGTTTATATAGCGTTATCGGAATATACGGGGTGTACTGGGTGTACTGGCTCCGCGTAGCTCAACTCGTTATTATCTTGCGCACAGACCGCAGAAACACGGGAACGTTTTGATTATATTTAAAAGGCTTTACGTTAAACGAAACAAGTGGAATTTCGAAGCTGTAAGCAGAATACAAGTCATATGAACACCCACGATATAGTGTTCTTCCCCCTTTTTACTGTATAAGAAAGAATAAAAAAACGCATTGCAATGACACCAGGGTGTATGTGTATTACAAAACCCTTGCAATAATGTGTCTTAAATGAATGAAAAGCATACATGCTCTGGACACAGAGCATATCGTGTGGGTGATATGACTTGTATTATGCTTACAGGATTCCACGTATTTAGTTTTACAATGTCAAAGCCTTTTAATGTAAATCAAAACGTTCCCGTATTTCTGCAATCTATGTGCAAAATAATAACGAGTTGAGTTCTAACAAAGAACATATTACATGCTGGTATGCTGATAGAGTAAACTATTATATGAATATGATATGATATAAGGTATACACTGGTCCGTCGCATACACTGGTATGCGCAAGTTACTGTTGCATAATGTAGGCTATGGCTGCTATTATATGTAATCCATATAGGCTACCTAATAGTATATGATTTGTAGAGGCATCTATTTTGTTGTCGGTAATACCGACAACAAAATAGATGCCTCTAAAAATCATATAGCCAATCGAACACAACTAATAAAGGCATTCATATTACAGCACGGTTATAATGACACACAACCAACGCCAAACAGTGGTCAACGAACGGTCTTTATTAGTATTTTGAGCTGTTCAGGCAGAATTGCAGCAATGGTCTTAGGGAGCCGTTGATATCTGACATCACCGTTTACAAGTCCGCCTTTTATTTATCCCATAACACGCGATAGTGTCTTCTTGGTTCGACAGCAGTGAACAATCTCCGTGAAGTTTCTCAGAGTTCCGCTCGGGTCAGTCCATTATTTCACATCCCATGGGGGGTGTTTCCTCACTTTCATGACCATATATGGATAATCATGCACGAGCATTGACGGTAGAACAAAGTGGTATTCATCAACACGGAGGAGCATAGGACCTGTGTACGCACGGTTGATGAATCCCGATTCTTCTGTGCGTACACTGATTCTACATTCTGTGCTTACGTGTGGAAATAGAACATGTTCTATGTCCACGTTGATGAATGAGGGCCCAGGTATTTAAGCTATTACATTTTATTATTTTTATAAATACATTTAAATAAATACATGACTAGATAAATAATTGAATTGTATTGGTATTATTTAGTATTACATCCTGAATTAAATTACGATTGTCTTTTCTGTTCCAAGATATTCACTGACGAGCCAGGCAGCATCAAATGAAGGACCCTGAGCTGCTTCTGTGCAGCTCCAGGTGACGGTGAGTGCTACGACCCACAGACGGTGGACTTTAAAGCAACACCAGGTTGAAATAACATTTTGATGGTACATTGACTTGTCATAAGGAGTTTCACTGTTCTTGGACTATATAATGTGGGTTATGGTTGGTGTACCAGTCTGCTATTTGAGAAATCATTAGGTTACAAAACCAACAGGACACAAATAGAAATGTGTAATGGTTTCAAATTGTTGCCCCTTTAATCTAGATGACCACACAGTTGGTGAAGGGCAACCAACCATGACCCGTACATCAGACCAAAGCCAAGGTCCATCTCTTCAAGTGAAAGACTTCACTGGAGGACAGAAAGGCCACTGGTGTGTGGTGCTGTACGATGGAGATGCGTATCCCGGTGTTATCCAAGATGTGGATTCAGACAGTTCTGTTCTGGTCAAAACAATGAGTCGGATTGGAGAAAACCGTTTCTACTGGCCACAGAGAGATGACATAATATGGTATAGAATGGAACATGTGCTGGGCCTTGTCCCAGAGCCCCAACCGATTACTAAAAGACATATGATGCTCAATGCCTCTGTCTGGAAACAAGTATGCTCCCTCATGGAGAAGAAGATGTAGGCATGTTAAAAGAATGTCATGTACCAAGGTCTAATGACCACATAGAATAGAAACTGAAGCAGGCTGCACATGAACAAAAACAACCCCCTCAGTAGATGCTTTTAAAGCACGGTCCCGGCAGATAGGAAAACAACACAAACGCGCTTTCAAAAGGTAAATTATATTTATTAGCTGTGGCAGGAATTCAAACCTCCACCTGTAATATGAATATCTAACAAAGGGAAAAAAACAACCCACAAACAATTAACAAACAGGGAGAAGGGTAAGGGGAGAACAAACAAGATAATTATAATTAAGTTGAGCACCAAAGCACTCAGTGTCGCAGGACACCAGCCAACTAGGTTGGCACTGGGAACCACCCATGCAGCCATCAAACAATACAGATATATATACTTCCACTTAAGAAGTGGCAAGTGGCTCTGAGGCCCACAACAATAGTATATATTCTTACTTAGGTGTGGCAAAGATAGGCAGAAGGCCCAATACATATATATATATATATATATATATATATATATATATATATATATATATATATATATATATATATATATATATATATTAACTCCACACGAACAGTGGCAAAAAGGCAAGAGGCCACAATATATATATATATATATATATATACTCACCTGGTAGCTGCACCAACACAAATACAATGCCTACCAGGTAAGTGGTGTGAACAACCTGAACACACAATAAATCAGTCCCACACAACAGTGGACAGTGTTATAATAACGGTTCCACACAAACAACAGTGGACAGTGTTATAATAACCATTCCACACAAACAGTGGTAAACAATGGCAACCTCCAACTCTATGGTCACTGGCAAATGACTCCATGAGGCGCCCGGACGAGTGTGTGCTGTCTGGTATATCTTTTTTTTTTATCCACTTTTTCTCCCATTTTTCCATATTTTCTCCCATCCCAATTTCGTATCATCCAATTCAACCCTCCCCTGTCACGAACGCTGTTTCTTGCCTCCCACAAGCCGGCTGCAATGTGGACTAAGTCATACATAGCACAAGTCCCCTCCGGTACTTGAGGTAACAGCAGTCGCATCTTTTCACCTGCGCAGCTCGATCTCTCAGTGTCGAGGAGTAACGCGTGGGAGGCTCACGCTGCCCCCGACACTTCCTGATTCTACTGCGCAGGCGCACCAACCGACTTGTAGGAGTCGCTTGTTCACAACGTTCGATCCCCACCCTTCAGTTTTCCCTCCCCGTAATACGGCCAATGTGTATTACTGCGGACGACCAGCCAAACTGAAAAACAATGTGGAGAGCTGGATTCGAACACGCGAATCCTAGCGTCTCCACACTGGTGGCGAGTGCCTTGCCCACTACACCACCTAGCCGCCCTTGCTGTCTGGTATATCTGTCCACCCGTCCCACTCGAGGTGATTGCCATCAGCTGTCACCCATTAGGCAATCAGCACTCTTCAGTGTAGGGACGGGCGGGCGGCACCTGACAGAGAAAAAGAGACAGCATTAGCTATCATGCACACACACACACACACACATCACATCCAAAACATAACATATTTACATATACTAACCTGATGTTCAGATGGTGTCATAAATACAGTAATAATGGTAATGACCAACCCACGTACGTCACACCTCCCCCCATAAGAGCGAACCTGCAGGGTTAGCAAAACATTATTACCTATTACCCAACATGAGGTTAGTACCACATACCAGGGAGAACAGAAACAACAAAAAAAATTCTCCCTCCACAAAATCACCCACCAAATGGGCTACATCAGCACCACACAGGCCCCGCTCTGGGCCCACACGGTCGACCACCACCTCACCCAAAACACACACACAATGCCCCTAGGCACATCACCCAACACCAGACGCATCAGCCGTCGGAACGTGGCCGGTGCATTCCTTATCCCGAAGGCCATGACGGGGCCCATCCTGGACAACGGGAACGACTCAGGCACCGTTATTACGTTCACCCTCCTGTAGTACAGAAAACGGAGAGACACATTAGCATCGGGAGCCAGAAGGCAAGGAGAGCTCCAGGGACCATGGCTAGGCTCAGCTAGCCCCTTGTCCAGGGTGCACAGAGCCTCTCCTCTCACTACCTCCCTCAACGCCACCGGACACTGACATGCGTATTGCTTAAAGGGAGTTCGCACCCCCAACACGAACACCGTGCTCCAGGATGGTCGTTCTGGAAAACACAGACAACATAACAATTGAAACAACGACATATGTACAATAGACGCACAGTGACGTCACCCACATGCAGCGGGTCCATTAGGCCATTAGGGTCTAATCCCTACCCAAAATATTATGCTGGGAATCCTGAAAAGCATACATAATCCAAATCCCAGCCCGCCGATGCAGCAAACACCAGCGCACTATCGAGTCAAACTTCAAAAAGGAAAATGGACCCACAGTACTTCCCCAAGGCATATAAACAAAGTAACTTAGAAGCCGCACCGGGCCGTCCCTGGGCATAACCACAGGATCACCGGAGGCTATATGTCACCTCATCTTGGCAAACAAGACCTGCATGATGAAAGGCCGAGCTCATCAAACCGTGAAAACTGTATGTAGTACATACTGGCTACTGTATGCACACTGTTTTCAAAACATGGTGAGATCTAACCATCTCACCATCTAACTCACAAATAATCATAAGTGCCATAAGACACAACCAAGCTCACCTGGATAAACAAAGAAACACCACTCTAACCATGTAGCTCACAGTGTAGGATGAACACCACTTTAACCCTAATGCTTAGAGTGTAGGATGAATCACCACTCTAACCATATAGCTCACAGTGTAGTGTGATGAATCTAAAGTGGCCAACAATATATATTTGGTCCACGCAGGCCGGTAGAGCTCTTTACATTGCTGTCAGTACTGCAACTTGCGATTCAAGTTGTAAACGGTTTTCCCAGCAATGAAGCACATCACATCCAAAACCAACAATGTACATCTCACATAAGCAGTGCCCGACACTCCTCTCTCCACTCCATAGGATCCTATATCCTCATTTACCCCCGGACAGAAGCGAGGGCTCCCCTAGCCAACGAGGACGCACAGTGCCCCCTACCCTGGGAGACAAAGCAAACACACCTGAATTAGAAGAACCAGACAACAACTTCTCTTCGAGCATGAAATACTTCTTAACCTGTTTTGTGTTGCCCTTTAAGGGTCTACACGTGGATTACCGAATGTTGCGAAAAACAAACAAACTTTACTTCGATAGGCCGCTCCACCGATACCAATCGGTCAACAGGAGACAACAAACTTCACTTTGACAGGCCGCTCCACCGATACCAACCTGTCAACAGGAGACAACAAACTGGAAACATTTCCTGGGAAAGAAATAAAAAATTATCTCATTGCGCGTAACAGGACAGCAAACAGGGAAACAAAAATCAGCACATTTCCCTGGCACCATCACAGCGCCCACCTCCCTTCAAAATGGCGACACAAAAACAACATTGTCAGGATCCAAAATGGTGTCTGACGAATTAGAACCTTGGTAACGGCCGGAACAGTAATTTTCCTCAGAGGTATCGCCTCCGGGAAACGGGCGGAACCACACATAATTGTCAACATGTATTGATTTTCTGCACTCGTTTCAGGCAGATGACAGATACATGGTCAAAAGGTTCCCCCATGTCCGGAATAATTTGACGCTTTGTATCCCAGTCTTCTCCACACCTCAAACCTGCTACACCCGGCCTAGGTGTGCAACACCCCCTCCTCTATCACAAAAGTCTGTTTCCTACTAGCAGTAGCACTGGCCACTGCAGCAAAACAACTTGATAGGGAGGAATCACTGTGCTGAGCAGTGATCAATGCTTGACGAGTCAGTGGTAGTGATACGTCAGCAAATTTGGGAATTACCAGCTTCCCCTGAACGCTACTTACAGCAACCTCTTCCATCTCTCCAATAGATGGCCCCCTGTCCTCAGCGAGAGCCTCGCCACCGACAGAGTCACTCAACGTCAAAGCTTGAGTTCGCTTCCTCTCCTGTGCCTTGGTGACAACACAGGTAGAAAAAACATTGGGGTGATTATTAATCAATTAATCACAACACAAGTCAGTCAATGGAGCGTTTCCAACCTCCAACACAGGGATCACACTCTCCCCAGCAATATCGTTCCCCATGATAAACTCAACGCCCTCCACAGGGAAACATGGGCGAACGGCGACAGGAAAACAACCTGTGATCAGATCTGACTGTACATGCACCTTATGCGCATACACCCCATTTCAATACCTCTCACCATCGCACTAGACTGACAGTAAGAGTTTTCATTCAGCGGTAAGACATCAGCCAGGATGAATGACTGAGAACCACCTGTATCACAGAGTATTCTCACCTTCCGTTGGTCACAGATGTCACCCGACAGTGACACACAACCATCAAACAGAAAGGGTTTAAAACAGCCATCACTTTCTTTTTCCAGAGAGCTATTCTGGTCAGAACATGACACTGTACCAATCAACCCCACACCTTTTGGTTTCTGAGCTGACCCTTTTTTCTCCTGTCGCTTCCTCAGCGTATGACATCCTTTTACCATATGGCCAGTTTTCTTACAATAATTGCACACCACCGGTCTTTTAGACGGCGGTGAGCGTGGCTGGAATGCTGACTCACGAGGAGTGAATGAGCCACCTCCACCACATACATTAGGACCTACAGAAACATGTTTGCGTGACCATTCAAACTCGTCTGCCGAAATCGCAGCCTGTCGGAGTGTTGACACCCCCTGCCCATGTAAATAGAGCACAGCTTCGACTGGCAGGGTGGCTTTGAACTGCTCCACAAGTACCAATTCACTCAACGATGCAAAGTCTTTTACCTCACACGCAGAACACCACCGATCAAAATTAAGTCTCTCCTCCTGGGAGAAATCAACATGGGTTTGGGAAGGAGATTTACGGCGGTTGCGAAAATGCTGCCTGTATGCTTCTGGTACCAGTTCGTACACACGCAAGACAGCGCTTTTCACACGCTCATAGTTTAAGCTGTCATCCAACGACAACGCGGCATGTGCTTTTTGTGCCTTCCCTGTGAGCCTGCCTTGCAACATAATTGCCCACATGCCCACTGGCCAACACAGAGCCTGCGCGGTGCGTTCAAACACAGTAAAAAACAACTCCACTTCAGACTCATGAAAAAGGGGAACCAAGGACATATGCTGGCTAATATCAAAGGGTGCCTGGGAGTCGGAAAGTACTGGAGAGGAAGTGGCGCTACTCCTAGCGTCACCACACTCCAATTCTAGTTTCCTCATCGCCAATTGAAATTCCCTATCAGCCGCTCTGTCTCTCTCCTCCTTGTCTCCTTGTCTTGTCTCCCTTCTCTCTTCCCATTCTCTCTCCTCCTTTCTCTCTTCTCTGTCTCTCTCTCTGTTTCTCTCTCCGTCCTGCCTGTCTCTCTCCTCCTTTCTCTCTTCTCTATCCTCCCTGCGCAAAGCCGCCCTCTCCTCTCGACAGGCTAAACGCAGCTCAGCGCTCAGTGCGCTCAAGTCACCAGCAGAAGCAACACTAGTATGTTCTGAACCTAGTGCAGAGTCAACACCATCAAGATCCGACATACCAATATCCTGATCACAAACCTCCATAGCTCTACTCTCTACCACAGAATACAGTTATGAAAGAAAGTACACTCCCGTAGCAACACACAATACTACCCAACCAATCAGACTTCAATAAGCCCTACAAAATAGCCACTCACCTATAGTACTCAACAATGTCCCTGTGCAACACTCAACAGCCACATTATGCAGTATGACAACCTGACCAATTCGATTTAATGTCCACATCTAACATTCATAAAAATAATAAATGTCGGTTCTAAACACCTAACTAGGATCACACTGGGTAACACTAACTACCCCGTCTAAACTACTTCCCTAGCGGAATGAGGACTACACATATCTTCAGTCGCTTACCGATTTCATTGCGCACTCCACCGGAATAGACGACGCGTGCCCCCCTCCCCTAACCAAGCAGGTGATCCACCCTTTACCTATGTGGAAAAAAATAGAATGGTTAAGAGCATAACTCACAACGGTTTACAACAGTCAAGTGTGCAGCACGACAATATGGATATATAATAATACAACTTACCAAATGAAAAGACGCAACCTACCTGACACGCTCCAATCGACAAGTCCACATGTCACATGCCCATGTCATGTACCAACAAGGAACTATACAATTGTGCAAACTCGAAAGCTCCCATGTCACAAGGACATGAAAGACCGGCATAGAGCCCCCATGTCATGTACCAAGGTCTAATGACCACATAGAATAGAAACTGAAGCAGGCTGCACATGAACAAAAACAACCCCCTCAGTAGATGCTTTTAAAGCACGGTCCCGGCAGATAGGAAAACAACACAAACGCGCTTTCAAAAGGTAAATTATATTTATTAGCTGTGGCAGGAATTCAAACCTCCACCTGTAATATGAATATCTAACAAAGGGAAAAAAACAACCCACAAACAATTAACAAACAGGGAGAAGGGTAAGGGGAGAACAAACAAGATAATTATAATTAAGTTGAGCACCAAAGCACTCACAGTGTCGCAGGACACCAGCCAACTAGGTTGGCACTGGGAACCACCCAGCCATCAAACAATACAGATATATATACTTCCACTTAAGAAGTGGCAAGTGGCTCTGAGGCCCACAACAATAGTATATATTCTTACTTAGGTGTGGCAAAGATAGGCAGAAGGCCCAATACATATATATATATATTAACTCCACACGAACAGTGGCAAAAAGGCAAGAGGCCACAATATATATATATATATATTAGAGCTGGGCCGTTAACGGCGTTAACGTGCTGTGTTAACGCTATACTAGTATCGCGCGATAATATAATTAACGCATTAATCTTTAAAAAAAAGCATTTTTTTTTTCTTTATTTACCCAGGGTAGGTTCGCTGAGCACAGATGCTCTTTTTCAGGAACGCCCTGCTTCACATTCACACAGTTCCATTCACACCTGGGAGCTGCCCAGTACAACCACAGTTGACACCATTGGCCACTGAGCAACTCCACTGGAGCAGTTGATTCAAGCCATGTCACATAAAGTTTGAAATGATTCTTTCTGTTTTGCTCCTGAGAGTGCTAGATACTGTACTGTACTGGTAATATTATTTATTTGTGTTAACTTCTGAATAAAACAACTTCAAATAAAACAGTCTGTAATGCATTTTGGAAACGGTAGATGGGCTCATGGTGTAATGGGCCACCTGGCCTGAGAAACATAAGGAGGAAAGAAAAAGTAAGGACTTACTTCTGGTCATTATTTGGGTAGAACACACATATTTTGAATGCCTTCGGCAGGTTTTTTTTTAATTTTTTTTAGCCATTTTAATCTAGATTAATCTAGATTAAATCCAGGATTGCAGATAGATTAATCTAGATTAAAAAAATTAATCTATGCCCACCTCTAATATATATATACTCACCTGGTAGCTGCACCAACACAAATACAATGCCTACCAGGTAAGTGGTGTGAACAACCTGAACACACAATAAATCAGTCCCACACAACAGTGGACAGTGTTATAATAACGGTTCCACACAAACAACAGTGGACAGTGTTATAATAACCATTCCACACAAACAGTGGTAAACAATGGCAACCTCCAACTCTATGGTCACTGGCAAATGACTCCATGAGGCGCCCGGACGAGTGTGTGCTGTCTGGTATATCTGTCCACCCGTCCCTCTCGAGGTGATTGCCATCAGCTGTCACCCATTAGGCAATCAGCACTCTTCAGTGTAGGGACGGGCGGGCGGCACCTGACAGAGTAAAAGAGACAGCATTAGCTATCATGCACACACACACACATCACATCCAAAACATAACATATTTACATATACTAACCTGATGTTCAGATGGTGTCATAAATACAGTAATAATGGTAATGACCAACCCACGTACGTCACAAAGAACAAACCTCTTCTACTGTTTAAGTATGTTGTTTGAAACCATAAAGGTTGTCAGTGTTGTTTAGATGGTTTGTTAGATGTTCCTATCCTGTTGTAACAGTTGTTGATGGTACAATACCTATTCTGATGTTGTGTTACTGTATCCATGAATGAATTCAATAAATCTATCTAAATGTCATTCCCATCACATTTTGTCATTACCACAACAGTACGTCATTACCAACACATGACATATTTCTTAACAAATTTGTAACAAATAGTTTAAATCTGACATTTTCCTACATGTTTTCCTATAATATACAAGCCCTCCCTTAACATTTTATGTATGAAAAACAAGAGTCATGGACCTGTTGTTGTAGTAATTGTATCTTTCTTGACAGGATCTAGCAATATATTTAAAAGGCTGCATATCTAAAGATCTAAAGCATGTTTAAATTCAATAAAAAATATTTCAAACCACTAATACATCAGAAGTAAGGTATAATGTTACATAAATGCCTTAAAAGCACACATTTTAAACTTTTTTTTACGCTTTAAAGAGTTATTTGGTAACGTGATGGTAATGACAATGTTCTCTGACATTCTAGGAAAAGTGTTAAATATATTAAATTCCATAAAGTGATGTTTACAACAATGTTCATATTATGATTCCTGACTAAATGACTATAAAGCTTAATTGATCATTTAAGGTTTTATGCAATTTTATTTTTGATAAACTCATCAGACTGTTGTTTATGAGGACAACCAGGGGACCATTGTGATTACTAGGAACCCAATGTGTCAATATAGATGTAAACATGTCATTATAAATAATATCATCTCATCAGGTATGTCATCAGATAAGAAAGAATGACACCGGTTTACTGTCCAATGGACGACAGAGTAATAGATACTATGAAGGAGCCTGTTTCAAATTAAAATTGAAGGGATTTGCAAAGGTCATGTTTAATGTGAAGATATTGACTGTCATACCCTATGGATGTTTTTGGGATTATATTATTTCCTTTGTTAAATGTTTTTCCAAGAAGTCAGCCAGTATGCTAATGCAAACCTAAGTGGGAGTGTTGAGATCAGAGGTTCTGTGTAGGATTGTTAGTAACTGTCTAACTGTCCATATGGCTGTTTACACTAGTAACTGTTTACCTGCATATATAACGAAGGGTTATGTATATAACCCAGTTCTATGAGTTATGGTGCGCTCAGCACCTGTCTGCACTGTACTTCACTTCGTGCACGAGCACTGAATAAAAGATTCCACCTTTACATCCCAACATCCGTCTGACCACACCCCCTTCCGCTTACCTTCATAAGCAGGTGTGTGGTCACCTACTCGCCTCCTTCCCAAACTTTCACCACAAGGCGAGATCAAGGGCCGCAGCGGCGTCCAGGTGCTGAGCGCACCATAACTCATAGAACTGGGTTATATACATAACCCTTCGTTCTATGTCGTTATGGCTTGCTCAGCACCTGTCTGCAACAGGGGCTGAGCGGGAGCCATAGTCCGACAAATGTACCCCGCTGAGGCCCCCCACAACCATCAGACCGGGGAGGACCGAGCCCCCCCGACCCTCCCTAATGGAGGATACCCCCCCTGTTGTGAAGGATCAGATTAAACCGAATATATATATTTATTTATATATATATATTTAAATAGTATTTGTATATCGTTTGATATCCCCTGTATATTCCTTGTACAATATGCACTGAATATCCCTTTAGTCTACTAAACAGCCCATAATAGTTTCATTCTACCATTGGACGAGAACCTGGCGCCAGCAGCCATACCCCTAGGTTCAAGTTCAATCGTGCCGCCCAACATGTCGTGGCAAGCCCGGTTCCGCGTAGGAATACGTCTGGCGAAATACGAATGGTACTATTTGTTCACAGCGCATATATATATGGCGCAAGTAAAGTAGAACTTTCTTTTAGTCCATTAGTTCTTTACCCTCCAACCGAGTAACAGACGCGAAGCCTCACCCACGACGCACGTGTGGTGCAGTAAGGCCTACTTGGCCTCAGAATAGGCATTGAGATATCGTGTGGATTAATAGTTGAATTGTCATAGTTTGGCACTATACCGTCGAGTTGGACGTATTTCTATTAAGCTAATAATAGTCTATTATGTATGGTGCATCGTCGGTTAGAGTTATAAAGTGAGCAGCACCCCCATCGTTCCTGACGTTATCTGGAGTCTTAACCAGGCTGGGCAGACCACTAGTGGTGCTTGCATCCGAGGAGCTCCGGGCCAGGGCGACTGGACCTGTACATTGGATTACTCTACCCGGACGACGGCGAGCCTTCCACGGCTTGGATTATGCTTTGGGTGCTTTGATTATTCCATGGATAACGGCCAACACTGCGGAGTGTTGGAACTACCCCCCGGAGAGGACTCCAGGTGAGACGGCGCTCTACACCAGTGAGGTCGCCTCACGTCTCTCCGTTGTGGACCGGCAGCTACCGTCCACCAGAGGGTCCAGCTGTATTCGTCTGCGGACCGAGGTTCTGTGGGCACCGTGTTCAAGACTTTGAATTCTCCCAAGAAATCGTCGGCCAGATGGGATACCGCCAGCGGCTCTTCTAACCCCCCCTCCTACTGTCTTACAACCAGCGGGACCCCCCCCCCCCCTTAGTGTATCCAGCTATAATCATTTAAGTACCATCGCTATAGTTCCCTAAAGAACCGGGTTGTATACTTACTCCCTGCGTAACCAGAGATTGGACATTCAATGTTGATTTACCTACGAATACTCATTTGCCATACAAGTGCATTTCAAATCATAAGTGTAAACAAGTGAACGTTGTATATACCTTTTGCTATATTAAATATTCGATTTGTACATTTGTGTGGACTTCGTTTCATCAGGTGGGAAAGTGTTCATCATATCTATATCATGTACTGGATGGCCAGAAGTTAAAGTACAAGAGGTAGTGGTTTAATACCATACTTAACAATACAGTCAGGGAATTGTACCCCTCAGTTACAATTGGTCCTTCGAGCCGGAGGGTAACTAGTGTAATATTAATATAGTGTTATTAATATTAAAATGGCCTATGATGAACACTCCACGAAACGGTCCTCCTAACGTAGAACGCCCGCGGCGCAGACGACAGACACCTCAGTACTTAGAGGATTACGCTGTCAGTCAACTACCTAGCCTTCGACAAACGGTAAACGCGGTAAAAGTAGAAAGTAAAATTATGTCTGACCTTAACGACCAGGTTTCCCCGACCACAGAGGCCCTAGTAGGTTCTAATGTAACTGACCAAGCTCACGGTGGGGACCAGGAGGGAGCTGACATGCCTTTACCCCCCGCCAATACCGAAGAAGTAGTCCCCAACCAGCCCCGGGAGGAAGACAACCCTACAGAGAGAGAACTCTGCACGGAAGAAGAGGAGGAGAGCGCCGAGGAAATAGAGCTCCAGGACTCCCCAACGAGTACACCCAGGAGCGGCTCACCCAGGAGCGGCTCACCTCCACAACCGCCTTCCCCCAGCGAAGCGGAGAGGATGCTACAACAGGCGTTCCTCGTCAGCCTGACAGCCTCTACCGAACGCGATCGACTTCAGGGTGAACGCTATCGACTCCGGGCACAGATGCTTGTCGAGCGCGAACGGCTCCAAGCGCAGCAACGGAGCGAAGAAGAGCGCATACGCCTGGAGATGAGACGCCTTCAGACGGAAGGGAATATGGCAAGAGACCGAGCAGACACCCAGCGTGCCGCTGCCGGTGCCCAAAGACAAGCAGAGCGCGCCGCCGCCGAAGCCCAGCGCGCCGCTGACGGTGCCCAAAGACAAGCAGAGCGTGCCGCCGCCGAAGCCCAGCGCGCCGCTGACTATGCCCAAAGAGAAGCAGAGCGCAACATCGATCTCATCCAGCGCCAAGCCGAGCGCGACAGACTACAAGCCGAGCGTGACAAGTTACGGGCGCGGCTAATGAAGCGGCTGATGATCCCCAGGGCAACACCCTCTCCCTCCGCCAGGGGTTCAAGGAACTCGTCGAGACAACAGTCAAGGGCAGCGTCTCCTAACCGAGCAAGCGACCCTGAACTTGATCAACAGACCAAGCCTATACCCCCCGCAGACCCCCTTCCCAGACCGGTCCAAGCGAGACCCAGCTACAAGGAAGGAGCGGCATACACTGCGGAGAAGCTAAATCAACGACTACAGGATCTGGAAGACCTGATAGAGGAAGAAGAGGGAGAGGAGGAGAACCAAGCCTGACGACAGCACAGTACTCCACCGGACCAGGAGGTCCAGTACAGCCCAGGCTATACCCCCGCGGCGCTGCGCTACAGACCCCCGACTCTATTCACGGGTGAGCATGACGCACGACCAGCCCCGAGGAATAGCACCTGGACCAGCGGGCCATGGTACCCTGCCGGTACCAGCCCACAGAGAGGCGCAAGAGGAGACTCGCCTAGGAGGTCTCTCCCCCAACGCTCGCCGATGTATCCGCCATCCACGGCGTCATACATTGCCACACCGCCCACCAGACGGAGTGTGTACAGAACACTCGCCAGACAATATGACCCGTTGGGATGTATTCTACCTTACACCACCAGGGCAAAGATGATTGTACGAGCACTATGGGACAAGGACCAGGGCTGGGACGACCCCATACCCGCACACCTTGCCTCAACATGGAGAGAGTGGGAGACGGAACTCCGCTCACTCCCAGGCGTCAATATACGCCGCAGCTACTTCCCATCCACAGTGAGGCCAGAGACATGCAAGATTGATCTACACGTCTTCAGCGACGCCTCCGAAGTAGCCTATGGATCGGTGGCCTACTTGCGTGCCCAAGAGAAGGGAGGAAAGATACACACTGCTTTCATCCTGGCTCGCTCAAGAATAGCCCCACGTAAGCAACAATCTATCCCGCGTCTAGAGCTCTGCGCAGCCCTAGCAGGAGCGCATCTAGCCACGTTAATCCAACGTGAACTCACCATTCCGGTGCACAGAACAATCTTGTGGTCAGATTCCACGACAGTACTCACATGGATCAAGTCTGATTCATGCAGATACAAAGTCTTCGTGGGAGTCAGAGTCACCGAGATTCAAGAGTTAACAGAAGCAGCGAGCTGGCGGTATGTGGACACCAAACACAACCCAGCTGACGTCATCACCCGGGGAATGTCTCTGGATGACCTCACCCGTCGCGACATCTACAGTGACGGACCAGAATTCCTCAAGCTCCCAGAAGAAGAGTGGCCTACGCCCACCCCACGGGAAGCAAGTAACGAGGAGGCTGAGAACAAGAAACCTA
Source organism: Notolepis coatsorum (assembly GCF_963971535.1). NCBI lineage: Eukaryota > Metazoa > Chordata > Actinopteri > Aulopiformes > Paralepididae > Notolepis > Notolepis coatsorum. Next base: position 83,938,797 of record NC_140183.1, read on the forward strand.
TGTTCTGTGGACTGAGCACAGTCGCCTCCACAGACCCCAACATAGATGACTGCATTACCCTAGAGAGTGCGCAGCAAAGAACATTCCTGTGGCACCACCCAGAGATTCAGTCCACCACTGACATGTCAGCAGCTGACTACGAAGAAGCAGAACTTCTTCTACTACAACGAGCCCAGAGAGACTCGTTCCCCGATGAGCTAGACTGTCTACAGGGAGGAAAGCCCGTCCCATCAGACAGCAGACTGCTCCACCTGGCACCCGAGAGTGACGCCCATAATCTCATCAGAGTGGGTGGTCGCCTGCGGAGAGCCCCCGATCTACCGGATGACATTAAGTAGCCGATAGTATTTACATTTAGTCATTTAGCTGACGCTTTTATCCAAAGCGACTTACAAGTTCTGTACGACAAGTCATCAGGAAGGGCACAACTCTATCAGCTGAGTAACAATGTTCATCAAAGTGTTGAGTGCTACAGTGTAGGTTAGTTTATTAGGACAAGTGCATGACAGTATGGTTAGTTAGGGTTAGATTTTTTTTTTTTTTTTTTTTTTATTCAGATAATGGTTGAAGAAGTGCGTCTTTAGTCGACGGCGAAAGATTGGACGTGTTTCGGCTGTCCTAACTGGGGTGGGTAGTTCATTCCACCATTGTGGGGCAAGGACTGAGAATAGGCGACTTCTCTTTGATGACCCTCCCGGAGCTTGGATAGGAGTAGGTCTGAGGCGGCCAGAAGATGCAGAGCGTAGGGGTCTTGAGGGTGTGTAGTTAGAGACCATTGACCGGAGGTAGGCGGGAGCAGTTCCCTTTGCCGCACGGTATGCTAGGTCGAGGGCCTTGAAGCGGATTCGTGCAGCAATGGGGAGCCAGTGCAGGTCCCTAAGAAGTGGGGTGACATGGGCCGACTTCGGTAGGTTTGAGATCAGGCGGGCCGCTGCGTTCTGAATGAGTTGAAGAGGCTTAGTGGCAGTGGCCGGGAGGCCAGCGAGCAGTGCGTTGCAGTAGTCGAGGCGGGAGATGACTGTTGATTGGACGAGGAGTTGGGTGGCTTCTTTTGTCAGGAAGGGGCGTATCCTTCTGACGTTGCTCAGGAGGAATCGGCAGGTTCTGGTTGTCGCTGCGATGTGAGCAGAGAAGTTCAACTGGTCGTCGAGGACAACACCAAGGTTCTTGGCGGTCGGGGACGCGGTCACAGCTGCATTCTTGACTGTGATGGAAAGGTCGGTCAGGGGGGAGGATTTGGCCGGCAGGTGGAGCAATTCTGTTTTGCTTAGGTTCAGTTTGAGGTGGTTGGTCGTCATCCAGGCGGAGATGTCGGACAGACAGGCCGAGATCCGCTCAGAGACGTGGATATCTGAGGGAGGGAAGGAGAGGAAGAGTTGAGTATCGTCGGCATAACAGTGGTAGGAGAAGCCATGAGACGTGATAATGTTACCCAGTGATTTTGAATTTTGATTTTGTATTGAACAGCCGACACAAGGTCACAGAGCTGATCATAAAGAAATACGACGAGGATGTACACCACACAGGAGCAGAGAGAGTCTTCGCGGAGATCAGACGTCGCTATTGGATACTTCAAGGAAGAGAAGCGGTGCGACGCTTCCAGCGAACCTGTCTAGACTGCCGAAAGTGGCGCGCGCAGCCCAGCATACCACGGATGGCTGACATACCTCCCTGTCGCCTCCGACTCGGCGACAAGCCATTCCACTCCACAGGCATGGACTGTTTTGGCCCGTTGTATATAAAGAGAGGAAGAGGAACCGAGAAGCGGTGGGGTATTGTATTCAAATGCATGACCACCAGAGCGATACATATCGAGCTCCTTCCGACCATGAGCACAGACTCATTCCTTATGGCCTTCCGAAGATTCACATCACGGAAAGGAAAACCGTCTACATTGTTGTCTGATCACGGGACAAACTTCAAAGGCGGAGAAAGAGAGCTGAGAGAGAGCTTCCAAGCTATGGGCCCAGAACTTAAGACCCACCTAGCTCCATCCCAGATTGACTTCCAGTTTAATCCCCCGAACGCACCCCACTTCGGTGGAACCTGGGAACGAGAAGTACGTTCCATAAAGACAGCCCTGTACGCCGTGCTTGGGGCCCAGACTGTGGCGGAGGAAGTCCTAATGACAGTCCTCACGGAGATCGAGGGAGTATTGAACTCAAAGCCCCTCGGTTACGTCTCCAGTGATGTAGCAGATGTCGACCCAGTCACCCCCAACGCACTCTTAATGGGGCGGCTGGACCCTGCGCTACCCCAGACAATGTACAGGCCTGAAGAAGCGAACGGCCGAAGAATGTGGAGGTACAGTCAAGTACTAGCTGACAAGTTTTGGAGCAGCTTCCTACTCCACTACCTACCGTCTCTACAGACCCGCCAGAAGTGGGTAAAAGAGAGAGACAATTTGACAGAAGGAACAGTCGTCATGATTATCGACCAGTCACTACCCAGAGCTATGTGGCTGGCTGGCCGCGTAAGCAAAGTGATCACCGGTGCCGATGGCAAGGTCCGAGCAGCTGAAGTACTCGTCCAAGGGCGAACTTACACACGACCCGTGGCGAGGCTAATAGAACTGCCCCGACTCCCAGATACTATCGATGATGACCATGACCCCATGACTTTGTGAGTTGACTGACCCTTACAGCGGACCTTGAGTGGTAGACAGTGCGGTTAATCTGTCTCTGCTTAGCTAATTAGGTGGGACTAATTAGGGGGCGGCTGTTGTGAAGGATCAGATTAAACCGAATATATATATTTATTTATATATATATATTTAAATAGTATTTGTATATCGTTTGATATCCCCTGTATATTCCTTGTACAATATGCACTGAATATCCCTTTAGTCTACTAAACAGCCCATAATAGTTTCATTCTACCATTGGACGAGAACCTGGCGCCAGCAGCCATACCCCTAGGTTCAAGTTCAATCGTGCCGCCCAACATGTCGTGGCAAGCCCGGTTCCGCGTAGGAATACGTCTGGCGAAATACGAATGGTACTATTTGTTCACAGCGCATATATATATGGCGCAAGTAAAGTAGAACTTTCTTTTAGTCCATTAGTTCTTTACCCTCCAACCGAGTAACAGACGCGAAGCCTCACCCACGACGCACGTGTGGTGCAGTAAGGCCTACTTGGCCTCAGAATAGGCATTGAGATATCGTGTGGATTAATAGTTGAATTGTCATAGTTTGGCACTATACCGTCGAGTTGGACGTATTTCTATTAAGCTAATAATAGTCTATTATGTATGGTGCATCGTCGGTTAGAGTTATAAAGTGAGCAGCACCCCCATCGTTCCTGACGTTATCTGGAGTCTTAACCAGGCTGGGCAGACCACTAGTGGTGCTTGCATCCGAGGAGCTCCGGGCCAGGGCGACTGGACCTGTACATTGGATTACTCTACCCGGACGACGGCGAGCCTTCCACGGCTTGGATTATGCTTTGGGTGCTTTGATTATTCCATGGATAACGGCCAACACTGCGGAGTGTTGGAACTACCCCCCGGAGAGGACTCCAGGTGAGACGGCGCTCTACACCAGTGAGGTCGCCTCACGTCTCTCCGTTGTGGACCGGCAGCTACCGTCCACCAGAGGGTCCAGCTGTATTCGTCTGCGGACCGAGGTTCTGTGGGCACCGTGTTCAAGACTTTGAATTCTCCCAAGAAATCGTCGGCCAGATGGGATACCGCCAGCGGCTCTTCTAACCCCCCCTCCTACTGTCTTACAACCAGCGGGACCCCCCCCCCCCCCTTAGTGTATCCAGCTATAATCATTTAAGTACCATCGCTATAGTTCCCTAAAGAACCGGGTTGTATACTTACTCCCTGCGTAACCAGAGATTGGACATTCAATGTTGATTTACCTACGAATACTCATTTGCCATACAAGTGCATTTCAAATCATAAGTGTAAACAAGTGAACGTTGTATATACCTTTTGCTATATTAAATATTCGATTTGTACATTTGTGTGGACTTCGTTTCATCAGGTGGGAAAGTGTTCATCATATCTATATCATGTACTGGATGGCCAGAAGTTAAAGTACAAGAGGTAGTGGTTTAATACCATACTTAACAATACAGTCAGGGAATTGTACCCCTCAGTTACACCCCCTATTGGAGGTTCACGGGAGGGCGACGGATCCGACCGTGCGAAGAGGCACTCAAGCAACCCAACGCACAGGGTGAGCAGACCGTGGCTTGTTCCATGACTACACACACGCACAACCCGCATGCCACCCGGGAACGAACGAAGGAACCTCGTTACTGCCCCCAAAATCATGGGGTCAAGAGCAAACCCAACCCTGTGGCAAGGCCGTAGCAGCGGAGCGCGAAGGAAGACCCAGACCCACTGAAGGGATCCCCTGAAAAAAGGGGGCCCAGAGAGGTCAATGACGCCAGGCATCAAGACCCCACCAGGTGGTCACTTAGTGACACCGCCCCCCACATCGCCAGCGTATTCGGATAAGGCCCCTCCAAGAGCGGGCCCTTTCCCCCCAATAGCACACCGCCTGGCATACTGACCCTGCAGAACAGGCAGTCAGCATGGCCGTAAGCACTCAAAGGGTTAACCAACGGAAGCAGGCAGCGTATCGGGGAAACCAGGCAACAGGCTGTAACCTGAGCCTGGAGCACTGCAGACGAGACAGGCGCCAAAGGAGTCAGCTGAAAACAGCCCTCCCGGCGGAAGGGGCGGATGCTGGCATTGTTGATCACCATGACGAAGCCTCCATCAAAAAAAAAAACCACCAGAGGGGTCAAGGCAGAGAAGGCTGACATGATTGGCAGACGTCATGAACGTGCAGGGGCACACTGAACCGGACAACCCAGGAGTTGACACTGCTCCAACACACCAGGGAATCAACCACCCTGTCGTTACCATATGCGGTGGTTGTTCCTATAACCCCTCAAGAAAAAGGGGTTATCCCAGGTCTACGGTATCAACGAAACTTTACTTCGGACCGGGCCCGGCGGCTCGGGAAGCACACAGGGTTACCAGAGGAGGTCCAGAAGACCACCCCAACAGCCCTCTCTCCGCCATGCGTGAGAGAGGTGCGGAGAAGAGAACCAGCCCCTTATGATAGTGCCAGGTACAAAAGAGTACCCAACAAGGGTCTCCATAACGCCTAACCTTGTGACGCCCCGGGCCGACCCGGCCTTTTTCCCCCTGAAAAAAGCCCAAGTCCCAAAGGTACCAGAACAGTAGATCTGCATCCCCGGCGGACAAACGGGTTAACTGACCTGGACCAGCATGACCAGAACCAGTCCCGTGCCCTAACCACGCCGACATGCCTACTCCAGGAGAAGGGGCAGATATGCGTGTTGATCTAAAACATGAAAAGAGGGCACCACCCAGACGGCACCGGTGCACCAGCTCCTTGGAGAGGCAAACTACCCATCGGACGCCTACCGGGCGTGGCTGCCAACCACGAGAGAGGCAACAGCCCTGCACCAGGACGCACGACGGAGGCGGAAATGGAGAACCGCTGGTGGAGAGTGGCTCTGCGACTCTCCGAAGTAGACATTATGACTTAGATTTTTCTATCGAATATTTATGAGAGAAGAAAAAAATAAGCACAATGTAAACACGTCTCAACTTTCTTCAGCTAACAACCTCGTCAAGTGGGGATCTACCGAAGGCACTTCCTTGTGGTGAAAGTGAAGAAGGAGGCTAGTAGGTGACCACACACCTGCTTATGAAGGTAAGCGGAAGGGGGTGTGGTCAGACGGATGTTGGGATGTAAAGGTACATGGTGGAATTTTTTATTCAGTGCTCGTGCACGAAGTGAAGTACAGTGCAGACAGGTGCTGAGCAAGCCATAACGACATAGAACTGTCTCCACCAGTGACTGTCTAGTTGCATATATATCTGTTCCCACTAGAGGGCGCTCTAGGCGGAGCCACCCAGGTACACCACCTTGTGGCAAGTATAAAAGCAAAGGTATACTCCCACTTCGTTCTCTCCCCCAATGTATCTCAGTGAGAGAAGACCATGTATGTTACTGCTGCTCTTTCCATGTGAATAAAAAGGAACAACGCCAGTTAAGGCTCAAGATAGAAACCATGCCTCTTGACCACATTATTGTCGCCCTATAGTCGAATTCTGTTAACAAGCTCAATACATACAATTGTTAAGGGGATGCAGACCAGAGAAAGACTTTCGTCTTGTTTACATCAGGGTCCCCCATTTTCAATTCATCATAACATATATGACATACACGACATACAGATAGACAGTACTGCTACATCTATACATTTATGACATACCAGATTTGCAAATACAGTACTGTTTGTGATACAAAAAGAGTCCAGAAAAGAGAGTATATACATTTGACGTAGAAACTGTACATTGGAGGAGGTGTGTGTGTGTGTGTGTGTGTGTGTGTGTGTGTGTGTGTGTGTGTGTGTGTGTGTGTGTGTGTGTGTGTGTGTGTGTGTGTGTGTGTGTGTGTGTGTGTGTGTGTGTGTGTGTTTGAGAGAGAGAGAGAAACATTTTGGACCCAATCTCATCTTATATTTTCTATAAAAGTAGGACAGAGAGTGAGCCATTTCAACATTGTTTTATTTCAAATCATTCACATAAACAAAACTTACAAGCCTGAAGACTTGATGCGTCAATAACACGTCAACATTATAATAGGCTATAGGTAAACAAAACACACACTGAAAACAAACTACAGATCACACAGTGAGAGATCACAGAGTCAGGCCATAACCATGTAGGCAAATGTCAATACTGGCATAATTGGTATAACATGTATTACCTTATTATTATCACATGGGCTACTGACTGTATTTCCATCTAATACAGGTGTTCGCAAACTGTTACATGTCAAGACCGACCCCAAATTCACACATGCCTTAGGCCCATACATATGCCTTAGAGAAAGTGAAACCTATTATCACTGTACACTGTATAATTATTTTTATTTTTATTTATCAGCTGTTTTTTACCTAGTAAAACATATACCTTGTATTTTATAGTTAGTTAGTATAGATCGTTGTGTATTGTTGTTGTACAAAATGTACTATGGCTGAGGAGCCGGGGGAAAACAAGCATCTTGTGTTTTTATGAATGTATGTCCATTTAAAAAAAGCTGTGTACAATAAAATAATCTGAATCAGAATGGGCATTCTTATACTTTCGCTCACTGGGCTAACATAGAGAATAAAATGATGGACTATGTTTGACTATTCCTCTTTGACACTTTGGGATTCAGCTCAAGCTGGGAGAGGGAGCAAAGGGCTACATGAAGGTCTGACAGTGTGGGGCAGACAGGGGGCTCTAAAGGTGTCCAAGCGGTGGCTAGGTGTGTCAGGACCGGTGATGCAGTGGTAAATGAAAAATAAAAACAAGATGAGGAAACTATGAACTCCACTCGGTGATCACAAATAACACTCAAGCAACCACCAACATAGACAGAAAACAAAACAGGGCAACTTACATCAGTGTGATACGACTAAAGTATATAATGTATACAATGGATTTATATGATAAAATATTTATATTGGCTTAAACGCACAGTAGGCCTATGTGATTTCTGCCGCTAGAGGGTCATGCATCGCTTTCAATACAAAAGACAGAGTTTGATGACAACATGAAGTAGCGTGGCATCATTGGAGTTGTTGTCTAGTAGAACACGTGCAATATCTTTGCAGTCCTAGCTTGTCACAAAGCTCTCTCCATCTTGAACACACCGTTATCTACCCTTGTTTTACCTCTCTTCTTGTCCAATAATCTTCTTGCCTCGTTTGGTTCACCCGTAAGGGGACAGGTTCGGGGACAGGCAGCGCAACAAACGGCAATGAATAATTGTGCTCCATTACAGAGACCAGCAGCTTGCTAGCTTAGCTGCTAGCTGTTAACATTGTTCTCTCTCAGCTACGCAGCATTCTCCAAATAATGGGCTTTAAAAAATGGGCTTGTTTTTCTCAAATAAAAAAAATGCAGATCTAATTGAATTAGGCTAAACTAGGCTATCAGTAACATAAACGCAGATACCATTATATCGGTGATAAGCCAATATCGGCCAATAATATCGGTCAAGCTCTACTAACTACTAGTTCGTCGAGTTCCTTCCTCACTCTCACGTATCGTATCGTCTGAGGAGGTAAAGGGCATAATGTATGACGCCATTGACAGGAGACCAAATGCTATGTACCATTACCTTGATTGGAATTACGGATTTATCTGGGTTTGAACATTTTGGATTATGTAAGTACAAAACTCAACAAAATCTATAACATAGGTCTAGTAGTTTTAGACATTTTAATGCGGAAATGTTACATACCGGTATTATGTCTTTAAACGGTGGATAACCTCCATTCACAATTTTTATTTAATTTTTTTAAGTTGGGTAAACTGAGTTTAGGTGGGTGTGCCCTCCGCTGGGCAGGATGTGGTGTGACCAGGGGGGGAGTGTTGGGGTGTTCTGGGTTGAGGTTGGACAGGTTACTCCTACAACAGGAGTACATCAGGCTCACAGGCCTCGATCTCCGATACCAGCCGGTGAGGGAACAGCTTGTACTGCAGCCAGGTGGGCTCTGGAAGAGGAGGACAAGGAGGAATGTGAAAGGTCTAGCGAGTCATCATGCGGAAAACAGACCTGGGTCGATTAGTAGTAATCATTCTCTGCATTTGCTTTTTTTTTTTTTAAATCTGCCTGGTACCTGCCATATGGGCAGTGTTATGCCACAATGAGTGCCAGAACTTTTAGATTATTTTGAAAGTCAATTTAGTGTATCACTCTGTAACTGACTACTTATACCTGACGGAGATAAAACTGGTCCATCTGGTGTTCCAAGCAGGTTAAAACACACAAATACTTCTATTTACAAATACACATCTGATAGAAAATACAGGACTATAGAACCCAGCAGGCCTGTAGTTCAGTAGCTCCTAGTGGAAAATAATATATTTTGCAAAGCGGCCTGCTTGGATAGAGAGGGAGAAGGAGAAGGCCACGCTATAGACCGGATGCTCCCAGACTCACCGAGGTAGCAGGCTGGAGGCTGGAGGGTTCCATCAAAGCAGTTCTGGGACGCCGTGAAGCTGCACTGCTTATGAGAGTGCTTGCAGTAGAACGTCACGTTCTCCCCGTGTGTAACCATGGCGTCTGTGACGTCAAATGGCCAGCGCTTGACTCCATCGACCCCCACGCGGCTCCGCTCGGCGGGGATCAGACAGCGAGCTGTGGACAGAATGTGGAGCAGAAACAGTCTTAAAAGAAAACAGATGAAATATCAAATGTATATTCAAATAGCATACATATAATATACATATAGTATATTGATGGAATTTCTTTGCAATAATGTGCTGTAAAAAGAAAAATATGGGAAGTTGTGTATATTCAACTAAGTGTATGTTTCACAGGTAGAACTCAACATTTATTGGTATAGTTCCTTGTGTGGCTACATGGAGGTATTATAGCACTGAAGGAAGGATGGCAATATAGCCCATTCATTTCAACCTCAGTTGCTCACCCAGCACACAGAAGCCCTGAGAAGCAAGTTCAGTAAACAGCCGTGGTGCTCTGGCTCATAGAACATGCTCAGTACGTGTCTCGCAGGCCGATAGATAGATGCTCTTCTGCTCGTACTAGTCAACTTTGCCAAGTTACGGCTCTGGGTGACTTTTCAAAATAAATTATTAAAAAAAAAAAACGTACATAATTAACAAAGTTATTACGTTGAGTGACTCTATAATGCTAAGCTATTTTTGTCTAGCTTCGAAAGTTCAAAGTCCCCTGCCTTATCAGAGAGAGAAATGTATATTAGAAGGCCTTGTTCATGGGATCACAGCCTGCATGAACGCAGATGAAGCTAGGAGTGATCTATTAATAGTCCATACATTTTCCTATAGCTGCAGGAGATTATATAGAGAAGGGAGCACGTCCCCTCTGAGAGGTCTATGGGGAAATGTCTTTCTGGGCCTGAGGGGATTAAGCTGCATTCTAGGGTTTGGCCAGGAGGGAAGATCGGCGTGCAGGCTGAAACCATTGGGGGCTGTACGCATAGATATGATATCTATAGAACATATCTATGGCTGTACGGCCACCGTCAACTTCCTGGTCTCCCAGGCTCTCTCACCTCTGCAGTGTGGTGGGGAGTCGCTCCAACTGCCGTTTGACAGACAGTTGACCTTATTGGGCCCGTCCAATAGGAAGTTCTTCTTACAGAGGTAGTGGATATCAAAGCCCACCTCGTATTCTGTCTTTTGGACTGCCACCACATAGCCCTGGTCTACCTGCGGAGGAGGCAGACAATACACCCCTGACACACACAGAGAGAGAGAGAGAGAGAGA
>NC_140183.1:83949302-83969302 GCF_963971535.1 Notolepis coatsorum
CCCCCTCCTCCTCACCCCGACAGACAGCTGTAACCCCCCCCCCCCCCCTCACCATGACAGACAGCTGTAACCCCCCCCTCCTCCTCCTCACCCCGACAGACAGCTGTAACCCCCCCCCCCCCCCCTCACCATGACAGACAGCTGTAACCCCCCCCCCCCCCCCCTCCTCCTCACCCCGACAGACAGCTGTAACCCCCCCCCCCCTCCTCCTCACCCCGACAGACAGCTGTAACCCCCCCCCCCCCCTCCTCCTCACCCCGACAGACAGCTGTACCCCCCCCCCCCTCCTCCTCACCCCGACAGACAGCCGTAACGGATGGAGGTTCCGACAGCAGAGCTGCCCTGGATACTGAGGTGTTGACCACCTCGCGGGGCAGAGGGCAGGCGGGGACAGGGGACAGCGTGGTGGACGTCTGGCCTCCTGAGGAACAGAGAAGGGGAGGGGAGGGGAGGGGAGGGGAAGGGAAGGAAGGAGGGGAGGGGAGGGAGGGGAGGGGAGGGGAGGGAGGAGGGGAGGGGAGGAGGGGGAGGGGAGAGGGAGGAGAGGACAGGGGGTTGAAAGAAAAACATCATCTTCAGATGAAAAGGGACACAGAACATCTGCACAGGTCTTTCATGTTTCCCTCAGATGAGTTCACACTCGGCATACTGTACTTGTGCGCGTAAACACAAACACACCGCTGCTGAGGCACCCGGTTGTCTTTAACCAGATCATCTTTCAGAGGCTGTGAACAAAGAAACTACAGACCTTGAGGAATATGTAGATACAAACCATGTCATGTTAGCTTACCTGGCAAGGTGTACATACAGTAATATTCTTCCAAAGTTGAGCAAGAGTTTGAGGTGAAGAATTGGCATGGATAATTTCAAAGGGGTCCATTGACCTTCAACCCCGTTTATGCTAGTTCCATGTAGTTTTGGGGTCAAAGCCATGCAGTTATTTTCATGCAATGCATAGATGTATTTTATTTAGGTAAAACATTTTATATATACAATATATATATATAATATATATATATATATATATATATATATATATATATATATATATATATATATATATCGTGTGGATCCAAATAACCCATGTGTGATGACGTGAGTACTCATAGTAGCTCTTTAAATGTGACACCATTTTTCTTTTTAATTGGCCTCAATGTATACAATTAGTTATTGTTCCCTCTAGGTTAATCACAGCACCATGACACTTCATACCCATCAACTAGAGGCCTAGGCCAATAAGACAGTGTATGGTCTGTGGTGCATTGTATTGCATTGGGGGGGGGGGGGGGGGGGGGCGTTCCTGAGCCTGTAAAATAAATGATAAAAGTACTTGCCACACAATAGCAGAGAAAAACAAAGCATAAGACGTTGTTAGATTTATACTCGGATGTCAAAGGTGTCACCGGTACTGCCGCAGGCCAAGGAGCCTACCAGCAGAGGCTACGTGCACCTCTCGGGTCGACACAGCACCGCACCACATGCCTTGAGGGCCAATCACAGTGCACCTCCACATTTACCTTGCTCTCATGTGGACGAGGCATTATTAAAAGGTTTGATTGATTGATTGAAAACTTTATTAACAGATTGCAGAATGGGTACAGTACAGTACAGCTCAATACATACAATTGTTACGGGGATGCAGACCAGAGAAATACTTTCGTCTTGTTTACATCAGGGTCCCCCATTTTCAATTCATCGTAACATATATGACATACATGACATACAGATAGACAGTACTGCTACATCTATACATTTATGACATACCAGATTTGCAAATACAGTACTGTTTGTGATACAAAAAGAGTCCAGAAAAAAGAGTATATACATTTGACGTAGAAACTGTACATTGGATTGGGTAGGTGGGGGGGGGGGGGGGACTGTACATTGGAGGTGGTTGGGTGGGTGGGGGGTGGGGTTGGGTAGGAGTGGGGGGGGGGGGGTTGGGTAGGAGGGGTGGGGGGGGGACACACTGTACAACTGTACAAACAAAACTGTACATTGGAATATTGACAAGACCATACTTGGTAATTTACTGTACATTGGAGGGGGTTGGGTTAGGACATTTACAGGGGCCAGTTTCGAATTGCAGTCTCTCGTAGGTGCTCTTTGAGAGTCGTTTTGAAAGTGGGTAGTGATTCACATTCCTTTACAGCTTTGGGTAGGGCGTTCCACATTGATGTGGCATAATTGCGAAACGTGTTTAGTCCCTTGTTTGAGCCGAATCTGGGTTTAACATGAATTGTGGAGCTCCCTCTGGTGTTGTCACACTATAAAGGCAGGAACAAATAGATCCGCTATCAGCTCTATCTTTAATCTTTCAAAAAATTTCAGTTGCTATCTCTATCAGCTCTATCTTTAATCTTAATCTTAATCTTTCAAAATGTTCAGTTGCTATCGCTATCAGCTCTATCTTTGTTCAGTTGGTATCGCATGCACTTATCTGTGTTTCACTACACATATGAGTGCATGCCTATACCAACTGTCCGCCTGTTTTATTGCAACACTATACTATCATGACATCTAAGAAGGGAGATCCCCCCTTGAACGGCCCTTCTAAGGTTTCTCTCCTCCACACTGCCTGTGGTGCATTTTTTCCTATTGCTAGGTTTTAGTGAGTTTTTCCTTACCTTCGTGTGGGGTATGTCTGGGAGTGTTGCATTTATTTATTTTGCATTTATTAAAAAAAAAATTGACTTTATGGTGTTCTTGTTTTGTTCTTGACTTATTGTGATGTTTTCTTCTTGACTTGTTTAAAGAAGACGTGTCCGGCCCATGGGGACATTAACGTGTGTTGTCGCGCCTTACAATAAATTTGATTTGATTTGATTTGAAGTCTAATTCAACCTCAGAGTCTTGAAGCCCCACAAAGCAACCAAACACATTGAGAGCCACTGTTTATAGGCTAATGTAGCTAACTCAGTTAGTGTGATATCTGCTGGTGCAATCTTACATTAAAGTCTAATATTGGCCTAATATTTACTAAATGTGGAACATTATCATAGCAGAATAAAGGAAGCGGGCAATGTTTCCTAAATGAAGGCTGATAGGCAGCATAGCCATATGTTAGTGTCACAGAACACACTCTGACAATGCCATATGCTAGCAAGCCTAACAAGTGAGGCTTTGGCCCAAATGCACTCGGAAGCTCAAACATTTACTGTGTAATTCCTACAATGCTACGTTACAAGGTAGCAAATGGCTTAATCTGAGAGAGAACAGCTTCACAACTCAGCCTGCTGTCACTGGCTTGTTACTATTGGGGGTACCAGATGTCACTCAAGTTGCAGTCATGAATAATGAGGGACTGCTGTGTTGTATTCTTGTGTGATACTCTATCGCCATTCGGTGGTGGTTAGACGGCGAGGCAGCCTGCATGCCTACCACAGTGGTTGACACGACCGAGCAAGCGAGTGACCAACATTGCCATTCCTAGAGCCCCTTGCTAATTCTCACTAGCGGGGACGCGTCTATGCTTTTACCAATGTGTTCGTGTTTCCGGGTTCCCGTTTTGCGCTCTGATTGGCCACTGACCTACGCTAGTACGCCCCCCTCGTAAGTAGAGAGTCGGCGCTGCACTCAACCGATTCATTCAATAGGAAGCGATTTGCGAGTACAATACACCATCACGCCAGGGTGGATAAAGAAATGCTCCAGAAATGAATATGCGTAGGGAAAGGCTTAACGAGTCAGCGTGAGAGCGCACACACAAAAGCACACACGCATGATATCTGATTTATTAATGCCAAATAATGGACGACGCAATTGGCACTTGAAAAGTGTAAATGATGGATTAGTCAGTAACAATTCATCACAGCTTGTATAGCTTAACTTGTTAGTGCCCTGCCTGTGGACCATATGGTCCCTGGTTTGAATCTCTTGCTTACTTTTTTTTCTTTTTCGTAACGTTAAATAATCTATCCACTCTGGTGTCCCAAAAAGGACAATAACACCACCTTATGCATACTGCACCTTATGTGAATACTGTGATACTGTGAATACTGTATATTTCAGTTGGTTAGATAGTAAATTCTATTGACTTATTTGTTTACACTGCTTGTGTTGTTTTCACTACCTGTGTACCCCCCCCCATGCTGCTATGATGCCTGAATTACCCCAAGGGGATCAATAAAGGAATATCTTATCTTATCAACCAGAGTGGATAAATTAATTAACGTTACAGAAAAAAAAGAAGTATCCAAGAGGTTCGAACCGGGGACCATATGGTCCACAGGCAGGGGACTAACCAGTTGAGCTATACAAGCTGTCAAGATTTCTAAAATCCTGTCAGGAAGCGTGCCTCAAAGCATGAATGAAACGGCATTTACCAGCATTTCTAAGCACTTTAAACTTACCAGAACTTTAGCGCACATAAAATCACGCGGAAACAGCTGTTCCTGGAGGCAGTACTGTGATACGCATTTGCATTTCAGCGTCCTGCTACGCTCATAGCGGGGGGGGGCGTACTAGCATAGGTCAGTGGCCAATCAGAGCGCAAAACGGGAACCCGGAAACACGAACGTGTTGGTAAAAGCATAGACGCAGCGGGGACGGGACGCGTCTATTCGAAAGGCAACCGGTTCATGCGTTTTGCAAATCTGATTGGCCACTGACGTTTCTGGTCATGTGACATGTGCGCCCAATCGCGTGACACGCCCATTTCAGCAAACTATTTAACGCCTAGTTTATCACTGGTTAAGCTTAGGCGACTCTTTCGAAGTTGGTTAAGGTTAGAGTTTGGAATCAGGGCTGGCGTTCTATCGCCATGCTCTAAGACAAACTCTAACCTTAACCAACTTCGAAAGAGTCAGTGGCCAATCAGAGCGCAAAATGCGAACGCGGAAGCATGAACCGGTTGCCTTTCGAATAGACGCAGCGGGCGTCAGTGACAGTTAGCTTCAAGACTGAAAGAAGCAGGAAGGAAGTTAAAAGCTGTCCATCATGTTACATCCATACATGAACTGAAGGAAGTTAAAAGCTGTCCATCATGTGTCCATCAGCTGTCCATCCTAATTTATGCAAATGACATGTTGTCAGCTTGTGACTGCAACTTGTTCTTGTTCGCGGACGACTCAGCCCTGCTGCTGGTCTCTGACAAGTTACAGGTTGAAAAAACCCTCAGCTCAGAACTTGGCAGAATCTGCACCTGGCTCGCTGATAACAAACGATCATTACACCTGGGTAAAACAGAGTTCATTCTCTTCGGATCAAATAACAAACTCAGCAAGACCGACGGCTTTTCAGTTACAGTGGGTGACAATATTGTCACAAGGAAAGATGAAATTACATACCTAGGTTCCATCCTAGAGGCAAATCTTTCCTGTGACAAAATGGCATCCAATGTAATAAAAGAAGTCAACCAACTAACTAGATTATTGTACCGGATCTCCTCTCTGGTAAACAAGAATACCCTGAAAACTCTAGCAGGAGCACTCATTCAAGGGTACTACGATTATGCTTGACACCAAAAGTACCAAAGCACCTCAAAGGCGCTAAAAACAAGATTACAAACATCACAAAACAAACTGGTCAGACTACTGCTTGACTTTACTCCTAGAACCCACCTCACCCCTGCCCACTTTGACTACCTAGGATGGCTTAGAGTAGAGTAGACGACAGAGTACAGCAACTTGCAATGGGCCTGGTCTACAAGATACACTATACGACTAAGGTACCCATGTACATGTCAAAATACTTCCCAAAGGTCAGTGAATACCACGACCACAACACCAGAGGGAGCTCAACAAATCATGTTAAACCCAGATTCGGCTCAAACAAGGGACTAAACACGTTTCGCAATTATGCCACATCAATGTGGAATGCCCTACCCAAAGCTGTAAAGGAATGTGAATCCCTACCCACATTCAAAACCGCTCTTAAAGAGCACCTACGGGAGGCTGCAATTCGAAACTGGCCACCGTAAATGTCCAACCCCCCCCCACCCCCTCCTAATAGACAGTCTCCTCCCCACCGTATGTATATATTCTCTCCCCACCGTATGTATATTTCTCTCCCACCCACCCACCCCCTCCTAATGTACAGTCTCCTCCCCATCATATGTATATACTCTCTGTTAGGATCTATGGGTAACAGTACTGTATATTTGTATATCGTATATGTCACAAATGTAACAGTACTATATCTGTATGTCATGTATGTCCCTATGCCATAAATGTCATGATGTCATGTTGTGTATGTCATAAATGTCTGAATTGAAAATGGGGGACCCTGATGTAAACAAGACAAACGTCTTTCTCTGGTCTGCATCCCCTTAACAATTGTGTGTATTGAGCCGTACTGTATTGTACCCATTCTGCAATCTGTTAAATAAAGTTTTCATTCATTCATTCATTCATTCATTCATTCATTCATTCATTCATTCATTCATTCATTCATGTTACATCCATACATGAACTGAAGGAAGTTAAAAGCTGTCCATCATGTTACCTCCATACATTAACGTACGGTTATATCTATAACCATAGTTATATGAGTATAGCGACGCTCTGCGCCTACTGGAATATATCCCTATATCAGTACTAGCACTGAATAAATCTCCACATGCACCTTTACACACCCATCCGCCTGGCCACACCCCCATCCGCTCCTCTACATAAGCAGGGGTGTGGCCATACTAACAGCTCCTTCCCTATTTTCACCACGGCGAGTGTCTGTATACACCACTTGAGTTTAGTGTAAAATAGTTGGAAAGGAGCTACGTTGAAGAGAAGGAGCTGCGTTGACATTATATCTTTGTTTTCTCTCTCACTATTTTTTGAGGAAATACAGCGATAATGTCTTCGCCACCGGAGTGTCTAGAAGATGATGATCATTCTGACCTCCCTTGGAGCTTCGTAGTAGGGGCTCGCGTCGCTGAGCGAATCTCCGCCTGCATTTCCTCCGCTCTGCAGTTGGACTTTGCATGGGAGGCGCTCTGCAGTGTGAGGGCTGACGGCCTCTCTGGGGCAGGTGATGTGTTTGCGGTTATTAACAAAACATTCGGGAGAGAAAAAGAAGGCAACACGTCCCACTATAGAACGATGTTTACCACAGCGGTGTCGGCAACAAGTCCCTCGCGGGCTGCAGCCGACTTGAGCGTGGAGATATTCTCATAATGAAACACCAAGCTCACCTCCCTCGCGCCGGGTGATTTTCATCTTGAAAGCGGGGCCCGCACGGTGACAGAGGGGATCCGTTTGTCCAGAGACCCGGGGAATTGAACCGCAGATTCGGAGCACGGTCCCAGTAAACAAAGCTCTCGATGAGAAGCTCATGTTAACGTGGGCATCAAACCAGAACCCTCTCCACGCCACTAGAGCAGCGAAAAAAGAATACCAGCCTGGGGCAGGATCTTTGTAAACTGTGTAGTTGTTCCCCCCACAACCCAACACACCTGGCGCCCGCGCCGCAAACACATCACCTGCCCCAGAGAGGCCGTCAGCCCCCACACAGCCGACCGCCTCCCAAGCAAAGTCCAACTGCAGAGCGGAGGAAATGCAGGCGGAGATTTGCTCAGCGACGCAAGCCCCTACTACGAAGCTCCAATGGAGGTCAGAATGATCATCATCTTCTAGACACTCCGGTGGCGAAGACATTATCGCTGTATTTCCTCGAAAAATAGTGAGAGAGAAAACAAAGATATAATGTCAACGCAGCTCCTTCTCTTCAACGTAGCTCCTTTCCAACTATTTTACACTAAACTCAAGTGGTGTATACAGACACTCGCCGTGGTGAAAATAGGGAAGGAGCTATTAGTATGGCCACACCCCTGCTTATGTAGAGGAGCGGATGGGGGTGTGGCCAGGCGAATGGGTGTGTAAAGGTGCATGTGGAGATTTATTCAGTGTATAGACTGATATAGGGATATATTCCAGTAGGCGCAGAGCGGCAGCTATACGCTACTATAACTGAAGGAGGTTAAAGACTATCCATCATGTTACCTCCATACATGAACTGAAAGAAGTTAAAAGCTGTCCATCATGTTACATCCATGAACTGAAGGAGGTTTCAAGTTTCTTTGATTGGTTGTCATACAGAAGTACAGAATACTTTCATACAAAATGCTTCTTACTGTTACGCTCCAGAGACTGTGCTAGACAAGATAGTATCAAATAACATAGTATAGCATGTAATTTAGAAGAAGAAAATGAGGTCACAGTGTTCGGTATAGACATATGTACAATGTTCTGAGTTACCATATAATATACAATACTATGCAGTGTACTAATGTACAGTACTATATAGTGCAAAGCAGAAATGGGATGAGGTACAATTTAGGTACAATTTACAGTAAGGTGTACGAGTTGTAGTGCAATCCTTCATCAATAAATATAAAGTGTGGGGAGTGGGTGCTACAGTGTGTTTGTTTAAAGTGGGTGTGTGCTATAAAGTGTGTGGAGTGGGTGCTACAGTGTGTTTGTTTAAAGTGAGTGTGTGCGTGTGGATGTGTGTGCTATGTGCGTTTGGTGGTTGTTGTTGTGTAGTGTTCATTGTTCGTTTAGCAGCCTGATGGCCTGGGGATAGAAGCTTCTTCTGAGTCTTTCTGTGCTCGCCTTGAGACTCCGGTATCGCTTGCCTGACCGCAGCAGTTCAAAGAGGCAGTTGTTCGGGTGACTGGAGTCTTTAATGATTCTCTTAGCCTTGCCCTTGCAACGCTTGTTGTAAATGTTCTGGAGGGTGGGGAGCCCCCCTCCAATTGTGCGTTCGGCTGAACGTGTCACTCTTTGTAGTCTGCTTCGGTCTTGTGCAGTGCTATTCCCAAACCAGGAGGTGATGTTGCCGGTCAAGATGCTCTCTATTGTACATGAGTAGAAGTTCTTAAGGATCTTCTGACTGACTTGGAACTTCCTTAGGCGCCTGAGGAAGTAGAGGCGTTGTCGTGCCTTCTTCACAACACTGTCAATGTGTGTGGTCCATGTCAAGTCCTCGGATATGTAGGCTCCGAGGTACTTAAAGCTGTTGACTCTCTCAACCGGTGCCCCGTCGATGCTGAGGGGGCTGTAGTCCTTGACCCCCGACCTCCTGAAGTCCACAATCATCTCCTTTGTTTTGCTGACGTTCAGGGAGAGGCTGTTTTCCTGGCACCATCCCGCCAGGACCTTGACCTCTTCCAGGTAGGCCCTCTCGTCGTTGGCAGAGATCAGGCCCACCACCACTGTGTCGTCAGCAAATTTGATGATTGTATTGCTACTCCGCTGAGCCACACAGTCGTGTGTGTACAGGGAGTAGAGGAGGGGACTCAGAACACAGCCCTGGGGGGCCCCTATGTTGAGGGTGATGGATGAGGAGGTGCAGTTGCCTGCTCTCACCACCTGGGGTCTGCCAGTCAGGAAGTCCAAGACCCACTGGCAGAGGTCATAGTTCAAGCCCAGGTCCCTGAGCTTGGCTATGAGTATGGAGGGGACTATGGTATTGAATGCCGAGCTGTAGTCGATGAATAGCATTCTCACATAGTTCCTCTGCCTCTTGTCCAGGTGTGATGCTGCTGTGTGCAGCACATGGGCTATGGCGTCCTCCGTGGACCTGTTGGGGCGGTATGCAAATTGCAGGGGGTCCATGTTGATGGGGAGGGAGGAGCAGATGTAGCCCTTTACTAGCTTCTCAAAGCACTTCATGGCTATGGAGGTGAGAGCTACAGGGCGGTAGTCGTTGAGGCAAGCAGGCTTGGATTTTTTGGGTACAGGGATAATAGTGGACTTCTTCAGGCAGGTGGGGATGACAGCCTGTTCTAAGGACAGGTTAAATATGTCAGTGAATACTGGGGCCAGTTGGTCGGCACAGACTTTTAGGACGCGGCCGGGGATGCCGTCCGGACCTGCTGCCTTCCTGATATTCACTTTTTTAAAGGTCCGCCTCACCTCATGCTCTGTTACCCTGAACACTGCGCCTCCATCAGCAGCCGACCCCCCCCCCCCCCCCCCCATTGCCGTGGCTTGTGAGCTGGTGTTGTTATTACCAGCATCAAACCTCGCATAGAAGGTATTGAGGTCATTTGCTAAGGAGATGTCACTGTTCAGTTTGAGGGAGGTTAAAGACTATCCATCATGTTACCTCCATACATGAACTGAAGGAGGTTAAAGACTATCCATCATGTTACCTCCATACATGAACTGAAGGAGGTTAAAGACTGTCCACCATGTTACCACATTAACTGACTCTTTGGAGGAGTTTCACCAACTGTTTATTTTATTATATTTATTAGGATGAAATAACTGTATTTCTTAAGTAATAAATAAACCCTAGATAAGCCGGTGAAAACCTGCTACAGTTCTCTCAGAAGCAGATATAGCCAGCGTTGTGTAACACACTGGTCCTGCTCACTCCTGGAGGTTTTGAGTACCTCTCACTCGCAGAAATATAAATATTGAGAGTGGCGTTTAGAGAGAGAGGTTGGAACAACCCAAGAGCCTAACTCCCAGAGCCCAACAGAACTTTGGCAGGTGGAGAGAGAGAGCTGTTGCCTGAAGGATATCTGAGGTGTTTGAAACATGGGAATGTGCAGCAACATCAGAATAGAACTCTGTAACTGTGTGAGAGGGAGGGTTAAGAGGCTGTTGCGCTGTGGAGGAGTGCCTGAAGCCCAGTTCACCTCTCCAGCCCGGGTGACCCCAGTGTTCTACTGCCACCCACACCGGCTGCCAGGAGAAACCGCTGTAGCCGACTGTTACATGACAGACAGGTACAGTATTGTAGATAGACGCATAGAGAGGAAACTGGTATCTATCTTCTTGTCTCTCTCTGGCGAAGATGGTAAGCAAATTTCCAATAAATGTGGCGTGTACTTTTAAGGTCCAACCCCCTTCCCATTTATATCTCTTTGCCCTCCCATACACACACACACACACACACACACACACACACACACACACACACACACACACACACACACACACACACACACACACACACACACACACACACACACACACACACACACACACACACACACACACACACACACACACACACACACACACACACACACACACACACACACACACACACACACACACACACACACACACACACACACACACACACACACACACACACACACACACACACACACACACACACACACACACACACACACACACACACACACACACACACACACACACACACACACACACACACAGTTGCCCAAGATGAGAGCTGCTCGTGAGAGAGGAGAGATCGCCTTTCTGAGTGTAACCAGGTCAATTGGACATTGTTTATTATTTTATTAAGGATTGAAATGTCACCAAATCCTTTTACAAATGTCTCCAAGTGGTTATTATTATTTATTATTTCTTTATACCAAAGGCACTTTTATTTGAACGTAACTTGAGAAAGTTCACATTCGAGAGTTTCGCCTTCCTTTTCCGGTTTGGG
This sequence comes from Notolepis coatsorum, assembly GCF_963971535.1. NCBI lineage: Eukaryota > Metazoa > Chordata > Actinopteri > Aulopiformes > Paralepididae > Notolepis > Notolepis coatsorum. The sequence goes on from NC_140183.1 coordinate 83,960,673, forward strand.
GGTTCAGTTGCAACAAGCATTCAACGTGGGAGGTACGTTTGACTATTGTAGCGCGCAGCACTTTATAATGACTCAATAGTGTTGTAATGAATGGTGTGGTTAGGTTATATGTACAATTGGAGGTTTTAGACGGTGTATTTCACCGTGCAATATAGTCAATTGGTTGTTCTTTGTCAACAGACTTGACGAGTGAACACATGTTGACGCTATTCCTTTTGTGGTATTTCGACCACCCATTTCATACAGGTATGTGTGCCTTAAGATGTCGATTTATTGTGTAATGTAGTTCAGTTGCAACAAGCATTCAACGTGGGAGACTTGACGAGTGAACACATGTTGACGCTATTCCTTTTGTGGTATTTCGACCACCCATTTCATACAGGTGGCCTCCATTGAAGACCATCAAATAAATGATTGAACAGTGTCCATGTGTGCCGACTCATCCATAAGCCTCTCACACAAAGAACACAACGCAGGAAAGGAGAACACGGACAGAACATCCGTTACATTGATGCCGGGACCCGGATAAAGATCAAAGAAAGGAGAACGTTATCAAATCGTTCACCGGGGAGCTGCCTCCAGTCAACCAACACAGCCTCATCAATTCATCAGTGGTGAGACGCTGCCATCTAGTGGCCGGTGATAAACTTTTTTTTTTTTTTTTTGAAGAAAGGAGAAAAATGTCAGGTGGTTCCATGGACCGCGCCCAAGTAAGCCAGTGGGCTGATGAACGGTTTAGTGTGCAGTTCACTGATTGGGCTGACATGGACATGGACAATTGGAATAGTGGAAAAAGAAAGAAAAAAGTCATGTAAATAATGTTACCATTGAATGTGTAAATTTAGTTATCGTCATTGTACATAATGTGAATGTTATTGATCTGTTTGGTCAATCCATTATTGCAATATAATTATTTCATTCATCCAAGTTTTTTTCTACTACAGTATTGAGTATTCCAGTTTTTTTTCTACCTTAGTGTGGGATTCTGTTTCCTCTCGATACTCAGATGCTAGATACCTCCTGTTGCAGGAGTGATAGCTCAGGTACGAGTGTGAGGGATGGAGCTGGAGCCTGGAGCACTAGAGACCCAGTATGTATTTTTATTTGGAGCCAGTGGGTGTTAGTGGGGATTTCTGTTTTTTTCTCTATACACTCAGATGCTAGATACCTCCTGTTGCAGGAGTGATAGCTCAGGAACGAGTGTGAGGGATGGAGCTAGAGCCTGGAGCACTAGATACCCGGTCAGATAAATTTTTTTCTTAGGTGTCTATCATTTCTTTAATAAGTGCCAAGAATGGTGTGGCGTATCAGGCGTCGTGCTGGTCTAAGGGAATTCTGAGACTTGATCAATCTTTTTTATTCTCTGAACCTCTTTTGGGGGTGACTTTTGAGTCGACTAGGGGACTGGGTCCTTGTATCTTGTGCCAGTTTGGGTCAGTGATAGACTACCTATATATTTTTTTTCTCTTTGTATGTCCCCCTTGCTCTGCTGACACAGGATGTTGGTGAAATTTCAGGAGGGGTGAATGTAACCAGGTCAATTGGACATTGTTTATTATTTTATTAAGGATTGAAATGTCACCAAATCCTTTTACAAATGTCTCCAAGTGGTTATTATTATTTATTATTTCTTTATACCAAAGGCACTTTTATTTGAACGTAACTTGAGAAAGTTCACATTCGAGAGTTTCGCCTTCCGGGTCAATTATTAGCGCGATGATAGAAGCAACCTTTTCCGGTTTGGGGGTTCAGTTGCAACAAGCATTCAACGTGGGAGGTACGTTTGACTATTGTAGCGCGCAGCACTTTTATGTATTACTCTGTTGTATATATATTTTGTATAAGAATTCAATGTTAACAAATGATAATGACTCAATAGTGTTGTAATGAATGGTGTGGTTAGGTTATATGTACAATTGGAGGTTTTAGACGGTGTATTTCACCGTGCAATATAGTCAATTGGTTGTTCTTTGTCAACAGACTTGACGAGTGAACACATGTTGACGCTATTCCTTTTGTGGTATTTCGACCACCCATTTCATACAGGTATGTGTGCCTTAAGATGTCGATTTATTGTGTAATGTAGTTCAGTTGCAACAAGCATTCAACGTGGGAGACTTGACGAGTGAACACATGTTGACGCTATTCCTTTTGTGGTATTTCGACCACCCATTTCATACAGGTGGCCTCCATTGAAGACCATCAAATAAATGATTGAACAGTGTCCATGTGTGCCGACTCATCCATAAGCCTCTCACACAAAGAACACAACGCAGGAAAGGAGAACACGGACAGAACATCCGTTACATGAGGTATGACAGACTGATAATCCGACCCCGAAGTAGCACCCCAAAGCAGCCAAGGGACAGTTGAATGGTTGTTGCCCTTGCCACACATACCAACATTATGAATATAGTATACAATGCTAATTAATACTAACCTACCCAAAAAGGGGTTAAAGATGGCACATATAAATATATGTAGCATAAGAAACAAGCTAGCTATTCATATGGGCGGGGAGAAGACCACGGGTCAGATATAAAACACTACAACTACCAAAGGAAGAGGGAGGGATGGCAGTACCCAGCCTACAAGATTATTACTATGCAGCACAACTGAGAGCAGTGACGTGCTGGTGTAACGACAGATATGAGGCAAGATGGAAAGACATTGAAAACGAAGGGGAGGGATACAAGGTACAAGCTCTGGTGGGGGATAGGGAACTATTTAAAGAAAAAGAGGGACTATTAGATCCAATCACCAAATGCACCTTGACCATATGGAACAGGGTAGTAAAAACACACAAATTGGAGAAGCAGTCAGGGGTCCTGAGATGGGTAACACATGACAAGAGATTCAAACCAGGAAGGTTAGACCATGGATTCAGAAGGTGGGAGAGAGGGGGGGCAACAGCGATATGCAAAATGATAGAGAAGGGGGAAATGCAAACACTACAAAAATTTAAGGAGAAATTTGGACTAGAAAACAAGGACCACTTCAGATATCTACAGATTAGAGATTACTATAATAAAGAAATAAGAGGGGACAAGGAAGAAGAACAGAATGGAATAATTAGGATGATAGTAAGGGCGTACGAAGGAGGGAAAGGAAGGGTAATATCAGCACTGTATCGGGCTATAATGACCAGCAAGGGACACACGACAGATTATATAAGGGAGAAATGGGAGAGAGAACTAGAGATGGGAATAACAGGGAAGGAATGGGGGAACATATGCGAGGTGCAACATTCAACAACAGGATCGAGGATATGGAAAGAATTTGGATGGAAAAACATAATCAGATTCTTTATAACCCCAGAGCTGAAGGGAAAATATGCACCAACACAAAGAGCATGCTGGAGGATGTGTGGGAAGGAGGGGGCAAATCACACGCACATATTCTGGGGATGTCAGAAGCTGAAGGGGTATTGGGAGGAGATAGGGGAGGCAATGATCAGAATATTAGGATACGGGTTACCACAAACAGGACTGGTGCTTTACTTAGGAGACCTGACACACGAGGGAATACAAGGGGGGGACAAATATTTAATAAAGATAATGTTGATAGCGGCCAGAAAAGCAATAACGAGACTGTGGTACAAGGAAGACCCACCGACAATAGCACAATGGATAGGAATAGTGGAAGAAATACAGGATATGGAGAGGATAACACACATGCTGAGGTTACAGGAAGAGAAATTTGGGGAAAGATGGGGAAAGTGGGAGGATTATAAAGGGAACGAAAACGACATCACAGAGGAAGAACCAAATGCAACACAAGAGGGCGAAGGGTAAAGGAGGAAAGAAGTTCAAGGAGGGTCTCTGAACCCATGTCACACACCTATGCTTTAGTTAGCATTTTCTATCTTTTTGGGGTATTACAATTGTTTTATGTTTTTACACTTTATTATTTATGTCTGTTTAACAGTGTTATATTAATACTCAGGGATGATGTGGTTTGTGTATGGGTGAATCAAAAGGCAAAGTGAAAGTTAATAAAAAAAAAAAAAAAAAAGGACGAAGGATAAGGGAAGAAAGAAGCTCAAGGAGGGTCTCTGGACCCATATCACACATGCATGCCTTAGTCAGTATTTAATATCTTTGAGTAGGAATTATATTTTTATACCTGTTTAAGGGAGGTACACAATCAGCCTTTGTATTAAGTACCTGGAGAACAACTGTAGTGAAACCAGACAACTAACCATGATACCCATGTGATCATAATATGTGCACTGTTTTTTTTGTTTTTATTGTGTTGTTAGTTTCTTATTTTTAATTTTTTTTTGTAAGTGCTGTTTGTCTATAAATGTTAATAAAAAATTAAGTTTAAAAAAAAAGAAACAAGCTAGCTGAGATATCAGAGATTTTACTATCAGACAATTTCCATATCTTAGCTATATCAGAAACACACCTTGATTCTACATTTGAGGATGGGGCATTGCAAATTGATGGATACAACATTTTTAGGAAGGACAGGAATGCATTTGGGGGAGGGGTTGCTTTTTATATTCAGAAATCAGAATCTTATTCCAGTGAAGATTAGGGAAGATTTAATGAATAATGAAATTGAAACATTATGGCTGCAAGTAAACTTGCCTCATTTGAAGCCTTTGTTGATCGGTTGCTGTTATAGACCACCTAGTGCAAATAATGTGTATCTAGAACAAATATGTGACATGTTGGACCAAGTGTGTGATTTGAGTAATGAGATTTATTTTATGGGTGACCTTAACATCGATTGGTTTCCATTGAAATGGCCATTGAAAAAACGACTTCTAACAGTAGCAAATGCATGTGGTCTATCACAGGTAATTAACACTTTCACTGCCACTCACGAGATATCTCGGGTTTCCGATAGTTATGTTGAAAGCCACTCACGAGATTTCTCTGATTTTTATTAATTTTTTTTTTTTGCGATCTGAAATCATATTGCATCACGCAAGCCTACCCTAGTATACCCGAGCGCCGCCGGCGATCAGATGTGGAAAAAAGCGCCCCCTATCGTCTCCCAGATGACATAAGGGATTTTGGAATGGACTCAATGAAAATGGATTGGGAAAAAAATCCTGTACTCCACATTTTCCAGTCCACTGATGCAGCCGGGGTTATCACAGTTCATTCTGGAGCCTCTCAGCCCCGCGCAATCATGTACTGCACTGTACACACGTTGGATCCATACACTTATCGATTTTTTTCGAATGGTGATCAGGAATTGGAATATACCAGTTGGATACCATCTGATGTCAGGTAAGGAATCTATGTTATCAGTGTTAGGATAATCAGACTAATTTTGATGAAGATATAGGCTGTTTTGTGAAATGGGCTCTTTCGGTTTCACTGTAAAAGTCCAAGAGGAAATGAACACGGCGATTATCCGTGCGCGACTCGAATGTGCTTGCGTGCACGTATAATATTGATCATCTAGCGTTTATTTGAAAACGATTCATAAATAGGCCGACAAATATCAACGTTCTGGAATATTCCAGTAAAAGACGATTATCATAGAATGGTCTAGAATGAACAATTTTTTACCTCAAAACGGGTGCTTTTCAAAATGCTCTCAAACGGAAATGAAGCGATAAAAAAACAATCTGCCTTGACAGCACTGACTGGAAAAGGATTCTTTGATAAGCAACGGGCAGATTAGACACATAGCCATAATTTAAAACATAGATTAGGCGATATTAAGCGTAACATTGGCGCCGATGGTGGCATTGAAGCGCTACCTCTGGCGCCACCTCGTGGCACTCAAAGTGTTAACAAACCAACTAGGATATGTTTGAAAAATGATGGTAACCAGGTCTCCACCTGCATTGATCACATTTTTACTAACAATGCGGAGCTATGTTCCAAGGCGGTATCTGTAACTGTTGGTTGTAGCGACCATAACTTAATTGCTATTGTGAGGAAGACTAAAATGCCAGAACTGGGACCTAAAATAATTTACAAAAGATCGTATAAAATGTTTAATCAAGACAGCTTTGTGAAGGATGTTAAAAATCTATGTTGGTCAAAGGTGTTGAGAGAAAAAGATCCCGAAAAATCTCTATGGGAATTTGATAAAATTTTTATGCCACCAAACATGCACCATTGAGAAAGTTTACCGTCAGAAGCGTCAGAACACCATGGTTGGAGGATGAACCAAAAGAATATATGATAGAACGTAATAGAGCTAAATTAATAGCAAATACATCAGGTTATAAATCAGACTGAGGTATATTGTAAATTAAGAAATGTTGTTACAAAATGTAATAAAAAGAAGAAGAAATTGTATTATTGTCATGGTCACACCATATAAACAATATAGTAGTGAAAATGGGAAGAGGGATATCTGTTGTTAAAAGATGTGCTCATTTGTTACCACTAAATTCTATCAAACAGGTAATTCAAGCTCTGGTTTTGTCAAATCTTGACTATTGTCCTGCAGTATGGTCGAATGTAACGACGAATAAACTGAAAAAAATTGCAAATGCTACAAAACAAAGCAGCATGTATAGCGCTTCGCTGTGAGTACAGAACTAATGTTGCAGCGATGCACAGTTGTTTAACTTGGTTACTTGTCAAACATAAATTACTCTGCTCACTCCTTGTATTCACTAGGAATATTCTTGTTACAAAGATCCCCTCAATTTTATATAACAATTTATCTATAAGTCTTGACAGACACAACCATTCCACCAGACATGATTCTGCACGATGTTTTACACTTCCAAAAGTGAGGTCGAATGCAATGAAGCGAACTGTCATGTTCCGTGGTATGCAGGAATGGAACTCTCTTCCCAGACATGTTAAGCAGGAGAATAGTAAATGTCGTTTCAAAATCGTGGTAAAACAACATTTTCAACCAAAGAAATTGACATTCCCTAATAGATAGTGTGTACGTAAATGAAAATATATGTGTCTGATAAAGAGATAGGTATATATAGATGAAAAGGCATGTGTCTGATAGGGATATATTATTAAAAGATTGTATAATTGGCTGATATGAACATAGATAATGTATGTAAAAGCTAAATAGTATATTATGCTGTATTGTATTATGAATTAATTATGAGTAGGTATTATTGTATTGTATTATGAATTCATAAGGCGTATATATTGTTGTATTGTATTATGAATTTGATTAGGGTTTTTATTGTTGTTTTACTTGTCTGTATGACATGTGAATGTTGTGAGTGTATAAGTCTGTAACTGTATTTTTCGTGTTATGGACCCCAGGAAGAATAGCCCCAGCACTGCTGTGGCTAATGGGGATCCAAATAAACTTAAACTTAAACTTAAACTTAAATGTAAACTTAAACACACACACACACACACACACACACACACACACACACACACACACACACACACACACACACACACACACACACACACACACACACACACACACACCACAAACTAAATAGCCCAGAGCTACATGCATGTCCTTGGCTCTCTCTGCGGGGAGAGAGAGACCTTATCTGAGCCCTCAGATGGGAGAGGATGAGAGGAAAAGAGGATGAGAGGAAGAGAGGATGAGAGCAGAGAGAGAGCAAAGGAGAGGAGAAGAGGGAACAGAAAGGCCTGGAGCAGTGTGAGCAAGAGAACTCTCTGACTCGCCTGACTGTGATCTGTCGCCCACACACACATTCACACGCACACACATACGCATGTACACATACACATGCATACACACATGGACAAACGTTTGTGTGCACTTCCACATGCCTACACACACACACACACACACACACTCTGACACATGACACGTGTGCAATCTCCCGCCTACATATTATGTGCATTCAATATATACCCCAAAGAATCTACCTCTCTAACTCTCTCCAACAAGCATACGCATTCACAGACACACATTCGCTCTCGCTCTCGCTCTCGCTCTCTCTCTCTCTCTCTCTCTCTCTCTCTCTCTCTCTCTCTCTCTCTCTCTCACACACACACACACACACACACACACACACACACGCACACACACACTCGTGCACACAGCTCTCTGACAGTGATATGCCGCCCACAGGCTCTCAATAGGCATGAAGGAGCTCGACTCACTCAAACGCTGAAGCACAGGACACACAGTACACAGTACGCAGTCTCACACTCTAATCCCACCTACCTACTGCCTGTCTGTCTCCCAGCAGCAAGATCCTCCACCAGAGGAGTGAGACATGTGAAACACATTTACAGGTCTCCACATTATTAATGCTCTCTTCCCTGAGTCCGAGCGGGATCCGAGCGGACCCTGCATGGGTCACTCAAATTCAAGAGTCAAGGCTGTTTCTTATTGCCACAGATCTCCAGTCTTTGAATGTGAAATGCCTTTTTTCATTTACCGACAGGAGTCCATGGCGCCCGGGGCAACTTTGGTTATGAGAGCGGGAGGCACGCAATGTGAATGTCGGGGGTTTTAGGTTCAATATCACAATGAGATGAGTTGAGAGAGAGAGAGAGAGAGAGAGAGAGAGAGAGAGAGAGAGAGAGGATGCATATTGCAAGCCTGCAGCCCATTGACCATATTAGTAAGGTTGTCTTAAACAGAGACTGACGCCGAAAATGTTGCGTCCACACTCAGTGAACTCTTCTTTGAACTTATTAGCACGAGGATCTGCAGACAGCCAATATGAACAACTGATGCTC
>NC_140183.1:83974302-83977925 GCF_963971535.1 Notolepis coatsorum
GTTATAAAAACATGCAATCTCAGGGGACAGCATTTCACCAAATAATGAATTGGCTGATTGCTTAATCAGTCAGGCTGTGGAGGAACAGCAAACGGCCCACTCTTTGTCAAACCTTTCATTCATTCATTCATTTTATTTTGTTTCGTACATAGGGGTACAGTTCATCTTTGCACAATATCACCAACATCTTTTCTTTTCTTTTTAACATGATACACCCATAGGGCGAAAAGGAGCAGGATGAAGAAAACGTATGTTTCCTGCCCCCTTCCAAACTTCATATTTATTTTAACATAATGGTCAGCTCAAGTGCACCTTACAGCTTCATACCATATAATAATATAATAATAATCATTACCATAATTATGATAACAATAATAATAATAATAATAATAATAATAATATAATAATAATAATAATAATAATAATAATAATAATAATAATAATAATAATAATAATAATAATAATAATAATAATAATAATAATAATAATAATAATAATAATAATAATAATAATAATAATAATAATAATAATAATAATAATAATAATAATAATAATAATAATAATAATAATAATAATAATAATAATAATAATAATAATAATAATAATAATAATAATGATAATATGACCATGAATAGTAATAACAATAATAACGGTAATAATAATAACAATAATAATAATAATATTGCTAGATACCAATAAACAAACAAAACAAAAAACTGCGTCACGACTCACGAGCCTCAGATGCATGGAAAAGAGAAAAAGACAAAAAATAAATAAAATCAGATACAGAGAAATGTATACCTGCTGTTTACATGTTCTCATTGTTCTGTCTTTAAAAGTCTTTTTTAGTTGGAAAATATTTGTACAGTACTTCAACTCATTATGAAGAGATTTCCAGAGTTTGACTCCCACCAATGATATGCACATCTGTTTTAGGGTTGTCTGTGCACATTGATGTTTAACCTGGATATTAAAAGAACACGCCAATTTTTGGGGTAGTTTGATTATCGTCTTCTCCAGAGAGAGACAAGAAGATAGATACCAGTTTCCTCTCTGTGTGTGTTCAGTAGAAAGCTATCTGGCTGCATGTTAGCCTAGCTTAGCACAATGAATGGAAGCAGACATTGATTGATTGATTGATTGATTGATTGATTGATTGATTGATTGATTGATTGATTGATTGATTGATTGATTGATTGATTGATTGATTGATTGATTGATTGAAAAGTTTATTAACAGATTGCAGAATGGGTACAATACAGTACAGCTCAATACACACAATTGTTAAGGGGATGCAGACCAGAGAAAGACTTTCGTCTTGTTTACATCAGGGTCCCCCATTTTCAATTCATCATAACATGACATACATGACATACAGATAGACAGTACCATGACCGGTTAGCCTTGGGGAGAGGTGTTAGTTGGACAATGCCTAGGCTAACCGGTCATGTCCACTTCCATTCATTGTGCTAAGCTAGGCTAACATGCAGCCAGATAGCTTTCTACCGAACGCACAGAGAGGAAACTGGTATCTATCTTCTTGTCTCTCTCTGGAGAAGACGGTAAACTAATTTCCCAAAATGTTGCCGTGTTCCTTTAAGGTTTGAAAATTAACTATAGTAAACTATAATATTTCTGTGGGGTTTTGTGTGCACAAAATAATATAATAATAATACTATAGTCTCTATGGTAAAACCACATGAATACTGTAGTGATTCACTGTAGATTTCTATAATATCCCACTGTAGAAATACTGTGGTGAATCACAGTAGTATTTCTGTAGTAAATCTACAGTATGAAAGAAAAAATGGAAATACTATGAATCATTACAGTACTTCTGTAGTAAATCTCCAGTGTGTACAGGGGGAAAACACAGGGTTACTATAGGTTTTACCATAGTTAATTTTTGTCAACTTTTATGAATAAGTATTATGGTAGTGTAGCCTGTTAGCTCTACCCTTGAGTCAGGCTTTCTCTGCTCTCCCTTCAGATACGGCAACCTCCACCCTCCTTTCAGCCCTCTCAACCTCCTTCGACAAGCTCTGTCCCCTCACCAAGAAGCCTGCAAGCCGTTCCACACCAGACCATGGCTGACGGACACAGTTAAAGACAGAGCCTGAGAGCTGCAGAGAGGAAGTGCAAAAAGACTGGTGACGTCACTACTTATCATGACCTCTTGTCAGCATTCTCCAAAGACATTACTACTGTCAAAGTCTCTTTCTTTCACCGTGAGATTAAGAATCTCCACAAACTGCACGACAACATGTCCTCCCTTCTCCCTCCTCCCCCTCCTCCCCCCACCCTCTCGTCGGGGACTTTGCCACCTTCTTTGAGAAAAAGGTAGAGCACATGCGCAGCTGCTTCCCCCAACCCCCACCCACCCCAAGTGCTGAAACAGGACCCTCATCTTTCACTCTGTCTAGCTAGGCAACAGATGGTTATGTTTGATAGGTGGGGTATCATCAATGGTTCTTGCATTGATCAATTTATGAATACCATAGGTGATTTTGAGAAGGTGTGTGATAAAAAAAATCTTTTTTTGTGGTGACTTTAATATTGATCTCTTAAAATGTAATGAACATAAACTAACAACAGACTTCTGTAATGCAATGTTAGTTTTGGTCTCTGGCCTCTTATAAACAAACCCAGTAGGATAACTAAAGATAGTGCCACACTTATTGATAACATCTTTTACGAATGTTCATGGCCAAGCAACAAGTGGTTTGTTTTTAAGTGATATCAGTGATCATCTCCTATTTTTGTGATATTACATAATTTAAAGTCAAATGTTCAGTTGATGTAAGTAAACCTTCTTGTAAATGTGTAAGAATTAGGACACCAGAAAGTGTTCACAGAGTTGTGGAAAGCTGCATATTGTTGACCATCAATGCCTTGGAGAGGGAGGTTAGACCAGTGGAGGCTATGACTCCCACCTCACTTCCAGCTGAGGCTCAGAGAGGCAGTTTGATAGACCATATCAGCTCCACAAAGATCCAGTCATTATTGCAAAGAGCCCAGCAATCTAATTTGTAGTTGTCCTGTTCGCTGGAGAAATGAGGGACAAACAGTGGCATTAATTAGTGCCCTGACACAAAATGGTCCAGTGAAAAAGGCCTTCTCTCATCATCTTGTCCAGTAGCGATGGGAGGTTGAATATTTTGCATCTTAGGGGGATACTGTGGCATGATTAGTGCCCCGATTTACAATGGTCCTGTGAAGTAGGATTATTGAAGCCCACCATCCTGTCCAGTAGCAAAGGGGATTGAGGGCTTTGAGTCTGAGGGACTGTTTCAGTTGCACCAGATGGTGAAACAATCCAATGTCTGTTCTCAGGGATACTTATATACCCTCCTATATATACTTGTTCAATGCGTCCTCCACCTTGAATGCTTCTTCCCCAGTATAAGGATTTGGGGAGTTGTGTCCCTGCCTTTGTATAAAGTATTTTTTAATCCCAGTGTGGTGTTGGGACTTGTGACAATGGTCTCCGTCCATTCCTATCAAAGGTGTACAGTTTGAGTTGGCAATGATCTAGTGGATAGTCAGGTGTTGTGTGACTCCTAGTATTAGGACTACTAGGGAAAAAGATAATCTGCTATTCGGTTGTTGCCGAATTTGAGCTT
>NC_140183.1:83978125-84093125 GCF_963971535.1 Notolepis coatsorum
AAACTCTTCTTGCCTTTTCCCGGAACGTATGAGGACCTGTACCCATTTTGATCTCTGCCTGGCTGACTACCCTGTACCTGTGTTGACCCCTGTCTGGCTGACTATTCCGTACCCGTGTATCGACCCCTGCCTGTCTGACTCTCCTGCCCTGTGCAGTGTGCACGCCCCTGGACTGTACGAGTGCTCCCCCCGTGTATCGACCCCTGCCTGAACACTTGACCATTCTATTATCATTAAATATACCCAAACTGGGTTTGAACAAGACCTGTCTATCATTACTCTGTATCTGTATACAGAGTAATGATAGACAGGTCTTGTTCAAACCCAACCTGTATCTATTGGGTTCAATAGCCCGAGACGTAACACTTATGTTCAGAATCCGCGGAAAGGTCACAGAGAATACATGAGGGTAATGTTGACAGTGTTTGTCCAGAACATGAATCAGGAGGAAGCCAAACCCATGGTCCTCAGGCATGTTCTGCAGACCTCATAGAGGACACTGTTTACAATGGTGGGGCATTGGAGAATGTTGAGAAGGGATGAAGGAGGTATATTGTAGGAGACAGTGTAGCTTCCCTCAAGGTCAGGCAGACTGAGAAGAACCGGCTAGAATCTTCGGTACCCCGGGCCAGTGAGGCAGTGCAACCTAGAGGAGAATGATGATGATGGGATTGGATCAGTTGAGTCTCATTTGCTCCTCTCCAACGAGAGGACGTATTATGGCTAGTGAACCCGTATAGACCTTTGTGTAGTGTAGTGATACACCTGGTTTAACACAGGTAGTGACCTATGAGGTAGACCCTGGTGAGGCAATTCCTGTTAAGCAACATCCGTACTGAATTCAACCACAAAACTGGGCTGAGGTGACCCCAGAGTTGCTTTATATGGAATAAAGTGGGGTGATTGAATAGGGGAGAAGTGAGTGGGGCTCTCCTTTAGTCTCTGTTGCCAAGCCTGATTTACCTGTGCATCTTTGGATGGTTTTTCCGAAAGTTCAAGATATCCCATCAGAGAGTGTTCCATTGGAGTTTAGTTTTGCAGCCATGTGTCTTGACTGCAGTGTATTTGCCAAGTAAAGAGGATGTTGTGGCTGGCACATTGTCAGGGGGCTGAGCACATGTGTTGGGTCTATTGGAACAGTTCGGAGGGCATATCGCTAGATGGGGCACATGCACTATAGTGTCTGTTGATGTCTTGTTGTTGATTTATTTTTTTATGGAAGAATTATTAAGTAAAAAAGGATTAAATTATGTTTGAGGATGCGGCTGGGTGGCGTAGCGGAGATTGCGCTCATCACCAATGCAAGAGACTCCGGTCTCAACTCCCGGTGTCAGCATTGCCTGCGGCTTGGGCCAGTCGTCATACTATCTCAATTGGCAGAGGTAGCGGGTGGAAGTCAATGGGTGGGGATTGGGCGTTGTGGACAGCGACTCCTACAGGTCGGTTGGGTGACGCCTGTAGAGCAGAGACAGGAAGTATCGGGGGCAGCGTGAGCCTCCCACGCGTTACTCCTCGCCACTGAGAGTCCGCGCTGTCCGGTGAAAAGATGCAACAGGCTGCCTCCTTGTGTACCAGAGGGGACACGTGATGCAAGGCTTCTATCCTCACTACAACCGACCAGTGGGGGGATTGTCTAGCAACGTTCAAGACAGGGGAGGGGAGAATTGGCAATACGAAATTGGGATGGGAGAAAAATAGAAAAATAAGGAGAAAAAGTGGATAAAAGAAAATGATGTTTGAGGAAAACAAAAACAAATGGTTGGTCCATGAGGAATGTTAGTGAGGATATGTGGGGTTTTCATTTAAGAGAAATACATGGGTTAAGCAATTAATTGATATGTGTGTGGGAATGCATGAGCCTACGTGTTTTCTGGAAGTGTGATCTGATCAACAATAAAGGTTGCTGGTGTTCCGGACAGGAAAAAGCTGGTGCCACAAGGAACAGCCACCCATTGAGAAGACCAATGAACTTTTGTTTGTTTAGAAAACCAGTAGTGTGTTGTCACGAACCAAATGATAAAAAATAAACTGAACTTACTATCAGTTTAAGTAAAGACCGCCACAGAGAGACTTCTGGTATGAGAGCAGACGGGTAACACACGTGCGGTAGAGCTCCTGGTCAAATGAGCGAAAAAACGGATAAAAAAGGACCCGAAAAGTGATTAAAAATGAAAATGCACACGAGAAGTAAGGAAGAGACAACGATTGTGAAGGAAAGAGAAATGGAGAACACACGAGAAGAGGAGAATTTGAAGAAACAGAGTCCCCGAAGCGAAGCCGAGAAGAGACAGGCGGAAGAAGGGGGAGGTCCCGCTGAGGCAGACACGGGAATGCCAGGATGGGCCGTGGTCATGCAGGCCGGGATATTGGAGAACATAACAGCGGCGATAAAACTGAACACGGACACGATAAGGAATGATATTGGGAAGTTACGGGAGGAATTGAGGAAGGAACAGGAGGACTTCAGAGGTGAAATGAATACAGAACTCAAAAGTGTGGATGAGAAGATGGCGGAACAGGACAGAAATGTGACCGAGTTACAGACTAGAACGGCGCAAGCGGAGGAATGGAACACAGAGATACACGAGGTATTAACATGTGCGATTCAAAAACAAGAACAGATGGAGACAAAGATATCGGACATGGAGGGGAGGTCACGGAGAAATAACATCAGAATATGGGGATTGAAAGAAGGAGTCGAAGGGGAATCGGTGACCCAATATGTAGAAAAGCTTATCAAAGAGCAATTGAAGGAGACGGGACTGGAAAAAATGGAGATTCAGAGGGCCCACAGGGCGTTGGCTCCGAGACCGCAACCGGACAGACCTCCGAGAGCGGTGATTATTAACTTTCTGAGATTTGAGATTAAGGAATTGATACTCAGAACCGCGTGGACCAAGAAGATAGAAATCGAAGGCAAAAGACTATCGTTTGATCACGATTACTCGACAGCGGTAGCAATAACACGCAGGTCCTACGCAGGACTGAAGAGAATTCTGAAAGAAAACGGAATGAGATTCCAATCACCCATGACCTCGCTAAGGATTCACTGGAAGGAGGGGACGGTGACGTACGCGACGGCGCGGGAGGCGGCGCAGGAGATGAGACGACGGGGGATGCAGATGGCGGAGGACGGAGAAGGAGGGAGACAGGAGGACCAGACGCGGAGCCTGCAGCAGAGATTGGAGGGGGCACGCAGATGGACCAGAGTAGGAGACCGAAACCAGGGAGAGGAGGGAGGAGAGAGGAGAAGGCCGAGGTGAGACGTGACAGACCGAGGGCAGAGACGGACGAGGAGGCCAGAGACGGAGAAGGAGGGGAGAGGAGGCGGGAGGAGGCGAACGGATGAGTACACGCACAAGAGATTGAAAAAACTATCCAAATAGAGACAAAATATAGAAACTGAAATAACATGCATAAACACACATTCCCAGGTAGAGGCAGGATATAGGAATGAACATAACGTATACATGGACACATAATACACATGCTGATGGAGGAAATAAATGGAAATATAACTAGGTATGATAGACGGGACACAGAACATACTGAAACAAATACATAGACACACGCTGCGAGTAACACAGTTGGAAGGGATTAAGGGGATAAATGGACATCACATAGAAAATAGAGGGGAGGAAAAGAAAGTAAAAAGGGGTACACAGGAGACACCACACAGGTTTGGGAGGAAGGAGGGACATTGGAACATATGAGACACATTGAGAGGGACCTAGGAAATGAGGGTCTTTGGTCAGAATGAAGGACAGAGCGCTTTTGACCAGGAGCTCGACAGCAAAAAAAACAGTAAGAAAGCTGGACAAATATGACGAGCGGTTGGGGGTAAAGGCTTCAAACCCCCAAGCCGTCAGGAGGAGGCCTCTCACTAGGAGAGCAATTACTCCTCACCCACCAGCAGGGGACAGGGGGGGACACAGGGACCCCCCGAACGCCTTGGGAGCACTTTATGTAAAGTTTATGTTTTTTATTTATGTTAATCATTATATGTATTCGGTGAAGAGAGCGGAGGCTCCAACCAGAGGGGGGAATGAAGGTGACATGGGGGGGACTGACAGACGAAAGAAGAAGAAAGATGACAATGGTTAAAGGTATAAAAATGATGTCGTTAAACGTTAATGGAATGAATAATGCGATAAAGAGGGGCAAAGTGATGTTGAAATGTAAAAAAAGTGAGATGGAAGTGATTTTTCTGCAGGAGACACATTTGGTAGCACAGGATCATGAGAAACTGAAGAGATTTGGATATGAAAATGCATACTATAGTTCCTTTAAACGGAACCCGAGGAGAGGAGTAATCACGTTAATCAAAAACACAGTCAAATTTGAATTGATCAAGGAAGTAAGAGACAAGGAGGGAAGGTTTGTTCTGGTGAAGGGGAAAATGGAGGGCCAAATGGTTACGTTAGTGAATGTTTATGCACCCCCAGAGAGTGAGAGGGATTTATATGAGACCATTTTTGATATGATAGTGATGGAACTAGAAGGGATATTGTTATGCGCGGGAGATTTTAATGTAGTACTGAATCACGACCTAGACACCACGGGTACTAGAAAAGGACGAGCACCCATCAGTAGATATATGAATATTCAGATGATGGAAATGGGAATTACAGATGTTTGGAGGGGGATGCACGCCATGGACAGGGAATACACACATTACTCACACCCACACGTGACATATGCGAGAATAGACTATTTTTTGATGACGACGGGGGACAGTTACAGGGCACGGGAGAGCAGAATAGGAGTAGCGGACATATCGGATCACAGTGCCATATATCTGACAGTAGATCTAGAAGGGAGACGGAGGAACACGATCTGGAGACTAAATGTAGGAATACTAAATAACAAGGGGGTGGTGAGTCAGATCAAGGAGGAGATAGCCAGGTATAAGGAGGAAAATGACAACGGGACGGTAGACCCGAACATTCTATGGCAGTGGTTCTCAAACTGTGGTACGCGTACCACTAGTGGTACTTGGTGGTACTGCTGGTGGTACTTGAAAACATTTCCAAAAAAGCTACTGTAAGCAGCCCGTTCCCCGTACCTGGATAACTGAGTTAGCCGGATAACTTTCGGTTAAGTCTGACTTAAGCCGGACTTTCCGGCTCCCCGTACCTGGATTGTCCAAATCACCATGACAACAGATCCAAAAGTTTGAGCCTGGTCGAAAGCAGGGTTTAAGTTCAAGTTAGCCGGATGAAGCACAGCCACGCCCCCGCAAAGAAAGTGACAGCGCGTTTCCTGAAATTATTCCCACAGTCTAGGATCTGCTTTATACCATTCTGAATTACGTTTTTGTGCTCCATTCTTCCAGAGGGGGCTTTTGAAATGTAAAATAGACCCAAAATGCTGATACTAAATTCACTTTGTCCTAAATAATGCACGTTATATATACCGTGGCGCTCGCTCGGTGCGATGTACACATTATGTGGTTATTCTAACAACGCGCAGCATTGCAAATGTGAATCCCGCGGGGATATTTTTAATGATTGAAACCTATCGCTCGTTTGGCTCTGATTCCTTTCATATTCTCCGCTGTGGATGTTTAATGGAGCGCCTGGATTGTGTTTCATTCAAGCATAAAATTGAAGTGTCTATGCGTGGATTGTGGATCTTGTCTCGTTCATTAATGTATAAACAATGAATTTATCCCATCTGGCACAGTGGCGCAGCGGTAGTGCTCAATCCTGCCAACCCAGCGACAGGTGTTCGAAACCCCGTGTTTCCAATATAATTTTTTGGAATATAATATTAATGATTATACGCCAAAGTAGCCTAGTTTCAAGTTAAAATATTATAAATCTACATGCATTGAGGATGTCATTCTTTATATAGCTCTCAACGTGCACCAAATTGAATTATTCCTACATCGCAAAAAGAAGGGGGAGACTAGGTTTCGAACCCCGGTCGTCTGCGTGAAAGTCAAAAGAAGAACCCGTTACACCACAGTGGAGATAAGTAAAAGAACGACTATACATCAATCAATGGGAAGAGAGCCGTATCGTTATTTTGTATAACAGTTTAACTAATTATTTTCGCTAGCAAGATCTCATTTGATTATTCAATCCAGCAGGCAAGTTTAAAGAAATATAATCTGATTGATTGAGGTAATGAGGGACTTAAAATTAGCCTATAGATAACGCATTTAACTTGTCGGCGAGGCGATTGAGCCGTACTGCAATATGTTACTAAAGTTTTAAATCAATGAATCAATCAATGCCGCTAGAGAATCAGGATCTCTGCTCTCGACACTTGCTGCCTTCTCGGCTGAGGCGGGCACGCGCACTTATCCTGGGTCTCAAGTCTGGCTTGAGTTAACGAGACTGAATCCACCTTCGAGGAACAGGAAAATCCCGGCTTCAAACATCGGGTTAACTGAATCTGGATAATGACATCTTGATCGACTTAGTTGAACCAGGTACGGGGAACGGGGCCCTCAGGCCAGTGTTTCTGGTTGCGGCAGCGCGATAGTTAGATAATCTAAGTGGGGAACAACCAGGAGATCACTGTGACAGAGAGTAATGCAGTCTAAACAGTCATAAATATTTAATTCAACTTCAGCCCTGATCATAACCATTTATTTTTAGATTTCTTGTAATGTCAGATAAAAAATGAAATACTCCCACTTTTCTGAAAAGAGTTGGTGTTAAATCTGACATTACAAAAAATCCATCAAAATATGTGTTGCTGCTAATCATTGACACATGCCTAGCCTGTAATAATCCCCCCCAGAAAAATGTACTTTGCATTTGATATATTGTAAATATTTTCCTTTTTGTGTTTTTTTAACAATAATTTGTGATGCCATCACACAAACTGGCATTTAAAGGGTAAACATTCAAAAATGTATTGAATATGTGTTTTCTTTTCTTTTTTACAATAATTTGTGATGCCCATCACAAACACTGGCATTTAAAGGGTAAAAATTAAAAAATGCCTGCACCAGAATGCAGGAAATTAAGTTTTTGTAACAACATAATTGTGTGTGTGTGTGTGTGTGTGTGTGTGTGTGTGTGTGTGTGTGTGTGTGTGTGTGTGTGTGTGTGTGTGTGTGTGTGTGTGTGTGTGTGTGTGTGTGTGTGTGTGTGTGTGTGTGTGTGTGTGTGTGTGTGTGTGTGTGTGTGTGTGTGTGTGTGTGTGTGTGTGTGTGTGTGTGTGTGTGTGTGTGTGTGTGTGTGTGTGTGTGTGTGTGTGTGTGTGTGTGTGAGTGTGAGTGTGAGAGAGAATGACGGACAATTGCTTGCTGTGTGAGAGAGGGAGAGAGAGAGAGAGAGAGTGAGAGAGAGAGAGAGAGAGAGAGAGAGAGAGAATTAAGTACATTTGCTGAAATACAGTTGTTCTTAATTTTCTCACTTGCTATGTGAGAATGTTAGTTATTATGTTCTCAATGCCCCTTGCATTGTATGAGTTGTGTGGAAGCGTTTGCTAGTTCTAGTGCTATCCCTTTGTACATTGTGGCTGTGTCTGACAAAAGTTAACAATAAATAATGGTATTAGGAATACATTTGCCTCCTGCGTGAACTGTGCATAGCTGAATAGACTGTATTTTAACGCCGGTCATATGGTGGTACTTGGAGAGCCAGCTACGTTCTCAGGTGGTACTTGGTGTAAAAAGTTTGAGAACCACTGTTCTATGGGACACACTGAAGGTGGTGATAAGGGGGAAATTGATGGAGAAGACAGCAATGCTGAAGAAAGCCAGAACGGAGACATATCACAATCTGATAGGGAAGCTGAAGGATCTAGAGGGGAGACACCAGATATCAAAAGAACAGGGAACGCTCAGAGAAATCAAAGAAGTAAAGGCCAGGATAAATAGGGAATTATTGACGGAAATAGAAAAGAAAGCGAGGTTCATGAAACAAACGTACTATGAAGGGGGACCAAAAGCGACCAGACTGTTGGCTAGGAGAATTAGGACGCAACAGAAGTTGAACACGATACACACAATAAGGGATACAAAGACTAATGAAATATTGAGAGACCCAGCGGAAATAGAGAGGTCATTTAGAGAATACTATGAGAAACTATACACACAGCCAAAAGCAGCGGGAGAAGAGGAAATAGAAGCATATCTGGAGAAGCTAGAGCTACCATCGATAGGGAAAGAACAGAATGAAGAATTAAATAAAATAATTACGGAACGAGAACTGGAAGAGGCAATTAGTAGAGCTAAAAACAACAAGTCTCCGGGGAGCGATGGATTCCCATCGGAATTCTACAAGACATTTAGAACTGAATTAGCACCCATGTTAGGGGCGGCGTTCAGACACACGATGGAAGAGGGAAAAATGCCCCCCTCGTGGAAGGAAGCCATAATCACCACGATACCGAAGGAAGGAAAGGATAGAGAATTATGTAGTAGTTTCAGACCTGTGTCCATACTCAACGTGGATTACAAGATGTATACATCGATAATATCAAAGAGATTTGAGACGTTTATGCCAGACATTATAGATGAAGATCAAACTGGATTTATTAAAGGGAGACAGACACAGGACAACGTGAGAAAGACATTACACATAGTAGAGGAGATACAAAAACAAGGAGGTAGCGCGGTACTGATTAGCCTAGATGCAGAAAAAGCATTCGACAGGTGAGCTGGACATTTTTATATAAAACATTGATGAGGTTCGGACTGAACGGGAGGGCGATGAAGATGATCAAGGCGCTATATCAAGAACCGACAGCGAGGGTTAAGGTGAATGGCAGCTTGACAGATAGAATCAGATTAGAGAGGGCTACCAGACAGGGATGTTGTCTCTCACCGACGCTCTTCGCCGTTTTCATAGAACCACTGGCACAACTGATCAGACAGACCGAGGACATTAAGGGAGTAAGGATAAAGGGAACGGAATATAAACTAGGCCTATTTGCGGATGACGTGATAGTATACATGAGGCAACCAGACAAGAGCTTCCCGGCACTGATGGATCTACTGAAGGAATATGGCCACTACTCAGGTTACAAACTAAACGTGACAAAGACACAGACCTTAGCATGGAACTATACTCCAATGACGGAAATTAGGGAACAGTACGGGATAAGATGGGACATGGACAAGATTAAATACTTAGGGGTGAACATCACGAGAGGGGTGGAGAAACTATATGAGGCGAACTATACACAGATAAATCAGAACATCAAGAGAGACTTAGAGAGATCGACAGTAATGCCCTTGGACTTCAATTCAAGAATAGAGGTCATTAAAATGAACATACTATCAAGGTTACTGTACCTATTCCAGTCACTACCAATACAAATACCACAGAATCAATTCAGGGAGTGGGACAGACTGATATCGAGGTTCATATGGGCGGGGAGAAGACCACGGGTCAGATATAAAACACTACAACTACCGAAGGAAGAGGGAGGGATGGCAGTACCCAGCCTACAAGATTATTACTATGCAGCACAACTGAGAGCAGTGACGTGCTGGTGTAACAACAGATATGAGGCAAGGTGGAAAGACATTGAAAAAGAAGGGGAGGGATACAAGGTACAAGCTCTGGTGGGAGATAGGGAACTATTTAAAGAAAAAGAGGGACTATTAGATCCAATCACCAAATACACCTTGACCATATGGAACAGAGTAATGAAAACACACAAATTGGAGAAGCAGTCAGGGGTCCTGAGATGGGTAGCACATGACAAGAGATTCAAACCAGGGAGGTTAGACCATGGATTCAGAAGGTGGGAGAGGGGGGGGGGGGCAACAGCGATATGCAAAATGATAGAGAAGGGGGAAATGCAGACACTACAAAAATTAAAGGAGAAATTTGGACTAGAAAACAGGGACCACTTCAGATAGCTACAGGTTAGAGACTACTACAACAAAGAAATAAGGGGGGCCAAAGACGAAGAACAGAATGGAATAATAAAGATGGTAGTATGGGCATACGAAGGGGGGCAAGGAAGAGTAATATCAGCAATATACCGGGCTATAATGAACAGCAAGGGACACACGACCGATTACATAAGGGTGAAATGGGAGAGAGAGCTAGAGATAGAAATAACAGGGAAGGAATGGGGGAACATATGCGAGGTACAACATTCAACAACAGGATCGAGGATATGGAAAGAGTTTGGATGGAAAAACATAATCAGATTCTTTATAACCCCAGAACTGAAGGGAAAATATGCACCAACACAAAGAGCTTGCTGGAGGATGTGTGGGAAGGAGGGGGCAAATCACACACACATATTCTGGGGATGTCAGAAGCTGAAGGGGTATTGGGAGGAGATAGGGGAGGCAATTATCAGAATACTAGGATACGGATTACCACAAACAGGACTGGTGCTTTACTTAGGAGACCTGACACACGAGGGAATACAAGGGGGGGACAAATATTTAATAAAGATAATGTTGATAGCGGCCAGAAAAGCAATAACGAGACTGTGGTACAAGGAAGACCCACCGACAATAGCACAATGGGTAGGAATAGTGGAAGAGATACAGGATATGGAGAGGATAACACACATGCTGAGGTTACAGGAAGAGAAATTTGGGGAAAGATGGGGAAAGTGGGAGGACTATAAGGGGAACGAAAACGACATCACAGAGGAAGAAACAAATGCAACACAAGAGGGAGAAGGGTAAAGGAGGAAAGAGGTTCAAGGAGGGTCTGTGAACCCATGTCACACATTTTTGCTTTAGTTAGTATTCTCTATCTCTATCATTTAGGTAGGACGATTGCTTTATGTTTTTTCAATTTATTATTTATGTCTGTGGAACTTTGGCTTAAGTCGGTATTTATTATTTCTGTTTTTGGGTATTACATTTTTTATTTTTTTTTTCTTTATAATTTGTCTGTTTAACGGTGTTGTACATTATGTCTATATAATATGTACCTGGAAGACCGACTGAGAGGATAATAATATTCAAATATGATGTTGTTTGTATGCTTGTAATACAAAAATGCAAAAAAAAAATTGAGTTTAAAAAATAAAAAAAAGACCGCCACAGTGGTCACACGCCTTGGGAGGGCGCAAAGACAGTTCTTTCCCAGGCCGAAGACAGTGTGGGCAGATTCTGGTAAGAGTGTGTGCGTAATTTATGAAATTGAGGGGGTGGCCCAAAATGGGGAAGGAACATCAATTGACCTGTCTCAAACCCCGCCCTCTTTTCTTGATCCTCCAATCACAACTGTCGCTTACCTCGGACAAACTTGGTTTGTCCGAGGTAAGCGACAGTTGTGATTGGAGGATCAAGAAAAGAGGGCGGGGTTTGAGACAGGTCCATTGGTTTTTGAGGACTAGAGAGGGACCTGCATTTGTAATATTTGCGATGGGGAGGGACATGCTACCTTTTGGTTTTGTAAACTTGAATGGTTGGTCTCAAGCAACCCGACCAGACTCACCGTTGCCAAGATTGTGAGGGCTGTGAGTGTGTGCATGTGTGTGTGGGTCACAAGCCGATAATAGGGACTCTTAAAGTTATCCAAAGTGAGTAATTAAGAAAATAAATCAAGTCCAAAAAACAGGACTACTCTCAATAAAGAGGTATAGTATAAAAGTAAATAAGCCACAAAGGCACCTCCTAATAACGGAGTTGATATTAAAAAAGTTAAACAATAAACCTCCACTAAGGGAGTTTATGTGTAGAATAACACCAGTAGCCTAAAACAAGAATGACTACAATAAAGGCTAAATTCTGAATCAGAGATCAGCACTACACTTTAATATAATAAGCGTGACCAAAAGGATAGCCAACACTAGGAAATGAATTAGCAGTTGACACTGCGAGATCCAAACTTAAATAGACTCAAGGCATGGCCATAGGCACAGCTGCACTGAATTAGGTGCAATCAAGCCCACACACCTGCCGACCCATGTGGCAATTAATCACAGGGACCACTGACCAGGGATTGACAGCTATCCCTCACACCCCTTCCTGACAGGGAGCGACGCGAGCGAGCGTGATTGCGAAAATGATTCAAATGTATTCGTTTCAATCAGACTATCCTGACCTGCCGCGAGCGACAGCGAACTGAGCAGCGATGTCGTCCACCCCTCAGATATCTCGCTGTGTCTCTAGTTGAGCGATTACGCGGCCGAGTCCCGCCCCTAAACACTTTTTATTGGTCAAGAATCGCAGGCCCCCCCCACGTGTGCTTCCAGGTAACACACACACACACAGACACACTCGGACACGCGCCGCCTCATATCAGGACAGTGTCGCGCGCGATTTCGTCTCCAGTTCGCTCGCTCGCTCCCTGTCAGGAACCGGTGTCACAGAGAAGTGAAATAAAGCAAAAATAGACAGCTGTCCCTCACAGAAAGGTGAAATAGAGCAAAAACCATGACAAAGGTGTGGAGTGCCTCTGTACCGTTTGCCCTTCACCTCATCCCAAGCCTGACGGCGGGTGGTGCCTGTGCAGCGATCTCAGGAGTCCCCTGCCGGCTGGAAAAGTTATGTAAGTGAACCTCATATATACATCGTGCCCAAAATGGCAGTGATCACACCCCGTTGAACTGTTTGAGTCCTGTGCCGTTTGGCCTGAAGAACAGTGTGCAGACATTCCAGGGCAGTGGACTCTGTGTTACTGGACATTCCTCTTAGATGACATCCTCGTTGCCAGTGTTGCCTCCCTGAACATAAACTCGACATTCCCTTTTCCCCATAGAAATGCAAAACAAAACACAAACACTTTCCCTGTTGAATTCAACCACAAATACTACATTCAAACTACATTTTGCTCATTAAATGGCGTCACAATTTTGTACAAATGTAATGTGGTTAGTTTTCCACACACAGTACACCAGTCTGCTAGGCGCCAGAAATCCTATTCTATACCACCCAAGCATCTAGCGGCCTGTATGTGAAATAGCAGTGTAGTAAACTCAAAATGCAATGAAATTACATTGTGTGATGACGTCAATGAAAATAAATGAAAAAGGATAATAAAATAAATAAGTGTCTGTTTTTCAGTTTTTTCAAAGAATGTCTCTTGACATATGTTATCTTTCTGTGTCCATGTCTTAATGTGTGAGAGTGTAGCAGGACGGATGGGACTGGACGGGGTGGTGAAAGGGACGATGTGTCATAGCGAGGGGTTGGCCAGGCAACACTGTGTTCATATACATTCCAATGCCGTATTGGAAAGTGTGGGGAAAGTGTTTGGTAGTCCAAGTAATGGGTGTGTGCGGGAGGGGAGTTGTCCCTTCTTCACTCAACCTTTACTCTCGCTGGCCTGGGGTTTGGTGGCGTCACTCATCTCAGCCGTGCTCTGGAGGAATTCGAACAAGGGCCTTGCCAGTCATAAAAAGTCTTGGATGAATGATGAATGGTAATGATGAAGGAATCCGAGCGGTGTCCGGACCTCTCAGACTGTGTGCAGGGTTTCTTCTCCTTCAAGGCAATCACTGCTTCCAGATCCTTCAGGGTCAATCTGGATCACATAACCCTGACACCATCCGCCTGATACACCATGTATTCTTTTTAGAATATAAGAGTTCACATTTTCTTGGACGGAACTTGATGCCACGTTCTCTCATCCGGCAGAGCGCTCCAAGGTGGTCCATCTGTTCATCAAGGATTTTGAGAAGCAAAAAACATCTTCTAAAAATGGCAAACAGCATTCATCTCTAATGCCCTCTAACACGCATTTGTCAGTCCGAATGGTATTCACATCCATTCATACAGCCTCCAGGGGATGATAAAGGCTGTTAGATGTCTAGATTCCTCGCTCACAAAGCCCTGATGGTATGTGCTAGAATGGAGAACCACACATCGCCTCCCAAGTTGTCCAACAGATCCTAAATCTGTAGCAAGGGAGGATGATCGTGTATGGTCTTCCGGTTCAGTTTTCTGACCCAGCCTCTAGAAGATTTGTACCTACAGTACATTATTATTATTATTATTATTATTATTATTATTATTATTATTATTATTATTATTATTATTATTATTATTATTATTATTATTATTATTATACTTATATAGGGTTTTTGGAATGGAGTTGTAGCATTTCTGGACAGGGTTGTCATCAATCCATCTATCGGATTTTTTGCTTTAAGTCAGAGATACAGCCAATGGGTCTCGTTCCCCAATATCTTCCAAAGAGTTCTCTTTTGAAGACTTATCTTGGAACCGACTGAGACAGAATCAATGACAAGTTCACTCTGAGTCCTCAACACGCTGGTAATATGTCTTAAGTGTCTCAAACGATCACAGCTGTGATATCTGCGTTGGGGAATGGCACCAGTCTCAAACATGAACGCGCGTTCCCGTCTAGGTCATTTGCATACAAAACAACGCCTCCAGAGCTCCTTATAAGGCAACTAATGATGCAGCCGTGTGAAAATGGACGCGGAAGCGCTTTGCGACCCATCAAAATTAAATTAGATTAATTGTATTGTCATCATATATATGTAGAAGGGTGGATTATCCCTGCTTGTGGGAGTAGTAGTACACAGACACTGGGTAGTAGGATACTATAGAATTGGACCTATATGTACCCCCGTCTTTGGCCCGGAACGTCATTCTGGAGGGCTTGCAGCTGGAGTGGATGGGGCCCAGGATTTACTAACCTGGGGACTGGTACTCTGGTCTCCCTCGCCTTCCAAGGCGGTCAGCAGTAGCTCCCCACACACTTTCACTTCCCCCAGTACCTCCGACAGCCCTCCCACACCCAGTGACTGTCAGTTCAATAGTATTATTGGGCTTCCCTTTAAGCAGTACCCTTCCTTGACCACCTGTATAGACCCTTCAAATGCTATTCTGTGAATGGGGTGTAAGGGTTAAATAATTATGCAGTCACAATATTTACCCAGGGGTTAGAATAGCAAATGGAAGAAACAGACACACAGACAATGCTCCCAATAAGGTCTACTTTATAGAAGCCTGGGCAGGTTATCAGTTACAGTTAACACTTTCCATTTATTCATACATGGCACCGGGTGCTCTCACTGTTAATGTAGGGGAAGCTATTCCCACCATAGGCACCGCATGCTCAATACATTAATAACACCCCGCTTGTACTAGGGGAACCCAGGCATAAAGTAGAGAAACATTGGGTATTCAAATAACCAAATAACAAAATAACTAAATAAAACCAAGTAAATGTGGGCCCACGTTACCAAAATAAAACCTACACTAAGCCGGCTTAAATTGTTTGGGGTACCCCTTAGACACTGGTTGTTAGCGTTCACTTGAATGGACGTTGCTGTTGATACACGAGGTACCGTTAGTACTTAGCCAAGATGGCGGACCCACTCCTATCACCACTCGTCCAGGTGACAAGATGGCGTCGGCGATCCCGCGAGCACAGCCAGGGGGCTGGGCGAACAGCATAGGCAGTGGTTAGCTGGAGGAGCGTGCTGTGATGGCGACCTCTGCTGGTGGGAAGAGGCGTCCTCTGTACCGTCGGGGAGACGTCCACTGCTGGCTGCTGCTTGCTGCTGTCGCGCGAGCTAATACTGTTGCTACCCTAAACACAGCTAAGCTTCGGGTCTGGATGCACCCTCCTGCTATATCGGTTGTACTACTAACGCAACGTGGCTGGCTATACCACCTACTGAAGTCAGACGGAGCTGTTAGCAGCATGCTAATATACCGCACACTTACTACTATAACCCGCTAACGATAGACGTTAGTCCCGTTAACTCTAGACGTTAGTCCTTCGGTTCTGTATCGCTTACTCATACACTATCGCTGGTACTTCTAGGATAACCCGTCAACTAGCAAGTACTTCTCATCACCCGTTGCTCGTTCCAATGGGGCTCTCCTCATAACTTCTCCAACGGGGCTCTTCCAGAGCACACGCCCGCTGTGACTGCGACTGTTCACGGTCAAGTCCACTGCCGAAGAGAGCTTCCTGCTCCCTTCGCTCCCAGGTAACTCCCTTTTCCTCGTTGCTTTCCTCTCTCCTCCGCTCCACCTGCCACCACTGCCACTCCGCCCCCTGCTGGCAACCTCCACTGATCCCACTCTAGGACCGCTCCAGAAAGGGAAAACGTGCTTCAATGTTATTGTTAGTGCTCCATACTGAAGCCGGAGAAGAGTAGCACCTCACCTCGTCGTTAGACTGGGCGAGCTATCCAAAGGAACACTGTTTATCACACGTTATACACACACAGGGAAAGCAACAGTTAGTTAGTGTAGCAGGTATATAAAATATGCTAATGTTGTATTCCACAAAGATCCCTCCCTAACGTTATTACTTTAATTTATTATTATTATTTTTACTCTCATAGTCTTTTATTTTGAAGCCGTCGTCACTTCCTGCCGAAGTGACGTACTTACTTTGTCGCCCGCCTCCTTCCGTTCAGTCTGGCTGAGTAAGGAAGGAGGTAAGAGCTGTCCCATGTCCCCAGAACTTATTAATGGTTTAAAAGAACGTACTATTGTAAATAATTTACCGGGCAATGAACCGGAGTTGTATATATTGGTAACTGTGTTAATGCGAACAATTCTGCACTTTTTGTAATGTGGTTTAGCTGTGGTGGCGAACTATTGTATGACACATGCTGACTGAGTTTGTGGTAATGGCTGAACAATGCGTGTAGGCCTCGTTCTGACTGCGTGACATATTTCTCCCCCCTTGTAGCCTAGGCAAGTTATTGACGCCATCTGCTGGCCAAGTGTTGATATGTACCTGTGGAATGTCTTCTCCAGGTAATTGGAGATATCTTATTGGTTATTTTGTATTATTTCATTGTGTTGTTTTATTTTAATGGATATTTCAATGTATCATTCAAAATGTGCAGTCTGGCTGAGTAAGGAAGGAGCCTAGGCAAGTTATTGACGCCATCTGCTGGCCAAGTGTTGATATGTACCTGTGGAATGTCTTCTCCAGGTGAAATAAAACACACTGAATTGCCACAACTGAGTCTTCACTTCCACTACACGACGACGACACAGAGGGTGACCTTAGACCAGTTACAGTGGTACCGTTGACCCGGATCGGAAGAATCAACACCAGCTTGATCACCGGAGGTTGCTGCGGACATCAGAATCACAGAAGAAAAGGAGCTGAGTCATTGGAAAAATGCTGTGATCACTATAAATTTTTTTTGGAATGAGGATCAAGGCTAGCTTGATTACCGGAGGTCGGAGGAGGAGGAGGAAGAAGAAAAAAAAAAGTTCCCCTGGGAGGGTTGTGTCGAAGTGACTGTGTCACAGTTGGAAGGACATTGTGTTCTTTCTGGAAAAAAAGAGGATGTCACTGTTGAAAGGACGTTGTGTTCTTTCTGAAGAAGGGGAAATTGTGTTCTTTCTGAAAAAAGTGGACATTGTGTTCTTTCTGAAAAAGAAGAGGATGTCCAGTGAATGTCCATTTTTCTGTCTCTGTTCTAGAGGACAGTGGAGGTTATTGAAGAGGACTGGTGATCAGTTTTTGTTTTTCTGTTTTTGTTAAAGATGCTGAAGCATTTGGAGAATTTTTTTTGTGATTAATGGAATATGTATAATTTTTTTCCCTTCTTTCCTGATAGCTCGTTTTGTAGTGAGAGAGGGGAGATGGATCCCTATGTCGTAGAGGGGAGTTCATAATTTTTTTTTGATATTGGTTTATATACATGTATATAGTATAATTGGGGATATGGTTATATGGCAGTGAGCAGAGCCTGGAATTTTGTTGTCATGTCACTGGAACTCTCTGCTCTGGTGCAGAGCTGGTGCCCTACAGTATACAGAGTCGGGAACTCTCTGTCATGTCACAGGGATTCTGTGCTTTGTGCAGAGGCCAATTATTTTTTTTGATTTCTCACGCTCCTTGATTTCCACGTCCTGTGTTTGTATCTTACGTGTTTAGGTTGGAGGGCAGGTTGCCGTAGTTGCTGCAGTTAGCTCACACCGTGTGGTCAAGGGGCAGTATACTGTAGTTGCTGTGGTCAGTGCATATTTGTTTGGTTTGTGTACACTTTATCTTGCACTGTGACACTGTAAGTGGCGTATTTACCACATGTGTTCACAGATGAGGTATGGGATTCGAGTGGGCCGGGTAGGTTTGGTGTATAAGGCACCAAGCGATTCTAGGAGGAACATAGGACTGTACACCCTTTTGTTTTCTCTGAACCTGTTTGACAGGTAGCTTCTAGCTGATTCTGAAGATACGTTTCTTCATGTAAACCCGTGCCGGTTCTGACGTGTGTTGGAGGTCCCTGTTAGTGTGTGTCATGTCTGTAGGTTCTGACGTAGTGCTGGAGGTCCCAATTAGTGTGTCCTGTAGGTTCGGGATTTTAGCGGAATTCAGGGGGGGAGTATGTAGCAGGTATATAAAATATACTAATGTTGTATTCCACAAAGATCCCTCCCTAACGTTATTACTTTAATTTATTATTATTATTTTTACTCTCATAGTCTTTTATTTTGAAGCCGTCGTCACTTCCTGCCGAAGTGACGTACTTACTTTGTCGCCCGCCTCCTTCCGTTCAGTCTGGCTGAGTAAGGAAGGAGGTAAGAGCTGTCCCATGTCCCCAGAACTTATTATTTTTTTTGTATTTTATTTTTTTATTCTTTTTTAAAACAAACATATAAACAAACATGACAACACACGATAAGATATACAAGCATTAATTGTCAGGGCACATCCAATGAGATCACATTTTGGTTAGTTGTTTTATATAAGATATACCCATAATACCTGTTATCTAAAAAAAAAACCTACATACATATGCTCAGCTCGAAACCCCCCCTCCCGGACCCCACCTTGAGAAGTACCTCCACTATCCCTCGCACCTAACCAGACACTACCATTATAAGCTAGCTTTTATTCTCTCCACCACTTCTAACCACATTGACATTTTGGATTCATTGAGACCCAGAATTCTTGCTGTAGATATTTCATGGTAAATTACATCGAGATATGTAAGAAACCAAACTTTACGGCACATTTTTTCCGGTTGAAACCAGCGTGATGCGATCAGCTTTTTGGCTACTGTGATACCCGATAAAACCAATCTCTTTAGCTGTGGATTCACTGCAAACTCAAAAACATCATTCAACAGCAATACCGAGGGGTGTACAGGTATATTCCAAGATACGAGTTTTGATATTTGTTGGGTCACATCTTTCCAGAATGCCTTAACTGGTGAGCAGTCCCAATACATGTGCATAAATGTCCCTTCGTCCCCATTTGTACATTGGGTGCATTTGGAATCTTGTTTGAGCCCCATTCGGCACAGTCTTATAGGAGTCAAGTATGTCCTGTGAATATAGTTAAGATTGATTTGTTGATGATCCGGGTTCCTTGATGTAAGTCGGACATTTGCCCAGGCTCCTTGCCAATCAAAGTCATTTTCCAGGTCTGGTATATCCCTCCTCCAGACAGAGTCAAGTTGGAGGGTTTCATACGAGGACGTTAGTAATTGATGATAAAATTCTGAAACAAAACCTCTCGATGTCTCTCTTGAGTAGAAGAATTTGTGGTATCTGTGGTGTTCAATTGGTCTGTCTAATGGAACACCGTGAGACTTCAAACATAGCTCTAACTGTTTGTGAAAAAGCCATGTGGACTTGGTGAGATTAAATTTTTTGCGTATTTCTTTATCACTACAAAAACCCTGTTTGTTAAAAATATCCCCTAATGAGTGTATGCCTTGCTTTTCCCATATAGGGAATCTTATAGGTCGTTTTCCAATTAAGAGAGCATTGTTATTGAATAAGGGAGTATGGTTGTGCCATTCTTGTGGGTTAGGATTTTTTTTTTGTGATTCACGCCATATCCGGATCGCATGAGTAATTATGGGGCCAAATTTTCGTTCACAGTGCTTGATTGGTAGTTTAGTGTGTGCTATGTCCTTCAGTCTATGTGGGGCTACTATGTTTTCTTCTATTTTCCTCCAAGATGCTAATGCTTGGGAGTCAAACCATGTTGTCAATGGACTTAATGAGTACGCCTTAAAATATAGGAAAAAATCTGGAAATGCCATGCCACCATCTGCTTTATTTCTCTGTGCGGTGGATCTTTTTATACGTGGTGGTTTGTTATTCCAAATAAATTTGTATGTGGAGGAGTGTAATCTTTTCCAGTAACCCTCTGGAGGGGGTAACGGTAGCATTGAACAGAAGAAGTTGATTTTAGGTAGTACATCCATCTTAACTATTGATATCCGTGCTTGTACTGTGTTCTTAAGTTTTGCCCATCTATCAAGGTCGTCTTTGATTTTGTTTTGGATTTTTGTGTAGTTGTGCTTCACCGTTTGTCTTATGGTAGGGAATATTTCCACTCCCAAGCATCTGAAATGTTTTACCATCGGTATCTGTCCTGGGAGGGTTGTATCTTTTTTTGCAGGGGTGTTAAGTGGAAGGAAAGCCGACTTCGGCCAATTTATCTTAAATCCCGATAAATCACCAAAGTCCTCAATCAACTTGAGCAGATGAGGCAATGTGGTGTTGGGGTTTTTCATGAACAATATTACATCGTCCGCATATAAACAAATTTTTTGTTGTGTGCCCTTGATTACGATAGGTTCTATGGATTGGGATTGTCTTATATATTGTGCTAACGGCTCTAATGATAGATTGAACAGACCGGGACTAAGAGGGCAACCTTGTCTGGCTGAGCGCGATACCGGAAAGATATCGGAGATGATTGTGCCTGTTATAATCATGGCCGATGGGTCTTTGTATAATACTTTAATCATATCGATGAATCCTTTTCCTAACCCCATCCTTTCTAGCACTGCCCACAGATACGACCATTCCAGCCTGTCAAAGGCCTTCATAGCATCCAGGGACAGTATCGCCTTAGGTATGGTATCCTCTTTGTCGGCATCAAGTACGTGCAGTATACGTCTTATGTTCTCAGTGATCAGGCGGCCTCCTATGAAGCCAGTTTGGTCCGGGTGAACTAAAGACGTCATATGCTTTTGTAATCTGATGGCTAATACCTTAGAGTACAGTTTGATATCTGTTCCGAGGAGGCTTACAGGTCTATAACTACCGCACTCGTTGGGGTCTTTGTCTTTTTTAAGGAGGACTGTTATGAGTGCAATATTGTCGGTTTTATGGAAGTTCCCCTCTTTGACTGAGTATAAGATCATATTTAGTAATAAGGGGCCAATTATGTCCCAACAAGAAAGGTACATTTCTGATGGGAAACCGTCTCTTCCTGGAGCCTTACCACTTTTCATTGCGGTTATGGCCATCTTGAGTTCCTCTATTGTGATCGGTATTTCTAACTGTTTAGCGTCATCCTCTGAAAGTTTAGGGAGAATAATTTGATTAAGAAATGTGTCCATTTTGTTTTGATCGAAGGTCATTTCTGATTTATATAAATCGGAGTAGAATACTTTGAATGTATCGTTTATTTTTACCGGATCTGTTACAAGTACTTGTTGTGCTCTAATGGTAGTTATATCTGCAAATGTTGCATTAATTCTTAATCGCATGGCTAATAGGTGGCTGGGTTTGGAACCATGAGAGTACTGCTGTTGTCTTGTGCTGCGTATTTGTATTTCCGATTGTTGTCTGTATATGTCATTGATCTCTATTTTTAGTACGTTAACTTGATTTTCTAGTCGAGTTGAGTTGTTGTATTTCAGAGAATTAAATAACGTTGAGTAAAGCGTTTCCAGCTCATCCAGTTTTGTGTTTTGATTCTTGCACATTTTGGAGGAAAAGCTATCCGTGAAGTCTTTGATCATTCCCTTTACCGACATCCATATTATTCTGGGGTCTTGCACCGAGTTTACATTCTCCCGTTGGAATACTATAAGAGCTTCTTTGAGTTGTGTAATGAATTCCTTGTTGTTAAGCAGCAACGAGTTAAATCGCCATCTTGGGGCTCGGGAGGATAGTATACCAAATGTACCTTTAAGGAGTAAATAACAGTGATCTGATAGTGCGTTGGGTATCATTTCCACTTCATAATTATCAAATAGTTTCTGTGATGCAAAGACATAATCTATTCTGGATAGTGTCTTATGTCTCGCAGATCGACAAGAGTACTTTCGGGTCGTGGGGTTAAGTAACCGCCATAAGTCCTTTACACCTGTAATCTTTGACCAATCCTTTAATGCCTTCGATGAATTCTTTTGTTCGCTGGAAAAGGCGAGGTAAGATTTGTCTATCCTTGGGTTCCAGATGGCATTAAAATCCGCTCCTATTATAAATGAGTAATCGGGAATGTCTAACATTGCATTGGTTAGTGTAGTGAAGAAATCTTCTTCGTACAAATTTGGGGCGTATACCGCTATCAACGCTATTTTCCTGTTCTTATGTTCAATCTTAGCTATAGTTATCCGACCTTCTACATCAGACCATACTCCCTTTAGTACAATATTCAACTTACGTTTAACGACTATTGCTACACCCCGAGTTCTCGTACCAATAGAGGAGTGACTGATATTATGGTATATGTTGTCCGCTAATTTACCTATGTCTTTCCCTAGAATGTGTGTTTCGCTTAGCAGAGCAATGTCCACATGTTCTTTTTTCATCAGTGTGAGCACGCTTTTGCGTTTAAGTTGGTTATTTATTCCCCCGGTGTTCCATATCATTATATTCAAACTAGCCATAGTCTATACATGTTGCATTGTAATTTTTGGTAATGCTTCTAGAGTGCGAGGCAATACTAGATATACATCCCACTAGTGAGGTCCCGTTGAGAGCCGAGCTTAAAAACATACATATATACAAATAAAAATCCCCTACCCTTCCCTCCCACCGAGAGTCGTACAGGATTGTGTTCCATGAACACAACCTTTGCGTATGACTCTCTCCCTTGCACCACCGGATATCCCAGAATGATCCAATTATCCTTAACATTCCTATGTATACCATAGGATCTAACACTCTAAATTCTACCATAAGTAGAATGTCGACTGTGGCTTGGCCACTTACCCGTAAAAAATAAATAAATAAAAATTTAAATGAGATAAACTAAAAATAAAGACCAAAAATAAGCTTCAATTGTCATGCCTTAATCACTTACATTTTATATGAACTTGTAATTTATAGTAATTTATAGTAACCCATGAATAATATGAAGGTATTGAACTGAAGAGAGAGCCTCAATAAATCAGAGAGAGCGGATGAAAAAGAAAGAAAAAAAAAAACAAGTAAAAGGAAGAGAACATTAACTTAGATCTTAAAAGAGCATTGCTATGCTTAAACATCTAAAGTATTAATTGGAGAAGTAGTGAAATTATTTCCCATTAATAAAAAAACAATTTTTAAATACGTATATGCAGCATTTCCCCCGACCGGGGTGGGCGATGATCGTTGTGTAGAGTGATCTTTCAGCCGGCCGGCTATGATGGCTCTGTGGTTTGCCTCTAGATAGCTGTTGATTATTCCCCCGAGGGGCTTCTGGTAGAATGAATGACCACGTATTGCTGATATTCCAGAATGTTCCATATATCAAAGAATGCTTCGATGTTCTAGATTATTCTAATATGTCATTTTTACATTGTCTGAATGTTCCAGTATGTTCTGGAGTGTTCCAATCTTAAATCCAATATGTCCGCAATAATATACACGTCGGGGAAAGTATTCAAAAACTCTGAGCACGTAGGTCTCTCTGTCCCAAATCCTTGATTATTAAAGGTTGTACTATATGGTGACCTTGCATAACTGAGATTTAAAAGGCCATTTATACATTAATCTGCTCCTGTTCAGACAGGAATTTGGCTGCCTCTTCAGGCGATTTGAGGAGAAATTTTGCTCCTTGTTTGTCGACGGCGCGAAGTATTGCAGGGTATATTAGTAGGGGTCTGTATTTCCCCAGGTATAGTTGAGACATCACCGTCTTGAACTTGGCACGCAGTTCCACTACCTCACGACAATGATCTTCAAAGCAGTGTATTGGTACCTCCATGTGTTTCAGATTGCCTTTCATCCTGCGAATTCCACGCATAATCATTTCTTTTATTCTGACTTGGCGCAGTACAACTAATATCACTCTGGGCTTAGCGTTGCTGTCACTGGAGCGGGGTCCCAATCTGAAGCTCTCATCCACCTCCGGTATTTTAGGAAGGATTCCTGTTCCCAAGATTTTCTGTAATTCTGTGGCAAACTCTTCAGGGTTTTCACATCTCACTGATTCGTCCAGACCGACAATGCGAATATTCAGCCTGCGTTTTTGATATTCCATCTCGAATATTTTGGCTTTCTGTTCTTTATTGATTCGCGTGAGCTCCTCCGTTATTTCGCTGAGCTCCGTCTTGATTTCATTGTAGTTCCCCTTCATCTCGGCAGTTAGGTTAACTGTGTTAGCCTCTACTTCCTTGTAGATGTGAGTGAATTTGATTTCGTGGGCTTCCACTACTTTCTCCAGAGCCTCGGTGCGTTTATTCTGTGCTTCGGCGTCCGCTCTCAGCGCATCGATTTTGCCTTCAATAGATTCTTTAATAGCATCTACTTTTTGAGTTATTATCTTCTGTGATTCTGTGATCATTTCCTCCATTCCCTCCATTCTCTTCTCCATTGTCTTCCCCATTTCTTCCATTTTCCGGATGATATGTTCGGTGTCTGCGGAGGTCTTTGATGGGGTTGAACTTGAAGCGGCCTCTGTCGAGTCAATACTTTCTGCTGCCCGCTGTACGTATCCTGGGTCACGTATCGGGATCTCTTCGACTAGTTTTTGGTCTTTCCCTAGGTTTTTCCTTGATGGCATCTCGATTCTTTTGGTCAATATAGTTAGTTGATAGTCTCAGTTGATATATGCGTCAAGTTTTAAACGCATTAATGGTATATAATTATGATTTTAAAACGAAAAAAAAAAAAATAACGGGTGAGCAGCTGTGTCACATGCGACCTACTCCATTCCACAGCTAAACCGGAAGAACTTATTAATGGTTTAAAAGAACGTACTATTGTAAATAATTTACCGGGCAATGAACCGGAGTTGTATATATTGGTAACTGTGTTAATGCGAACAATTCTGCACTTTTTGTAATGTGGTTTAGCTGTGGTGGCGAACTATTGTATGACACATGCTGACTGAGTTTGTGGTAATGGCTGAACAATGCGTGTAGGCCTCGTTCTGACTGCGTGACATATTTCTCCCCCCTTGTAGCCTAGGCAAGTTATTGACGCCATCTGCTGGCCAAGTGTTGATATGTACCTGTGGAATGTCTTCTCCAGGTAATTGGAGATATCTTATTGGTTATTTTGTATTATTTCATTGTGTTGTTTTATTTTAATGGATATTTCAATGTATCATTCAAAATGTGCAGTCTGGCTGAGTAAGGAAGGAGCCTAGGCAAGTTATTGACGCCATCTGCTGGCCAAGTGTTGATATGTACCTGTGGAATGTCTTCTCCAGGTGAAATAAAACACACTGAATTGCCACAACTGAGTCTTCACTTCCACTACACGACGACGACACAGAGGGTGACCTTAGACCAGTTACATTAGCACTTCTGAATACTTAGTAGAATATTCAGGCTGCTACATATAGTACAGCTCGGGCACCTGCCGCAGCGCGCGCACACACACACGCGCGCGCACAGTACTGTATAGCCTACGGCGTAATGAATGAACGCAGTATAGGCTTATTATTCCATTAATGACTTGTTTCATTAGGATTTAGTAGATACTATATATATGCTCTGCCCTACGTACAGTATAGGTACAGTCTGTATCCAGATTGTACTTATACTGTACGTAGGGCAGAGCATATATATAGTATCTACTAAATCCTAATGAAACAAGTAACTAGAATATATTAAGCCTATACTGTTCATTCATTAGACACGTAGGCCATACTGGCGCACACAAGACTTGTTATGGAATATTAATGCAGTCTATTTCCACGCGATTAGCTTTAGTTCTTATTTATTTATTTATCCACTGTCATTTCAGTGTTGGTGTATAGACTATTTAGTGTATTTCAATATAAGTTTAATTGATTAATGATATATTTGAAGGAATGCAGGTTTATAGCTATATCAAACAAAGGTATGTCCCATTGTATACCAATCAATGGGATATATTGCATGTTGACCTGCATTCTTTCAAATGTATAATTAATCATTAAAACAGATATGTAACAAATAAGAAATACAAATTCTTAAATAATTATTATTTTCAATCATTTCACAATAATTGCATAATTGTGTTTGAATATCTGAGTAATTAAAGTAATTATACATTTGTCCAAAATTGCTGGTTCAGATATGGTTAATCCAGCTGCCCTGTGATCAGATGAATCCATATTATTTATTTTTCCGACATCAAATGCATAATTTCTTATCGTACAATTATTGTCATATTTATTTGAATTATGATTAAGTAATTAATTCCAAGGAGGCCTGTAGCGTTGACATGAAGGAATCACTATGAGAACACAGTCTGTCAAGTTAATAAAATGTTCAATTAGTCAATCAATCATAAGTGTGCTCCTCAGCACTCTTAAATCTGCTCTCAGCCACGGTCAAATCCGATCTCAGGAAATGTTGGGGAATCGCGCTACCAGCCCTAATATGTCTTAAATGGGCAGAAATGCCTAATTTCTGCCTAAGAGGACATTTTTGGTCGTAAATCCGTTCGGGAATGAGACCCAATGTCCCCTTCCTCTCGAGTGAACACGTCAAATACTTCAAAGAGCATTTGGCGTAACATCTCCTCCTCTCCCTCATTAAGATGGCCTAAGGGCGTTGGTCTACCCTGGTTTGTTTCCTCGGATAGTCTGTTTGGTTTGGGGTGGTGTGAAAGCTCTTTCGAACTCTGGTGCGGACCGAACAAGTGCGATTTGTTTGAGGTGTGAAAGCCAACCGGACCGAAGGCAGAAGACCCAACAAATCATGCATTTAATGAAGCTGATTGGGCAGTTTTTGTTGACATTTCCCATATATTTACGAATGTGTCTTATTTTTCATCATCATAACGTTATTATTTTTGAAGCTGGTAAGTTAAATAATGTTGTGATACTAAACAATTACCTTGCATGCATGATTCAGGCGACAGTACCCCTAGACAATGGCTCATAATTAATCACTGGCAGTGAATTGGAAAACATAATAGTATTTCATAACAAGTGCAAGGTAGAGAAATATTTTTTTGTCCACATATATAATCTCTTACCTTGCGATGCAGCTGGATTGGGGAGATCATGAGCTTCTGTGTGACAAACTATCTGGCGCATCAGGTTATATAATCTCCCGTTTACCAAAATCTTTTTTAATAATGTTGTACAGTGACATGAATGAAATCTGGCTTTGTATGGGGGATATGTGTTGCCAGATTAGATTGAGACCCAGAGTAAATGTATCAACATAAATGTAACAGTACAGTATATCTGTATGTCGTGTATGTCATAAATAAAGTTGTGGAAAAAAAGTCAGCACACTGTCTGCAGTGTTCCCAAGTTTAATATACTTTAACACAACGTGTAGACACTTGACAAAGGCCACAGGCCGAAACGTTGTGTTAAAGTATATTAAACTTGGGAACACTGCAGACGGTGTGCTGACTTTTTTCCCACAACTTTACATATCTATTTGAGTCAAGCACCCGTGACCAGGGATGTAAAAAGTACCCAGAAATTATACTTAAGTGAAAGTATGGGTACCGTCTCAAAATCTGACTCAAGTAAAAGTCAAAGTATCTGGCTAAAAACACACTTGAGTAAAAGTCAAAAAGTCCTACTTTTAAATGTACTTAAGTACTAAAAAGTAAACGTAATTTTTTTTAAGGGATACACCAGGGGTCTCAAACTCATTCCATCGTGGGCCAAGTTTTCATTTTAACTATACATTGCACCAGGTGAGTTAGTTGAAGAGGTGAGCCAATTAGTGAAATCATCAGCTGGTGTTTAGGCAAGGCTGGAATGAAACCAAGCATACACTCTGCCCACAATGGAATGTGTTCTGTGATAGACAATGCTGAAATGAAAGAACAGAGGACACTTTTTTTGCATTAAAATTATTTAATGCACTTCTCCATTGAAGGTAAACTAACATCGACTGCATTCACATCACAGCATGAATAATATCACAATATTAAAAACAGAATGGTATATCCTGAATAATATCACAATATTAACCACAGCATACTGGATTATCCTGAATAATATCACAATATTAAAGGCAGAATACTGGAGTACCCTGAATAATATCACAATATTAAAGACAGAATACTGGAGTACCCTGAATAATATCACAATATTAAAGACAGAATACAATATTAAAGACAGAATACTGGAGTACCCTGAATAATATCACAATATTAACCACAGCATAATGCGGATCTGACTGTCTATTCTTCTGATAGCAGGTGTTTAATCAAAGATCCCTGCTTTCTAGTGTTGCACAAGGACCAATCAGCATGGGTATGGGCGGGTTCATTTTCCATTGATGGGGATTTGATTGGCTGTTTACCTGTGGTCGCAGGATTAATAACGTTAACGTTAGTTCGGCCAGATAAACAATTTAAATATACAAATTAAAATGGTTGGACCTGTGAGATTTGTACTTTGTACTTTGTAGGTCTGCATTTGAAATGTAAGGAGTAAAAAGTATGTTTTTTTTTCTCGGAAATGTAATGGAGTAAAAGTACAAAGTATACAAACCTAATAATACTCGAGTAAAGTACAAATCCCCCAAAACAATACTTAAGTATTGTAACAAAGTACAATTACACCCCTGCCCGTGACTATATTTTGGATGTGCGTGAGTCTTTTCTACTGTGTATGTCATAAATGTCATGATATATATCTGTATATCTGTATGTCATGTATGTCATAAATGTCATTATGAATTGAAAATGGGAGACCCTGATGTAAACAAGACGAAAGTATTTCTCTGGTCTGCATCCCCTTAACAATTGTGTGTATTGAGCCGTACTGTATTGGGCTGACCTTCAAAGCTTTTTTTTTGGCAATGTTGTGGGACTTGTACAGCACTTTGGTAAACGTTGTTGTTTTTAAATGTGCTCTATAAATAAAGTGGATTGGATTAATTAATTAAGTAGCCCCCTTCGTGACTGTGACGCAGCCAACAAGGTTTCACTCGGCTGCGCTGCCTGGGTGCAGTGGGGCTGCTCTCACAGCCAACGACATGACATTACATAATTATGTTGCAACCTTCGTCTATCAAGCAAACAATTATATTATATTTAATTTATAATTTATAATTTATAATTATATCAGACAATGCACCTACAAAAGCAGATGATTACAATTAAATTAGCCAACTTGGTAACACATTAGTCATAGCAGCATAGGCATAGCCTTATTGATGTTTTGTGTGGCGTCGCCGTCGTGTACAACAATACTTACGTTTTTTAGGTGATTTGACAAAGTTGTTATATGCCATTTTCTTCTGGCATATCTGGCACTTGGCTTTTTGGGCATTGTCTTTGCATATTTTAAAGTGTAACCACATGTCTGATGACTTCTTCGTCGACATGTCTGCTGCACATGTCCTTGTTGTTTTCAACACAGATAATCTCCACCTGCTTGTTGTAGAGAGGTGGAGTCGAGGCGCCACTTACTTTCGTTTCATTGGAATGGAGGCGCAAGATTTTGGAGGCAAAAAAATAATAAAACATTTAAACTTCGATTTTTTTTATGTTCGAAGCTTGTGCCATCGAACGAAGCTTCGAAGCTTCGAAGTATTTAAGACAGCCCCACCCATTCTGCAATCTGTTGATACAATTTTCAATCAATCAATAAATCAATCGGTAACACTTTATAATAACACTCAGTTATAAGACCTTTATAGGGTATTTGTAGATAATGAACTAATCATGAACAAACCATTTATATACATTCGTAAATTATTAGATCATTTATAACTATATTTGTATAACATTTACAAATTAGTTCTACATTATTTATAACTCATTATCAACATTGTTTGTACTTGATTTGTTCATCATTAAATAATGTTGTTTAATGTGTAGTAACACATTTGTAGATGCTTTGAGAAATGGATATGAAAAAATAACTATTTGTTCATGTTCAACAAATAATTTTTAAGACATTCATAAAACATCTATAAATCATTTGCAGATGCTATTGTGTGCCCTAATCTAAAGTGAAGCCTATTCATCATTAACAAATGTCTAATACATGTTAATTATTTGTTAACTTTTTCATCATCTGTTACAAATGTTGTAGACAGCTTTCGGATACACCCTTCTTTATGACATCAAGCAGTGACAGAATTAGGACTATAGATAAATGCAATTTTATTAATGTTACAAAGGGTCAGATTAAACCGAATATATATATTTATTACTTGAGATATATTGTATAGTATTTGTATATCGTCTGATATCCCTTGTATATTCTTTGTACATATACACAGAATATCCCTTTACCTAGTACAGGCCAGACCATAATATTCGTTCTCCTATTGGACAGCGATCCCCTAGGCGCCACGGCCATACCCCCAATGTCTAGTTCAAAGTCACCGCTAAGACATGCCTGGACATGCCCGGTTCTGCGCAAGAATACGAGACAGAAATAAGGCTGGTACTAGATTGTTCACCTTACGTATAAATACGGCGCAGGTGAATACAGCAGTTAGTTAACCAATAAGTTGAAGCCTCACACCACGATACAACGTGCTGTGAAGTGGGCCCGGTTTGCCCCAAAATAGAGCCTTGAGACCGCGTGCGAATTGATAGCTGAAGTGTCAGAGTTTAACGCTGTATCGTCGAGTTCGACCTATTCTATTATTTAATAATAGTCTATTATGTATAGTGTATCGTGCGGCTACCGTTCTACAGTGACCAGCATTACCAACGCTTCCTCGTACCGAGCTAGTGTGCTTATCCAGGCTGGGCGGCTTAACCTGGTGCCGTCATCCGAGGAGCCCTAGACGAGAACCGTGTGGATATGTACACTGGATAACCTACCC
The DNA here is from genome assembly GCF_963971535.1 of Notolepis coatsorum. Lineage (NCBI taxonomy): Eukaryota > Metazoa > Chordata > Actinopteri > Aulopiformes > Paralepididae > Notolepis > Notolepis coatsorum. The sequence continues at coordinate 84,008,903 of NC_140183.1, forward strand.
GGCGACTACAGAGCCCTTTTCGGCTGGATTATATTTGCTTTGGTCCTGTAGCTGATGGAGCGGAGAATCGTCTACACCCACAATTGTGTGGGATTTACCCTGTGAGGAGCAACGTCGAGCCCGCCTCTAGGACGCCTGAGGCTGGCTAGCTTTCCTCCATGCGGCACTGCATACCGGAGAATAGCTGTTGTTCGTCTGCGGATCAAGAGATTATTGCACTGTCTCCTGTACCTGGAGTCTCCTTATTCCTCGTTGACCCAGACTTTCGCTACCGACAAATCCTCTCCCCTGCTGGCCTACAACCGGAGGGACCCTATTAGTATCTCCAGCTGCCCTACTAGTGTACCATATATATAATTCTTATGATACAGGTGGTATTAATTATCTCCTGCGTAATATGCTCATGGACTTACGCTCTTGACCTATTCATGCACATTCTTCGCCTTACAAGCGCAATTCTCAATCTTGATAAGTAAAGTAATGTAAGATAATCTTCGTGCTGCTAATAAATATTCTTCTAAACAAGTATTTGTTGTGAAGCCGTGTTATTGTGGATGTGTTCATCTCATATACCTGTGTACTGTATGGCCAGTAGTAATGTACATAACGCAGTAGTGGTTTAATGATACCATACTTATTCAACACAGTCAGGGAATTGTACCCCTCAGTTACAATTAACATATAAAATACATGTGAACACATAACATATAGTGTAACTTGGGGGGCACTAGGACCCAGGAGTACCCTGGTCAGGTATTGCCAGAGCATGTAGAGGAGGTGGTCTCACACATGTGAGACTTGACTTCACGTTTGTTGCCGTCTGTTTGAATGGAAGCACGATATACTAGCTATACTATACTATATTAGCAGACCCAAGTTATTCGTGCTGCCCCACGCTTTTAAGGTATGAGCAGGCTAAACACCTTTTTTGTTGGTAAATCTATTTAAATCTAATAATTTCCGACCTACAACTCTTATATTTTGTGTAGACATACTTGATGTGGTGGGCGCTAACGTTACATTCGAATTATGTGTTTGTTCCTAATGTGTGCTCAGTATATGATGACGACACAAGGATAATAATTATTTGTATTTTCAGGCTGTATAGGCGCCGATACAAATAATAATAGGTTTACATCTCCGCCTGGATGACGACCAACAACCTCAAACTGAACTTAAGCCGGCCAAATCCTCCCCGCTGACTGACCTTTCCATCACAGTGGAGAATGTAGCCTGTGAATTCAAGGACCTTGGTGTAGTCCTTGATAACCGGCTGAACTTCTCCGCTCACATCGCCACAACACTCAGAACCTGCAGATTCCTCCTGAGCAACGTCAGAAGGATCCGCCCCTTCCTGACAAAAGAAGGCACTCAACTCCTTGTCCAAGCAACAGTCATGTCTCGCCTCGACTACTGCAATACACTGCTCGCTGGTCTACCGACCAACTCAATGAAAAAAATAAAGAAAATAATGCACTCTTCCTACTATACTAATACGTTTCTACTAGGGGTGTAACGGTACACAAAAACCACGGTTCGGTACGTACCTCGGTTTTGAAGTCAAGGTTCGGTACGGGTTTTCGGTACAGTGGGGGAAAGTTTGGCTTTCCATGTTCCACTCAGGGGTGATGTAGTGTGCTGTTACGGTTGCAGTGCAGGTAAACAATTGTGAGTCCAGTAGAGGAGGAAATAATACGAGTCGGAGAATGATTGCACTTTCTTAGTGGTGCCTTTTTAATGTAAGAACACAGAGCACAGGGAATCCAGAGAAAGACGCAGGGCGTCAACTTGAGAGCAAGGTAGATACATGAGAATAATCAAGAGCGAGAAGGTCAGCAGTATCTCCAGCTCCTTCCACACGAAACACGGTCTGAAGCCTTGACAGGGATAAAGAGGACAACAAGTGAATATATAGTCAAACACCAACATTCCAATGCGTCAATTAATGACAGGGTAATTGACGGCAAAGTGACAGCGACCAGTGGTGACAGAACAGGGAGTGACACATCAGGAATGGGGCGTGACCAACAGTGAGTGCAGATACCAACCACCAGGGGAAATAACTCCAGAATGACAGTTGGGTTCCTAAGACAGAACTCCGAACGTTACAGTGTGCAGTAACTAATTGTACTTGTAGGGCTGTCAACGAATATTCTATATTGAAATTAATAATCAACTTGTAAAATTTAAAAAAAAATTATAATAATTATATTAGATTGTGAAAAAAACAGCCCCCGGTGGGCGCGGTCGTTAGTGGTTAACATACCACTGTATTTGTTCGGTACACTACACAGCCGTTCGGTACGGTAGGGTACACACTGAAACGGTTTGGTTCGGTACGGATTTACACGCGTACCTTTACACCCCTGGTCTCTACCACTATGCACTCAACACTACAGCGCCCCAAGGTTTAACACTGTTTGAAGAACATTGGACCTCATGCAGCAACCTTCTCGTAAGTTTCCTCATAAATAACCTCGTAGGAAGTTCGTAAAAGAAAACCTACGATAGTCCCCCCCCCCCGGATTCATTAACGTGCAGAGAGGTTCTCTTAAGTTGCCAAAATTATCACAGCTCCGAACTCCTTGAATGAATTACTTCACTCATTCTTAAACTGGAAGCGCGTTCTCGTTCTCGTACACCTGAATTTGCATACAGACATGCCCCACCAGCATAAGGCGAGTACTGTGTGCAAAACGGAAGCGAGAGGCTGAACATTGCATCTGTGCTGTGCTGACCCCTGTATTCAACAGGTAGCGCCGATTAGATTCAAATGTATTGTCATCATACAGAACACTATAGCTATAGTGGAATAGACTGTATTAATATTCCATATATCCGCTCTCCTGGCCACCTGCCTCAGCGCAGACACGCGCGCACGTACCCTTTACGTGCTTAATGAATCGTTCCAGCAACAGTAGGCTTATATTCTAAAGACTTGTTTTATTAGGAGATCGCTGATATGCGCTGCCCCCTGGTTCATGACCACACTCTCCAACCCGCAGATGGAGCAGGAGGTGGAGAGCCAAGCGTGCAGTGTTTCCGTATTGACACTAAATAAGATGTCACGCTAAGATGTGTACTGTACATGTTCTACAGTATGACTTACTACTATAGTAATAAAACAAGTCATTAGAATAATATAAGCCAGCGGTCGGATGGCATAGCGGAGATTGCGCTCGTCACCAATGCAAGAGGCTGCGGTCTCGACTCCCGGAGTCAGCATTGCCCTGCGGCTTGGGCCGGTCGTCATACTAACTCGTTTGGCTGAGTTAGGGGGAGGGAAGTCGTGGGTGGTAATCTGGCATTGTGGACAGCGACGCCTACAGGTCAGGTCTGGGCACCTGCTCAGCGAAAGGCGGGAAATGGTGAAGGCAGCGTGACCTCCCACGCGTTAGGCTTCACCAATGAGAGTCCTCGCTGCCAGGTGAAAAAAAGAGCCACTGGCTGTCTCCACATGTGTCGGAGGAAGCATGTGGTGGACTTCAGGGTTCCCTTGTACCGACCAATAGGAGGAACATGCGCACAACAACCAGGTAGGGGAGGGGGGGAATTGGCATAACGACTAAATTGGGATGGGAAAAAAAAATAATAATATAAGGTTACTGTTGCTGGAACGATTCATTATGCACGTACACAGTATATATTAATAATATATATATGTATTAATAGTATACAGTCTATTCCACTATAGCTATATCCGCATGGTTGGGTTTAGTTCTTATTTATTTATTCACTGTCATTTGCAGTGGTGGTGTAGTGCTTTTATTTATTTTGGGACATCACAATGCCTCTTGAGGCATGATTGTAAATGTAAAACGTAATTATTAACCCATTGGCCACCAAAAACGAGTATTCTTGTGTTTCATCGCGAACCGTTCAGCGCCGAAACCAAGTTTTCTCATTTTTAGATCCTTTGATCTTTTTCCTTTGATCCCAATTCTAAACACTCGCTCGGAGCTGCCTGTGTCTCCCTGGCACTATCGCCTACCCTTTGAACTGAGGATCTCAGTTGTCTTTCAGTACTGAGGTACCTCCAACTGCTTCCCCCTCAAAGTGAATCAGGACATAGCAATCGGTCGGAGATTTGATCGCCTCAAACCTATTGTTTCCCGTATGGTAGCCATTCCCAATATACACGAGTAATTGCGAGCACGATGGGACGACTGGGATTAATCATTTTGGAGTACCTTCTGACTAAAGTAAGGTCTATTTTAGGTAACCTGCTGGGATTTTTTTTAACCTAAAACATGCTTTTGTATCGATCACAGTGTCGTATTTTACCGAACTTAAAACATGCTTTTGGTAACAATCACAGCTTCACAGATAAAATGACCCCCCCCCCCCCCTTGACGATTTTGTGAAGAAACATATATATATATATGGTATATACCTTTGATTTGGAAATATTTGGAGTTTCAGGCGAGCAACCCGAACGATTTGGGCATATGCATATGTAGCAGTCTGGAAAATATGGTATATTATTCAGAACTGCTGACTGTGTTTATATCCCTTTTTGTACACAAAGACATTCTAACTAGTGTCATTGATTCACACGAGCAATGACACAAACGTCCCCTTCCGAAGAGCATTGGAATACGGATTATAAATGACAGTACTGATTCATATTCTACAATGCGTCTCCCCTTGTGACTGGCAGGCGGGACCTGCAGGGGGCAGTATCAGGCAGAGAGTGGCAGAGAGAGCTGGGAGATGATAAAGGGAGGAGTCCAGCGGAAGTCGCTCTCTTCGGCAGTGAACTTGACAACGAGTAGTCGCAGCTAACGGGGCTCTGGATAGCCCTGTTGCTGACGTTATGCCAGGGGGCCCCGTAAGAGGACAACGGGTGATAACGAGTACTGGCTAGTGGACACGATATCCTAGCAGTACCAGCGGTATTATATGAACAATGAGTGCAGAGCCAGGCACTAGCAATCGAGTTATAGCAGTTACAGTGTGCGGTATAGGTAAGGTGCGGTTAAACAATTATCCAAGTCTTTAAGTACCGAGTTATAGTAGCTACAGTGTGCGGTATAGAGCGCGCGCCCCAGGACGAACGTGGGCCAACAACCAGTCTGCTCCGGCTGCCTTCGACCAGACCTGCGACCGGCTGCCTGCGTTCAGCCTGCCCCGGAGGACTTCACTCAGATCTGCACCAGGCTGCCTGCGGCCGACGGGAGTTCCGCCCATCCAACAGGGGTCGCCATCACTCAGTACATGCTCTCAGCCGGCGCTGCCTCTCTGCCTAGCTCCGCCTGCTGACATCCTCGCGAGAGCGTTCGACGCCATCTTGCCTCCCGGACAACAGTGGAGTGGCGAGGCGGCCATTTCGGATGAGTACAAATGAGCATTGATGCTCCCGATTCCATATACAGTACACAGTGTGGTGCAGCCCGCGGGCGAAAGTAACGTTGCTACTACCAGTTCATAGGGGTACCCCGAACAATATATGCCGGCATTAAGATAGGACTTTATAGGTATTTTGTGGGCTCACTCTTTTATTTCATTCCTTTTCTTTGAGCGTGATAAGGCGTGTATTTCATAAATAATTCCCGTTCAGTGAATCCCTTTATTCTCTTCCCTATGCTCCCCCTTCCTTCCCCATATTCTCAACCGGGGACAGTATGAGTGTAATTCCTTAGAGAAGGTAAATACTGTGTTCCGCCCAGACGTGGGCAGCGTTTAGTCTGGGTACCTGAGAGCACTTGGTGCCTGGGTGTAATACGATAATTGATTCATGCCATTGATTCATGCCATTGATTCATGCCAGTGTAATTATTGTATGGATACCCATGGTGCAGTAATCACCAGACGTAGCATTGTTGTAACTAGGCTGAGTTACAATACATTCATCCAGAACGGGAGCACTGTGTGCGTGTCTTTTATTATTCCTAACCCTAACCTTAACCCTTTGATGCAGGTAATATATTTAACCTTAACCCCTTCCTATTCTACCTTCCATTTCTATTGTAAGGTTTCTGGTGTCACTAAGGGAGGGTACTGCTTGCGGGGGGAACCAAGTTATTTCTCTACCATCCGGTCATTAGGTGTGGGAGGGCAAAAGAGACAATCGTGGAGGGTGAGGGTGTGTTGGGGAGTACTGCTGACTGCTCCAGAGAGAGGGAGGAAGACCAGAGTACTGGACCAGGTTTGTAAATCCTGGGCCTCATACATCCCCACTGCCAGCCTCCAGTTGACGCTCCGGACCCCAAAGACGGAGGTGCAGCTGGCCAGAGTGCTACTGTGTCTCGCTACCTATTGACCACAGTTCCCACGAAGCAGGGATAATCCACCCTGCTACATTTGGCGTCACGAACAGGATCAACATCCTACTCCACTCCCTTGTAAGTGACGACCCAGAGGCCTGAGATGTCGGACAACGACGCCCTGAAGCCGGAGGTCAAAGCCGGGCCGTCCCGGGTGCAGCAAAGAGATGACTCGCCGGCCCCGCTCAAAGAGGAAGAGAGGGAAGCCGAGACGGTGCGGACCTTGACCGCCGAAGTGGAGTCCCTAAAGGGTCAACTCCAAGACCAGGCGGGCGTCCTGGATCACCAACACGAACAATTGGAAAGGGCCCGGCGCCAGGAGTCGCTTGCAGCGGCGCAAGCCATGATCCTCCAGCTCCCTCCAGCGCCCCTCCCGGTGGTGTACGTCCAACGAGAGCGGAAGTGCAGCGAATTCGGGGGTGAAAAGGAGAGAGAGGAACTGCCTGTGGAAGACTGGATCCAGGCCATGAAGACCCATCTCCGTGCCAGTCGAGTGCCCGCGGAAGAACAAGCGGAGGTCGTACAGCTTCACCTCAAAGGCGAAGCGAAGCAGATGGTACGCTTCCGGACAGAGGGAACCATCCCAGACACGGAAGGCTTGTTCGCACTCCTCGAAGAAACCTATGGGGACAAGGTCCCGGTCAGCGTTCGACTGGGGGAGTTCTTCGACCGAAGACAGGCCGCCGGCGAGACCGTACGCCAATTCGCCTATGACCTGCAAGAGAGGATCCGTCGCCTACGACGTCGGGCGCCTACGCAGGTTGCTGACGCCGCTGCCCTGCTACAAGAACGGTTTGTAGTCGGCCTCAGAGACGAGGCCCTGAGGAGAGAAATGCGGAAGTACATGAGAGAGGACGGGACGCGGCCGTTCCCTCAAGTCCTGAAGGCGGCGATCAATTGGTCGGAGGACGAGCTGGTCCTCCCCTTCGACAAGAGCTCCTCCCGGGGCTTAGTACACGCCGCAGCCGCGGAGAGACGAGAGGCCCCACCGAACGTCGACGCACTGCAAGAAGCTATTCAGCAGCTCAAGGCCGGACAGGAACAGCTAGGTGCGTGCCAAGAGCAACTATTCCGGGCCTTCCAACAGGAACGTGACGCGCCCCGGAGAGGTGCCACTGGGCGGCGCCGCCGGGACGACGCGACCGCCGCCACACGGGAACCACCCCGCCGAGATGAAGAGGGCAGGCTGATCTGCTACGCCTGCAATCAGCCGGGCCACATCAGCAGGGAGTGTCCCCGCTCAGCCCGCGGGCCAGGCATAGCCACTAACCCCGCCCCCGAAGCTCCGGGCCCGACAGGATACCGACCCGGGTCACGAAAAACAGTGGACGCCGTCACAGCCGGAGTCACCGACTCGACTACAGAAGGCAGGGGGATGCAGGATGTGCACGGGGAGTGCCTCACCCTAGACGTCCAGATCGACAGGGTCGAGACCCGCTGCCTCTTCGATACAGGCGCCGAAGTCACTACCATGAACGAGAGTCACTTCAGAAGACACTTCCCGCGGTCGAGGTTGACCCCCTCCAACTGGATCACCCTCATCGCCGCCAACGGGTTGGAGATCCCAGTGGTGGGGTGTCTGTACGCCGAAGTGAAGTGCCTAGAGATGACGTTTGCGGGGAAATGTATATTCATCCTCAAGGACGACCCCGCCCGAATGGCACCAGGAGACGCCGTCCAGGGACTTCTGGGCATGAACGTGCTCGGTGGGGTAGACGGCCTGTTCCGAGGAATCAAGGGGATGCGCCTGGCGAGCCGAAGACGGGTCGACGCTAGGAGCATCGCCATCCGCCGTATCGTCACCGCCATGGCCCAAGAGGCCCGAGAGTGTGCCACCCCGGGAAGTATGGGATACATCAAAGTGGCCGGCCGAGAGCCGGTGGTTATTCCCCCACACAGCGAAGTGATCGTCTCAGGCCGCTGCGAGACGACGGTGGGGACGCGACGCCCCGTGATGCTAGAGAACACGCCAAGTGCGAACCTGCCCCCCGGAATGCTGGTGGCAAACGTGGTGACCTACGCTCGACAGGGAAGAGTGCCGGTGCGGGTGTTGAACCCGACCAACGTTGAGATGGTGCTCAGACCCAGGTCCAGGCTGGCGGAGCTCCACTGCCCCCGTCAAGTGCGACCTAAGGAGAGGGTGACCGTGGAGGAAGTAGACGGAGGCGTCCGAGTGACGGCGATTGAGGCTCGAGACAGCCCACCCGAAGTAGAGCTGTACGGGAGAGTCTGAGGACTGGCCGTGCCCGTGCAGGCGAATCTGCAAGATCTCACGCCGGCCCAAGTGAGCCGACTAAATCAAGTGCTGGAGAAACACAAGGCGGTGTTCTCCGTGGACGACGGAGACTACGGTTACACTACCACGGTCACTCACTACGTCCCCACCGGCAACGCGTCCCCGGTCAATCAACGGCATCGCCGAATACCACCTCACATGTTTCAGGAGGTGAAGCGGCACGTACAAGACCTGGTGGACCAGGGGGTGCTAGTAGAGAGCTGCAGCCCGTGGGCGTCACCGGCCGTGATCGTCATAAAGAAAGACGGCTCTGTGCAGTTCTGCTGTGACTACCGCCGCCTCAATAACGTGACGCACCGAGATGCCTACCCCCTACCTCGCATTGAGGAGTCCCTAGATGCCTTGGGGCAGGCCAAGATCTTCTCCTCACTCGACCTCACCGCTGGCTACTTCCAAGTGGCGGTGAAAGAAGAGGATCAAGAGAAAACAGCCGTCACGACGCCCTTCGGCCTCTATCAGTGGACCCGCATGCCCTTCGGCTTGTGTAACGCACCCGCAACCTTCCAGCGGTTGATGACCGCCGTGCTGGGAGACCTGGCCTTCGACGTCCTACTCGTCTACTTGGACGACGTCTTGGTGTTCGCCCGGGACTTCGAGAGCCATTGCCAGAAGTTAGACCTGGTGTTTGGACGACTGCGGGAACATGGGCTCAAACTCAAGCCCCGAAAGTGCTTCCTTCTGAAGACCGAGGTCAAATTCCTGGGGCACATTGTCTCCGCGGCCGGTGTACAGGTCGACACCGACAAGGTGAGGAGGACTGGCCAGCGCCACGCTCTGCGAAGGAGGTGAAGCAGGTTATCGGGTTCCTGTCCTATTATCGGCGGTTCGTGCCCCGCTTCGCCCAAGTGGCCCAGCCCCTGCATGCCCTGATGGGAAAAGAAAAGAAGGGGTTCGCTAAAGGCCGGCCCGAGGCCTTCAAGTGGACTCTGCGGTGTCAGACGGCCTTCGATCATCTGCGAGAGTGCCTCTTGACGCCTCCGGTGCTGGCCTACCCCGATCTCCAACTCCCCTTCATAGTGACCACCGACGGGAGCTATTTGGGACTGGGAGCAGTACTAAGCCAGAAGCAAGAGGGCGTGGAGCGAGTCATCGCCTTTGCGAGCCGAGGTCTACGGGGGTCCGAAAGGAATGACCAGAACTATAGCGCGTTCAAGCTGGAACTCCTCGCCCTGAAGTGGGCAGTCACTGAGAAGTTCCGAGACTTCTTGATGTACGCCCAGTTCACCGTGATCACCGACCATAACCCACTGAAACACCTAGGTACGGCCAACCTGAGAGCAGTGGAGCAGCGTTGGAACGCTCAGCTCGCAGAGTACGACTTCGTGGTCCAATACAAGCCTGGTCGACTCAACCAGAACGCAGACGCCCTGTCTCGCATGCCGATGCGGACCGAACCTGAGGTAGAAGATACCGAAAAAGACTTCCTAACCATACCCGCGACCGGCACTCACACCCGTCAGGGTCTACCGGAACGGACCGCCTCCTTGTGCGCCCCCGCCTCAGTCGCCCGCGATGGCTACGTCCTGGTCCCAGCAGAAGAGGTACGGGCCCTGCTAGGCCCCGAGAGACCGACCGAGACATGGGAAGTCCCGAGCGCCAGTGCTTGTCGGATAGCAACACAGAAAGGGAACAGCGGGTATGACTGGGCGGAAATGCGGCAGCTACAGGCGGACGATCCCGAGTTGGGCCCGGTGTGGCGGGCAGTGACCCGGGGAGTTCCCCCCACCAATGTACAGTTAAAGGAGGGAGACCCGAGACTCCGCAAGTTATACGGGCAGTGGGAGCGGTTCCGTCTGCACCAACAAGTACTGTTTCGACGAGTCAGTGACCCCCGGGACGGGGAGGAGGTTCTGCAGCTGGTGGTGCCCACGGCCCTGCGACGGAGGATCTACGAGACCCAACACGAAGATGGAGGACACTACGGAGGGCAAGGGACAGTGGACCTGATGAGGCGAAGTTATTACTGGATCGGGATGGCAGAAGAGGTGAAGAAATGGGTGCAGCAATGCAAGCGATGCGCATTAGCCCGGGACGTGTTTCCTAAAGCTCAGGCCCTGATGACCTGCACCAACGTGACAGCCCCCATGGAGGTCCTTGCTATGGACTTTACCGTGTTGGAGAGATCAGTGGGTGGCTATGAGAACGTACTGGTGCTGACCGACATGTTCACCAGATTCACTATTGCCGTACCGACCAAAGATCAGACGGCGAAGACCACCGCCGCCGCCATCATCAAGCATTGGTTCGTGTACTATGGTTGCCCTGCCCGACTCCATGCCGACCAAGGGCGTAATTTCGAGTCGAGCGTCATCAAGGAACTCTGCCGACTGTACGGAATCTCCAAGAGCCGTACCACGCCGTACCATCCCCAGGGGAATGGGCAATGCGAGAGGTTCAATCGGACGATGCACGACATGCTGCGGAGTCTGCCCGCAGAGAAGAAGCGAGACTGGAAAGAGCACCTACCCGAGTTGGTACTCACGTACAATTGCCATGTGCACTCCTCCACGGGGTACTCCCCCTTCTACCTGCTCTTCGGGAGGGACGCTAGGATGCCCCGGGATGTACTGGGGGGCAGAGACGTCATTGAGGAGGGGGCGGCGGACCTAGACGAGTGGGTGCAGAGTCACCATGAGCGACTAAAGGCCGCCGCGGAGGCCGCTGAGGCCACGGCGAAGCAGGCGTCCCATCGACGCAAGAGGATTTACGACAGGAAGAGCAGAGGTGCACTCCTGCGGGCCGGAGACCGGGTCCTGATACGCGACCACCGAATCCGGGGCCGTAATAAGATACAAGACAAGTGGGAGCCTACGTCATATGTGGTGGTTAAGCAGAGCCACGAAGGGACGCCCGTGTTCACGGTCAGGCCCGAAGCAGGGGGCCCTGAGAGGACCGTGCATCGAGACCAGCTCAAGACCTGTCCGTTTCCAGCCTCCGACCCAGAAGCAAGGGTGAGGGCCCCTCGACAGACTCCTGTGGCGCTGCGGAGCTGGTCCGAGTCAGACAGTGAAGATGCTTTCGGGTGCCGCCGATAACCGCATCCTAGGGCGTGTAACCACCCCAAGCCCGTGCGGGACGCCCCGGAAGAGGCAGCGAACGCTGGGTCCGACGCGGAGTCGACCCCGTCGGGAGGAGACGGGGAGGAAGGCGGAGACGGAGTTGCAGAGGAGGCCGCGGGCGGTCCACCGATGGCCCCGGAGGGCGAGGCCGTGGTCCATGACCCGCCGACGGACACTGAAGAATCCGACACGGAGTCGGAGGCGGGGGAGGTGGAACCCCCCAGAGTGGAGCCCGCTCGGCCCCAGAGGAGCACCAGAGGTCGGCTACCCGCTCGGTATCGTCAGGACTATGTGATCAAGAGCGTGTTCGCGGAACAGTGTGTCCAACTCCTGAAGGAGTGTGTAAAACTGTTGGCATAATGTGTAATTGTCAACCGATGTGTGAAACTGTTGGTCTCAGGACCGTTGTCATGCATGCGTGTGTTTTGTTGTTAACTTGCAGAGGACTTAGCAAGTTCAAAGTGGGGGGAAATGTAGCAGTCTGGAAAATATGGTATATTATTCAGAACTGCTGACTGTGTTTTATATCCCTTTTTGTACACAAAGACATTCTAACTAGTGTCATTGATTCACACGAGCAATGACACAAATGTCCCCTTCCGAAGAGCATTGGAATACGGATTATAAATGACAGTACTGATTCATATTCTACAATGCGTCTCCCCTTGTGACTGGCAGGCGGGACCTGCAGGGGGAAGTAGCAGGCAGAGAGTGGCGGAGAGAGCTGGGAGATGATAAAGGGAGGAGTCCAGCGGAAGTCGCTCTCTTCGGCAGTGAACTTGACAACGAGTAGTCGCAGCTAACGGGGCTCTGGATAGCCCTGTTGCTGACGTTATGCCAGGGGGCCCCGTAAGAGGACAACGGGTGATAACGAGTACTGGCTAGTGGACACGATATCCTAGCAGTACCAGCGGTATTATATGAACAATGAGTGCAGAGCCAGGCACTAGCAATCGAGTTATAGCAGTTACAGTGTGCGGTATAGGTAACGTGCGGTTAAACAATTATCCAAGTCTTTAAGTACCGAGTTATAGTAGCTACAGTGTGCGGTATAGAGCGTGCGCCCCAGGACGAACGTGGGCCAACAACCAGTCTGCTCCGGCTGCCTTTGACCAGACCTGCGACCGGCTGCCTGCGTTCAGCCTGCCCCGGAGGACTTCACTCAGATCTGCACCAGGCTGCCTGCGGCCGACGGGAGTTCCGCCCATCCAACAGGGGTCGCCATCACTCAGTACATGCTCTCAGCCGGCGCTGCCTCTCTGCCTAGCTCCGCCTGCTGACATCCTCGCGAGAGCGTTCGACGCCATCTTGCCTCCCGGACAACAGTGGAGTGGCGAGGCGGCCATTTCGGATGAGTACAAATGAGCATTGATGCTCCCGATTCCATATACAGTACACAGTGTGGTGCAGCCCGCGGGCGAAAGTAACGTTGCTACTACCAGTTCATAGGGGTACCCCGAACAATATATGCCGGCATTCAGATAGGACTTTATAGGTATTTTGTGGGCTCACTCTTTTATTTCATTCCTTTTCTTTGAGCGTGATAAGGCGTGTATTTCATAAATAATTCCCATTCAGTGAATCCCTTTATTCTCTTCCCTATGCTCCCCCTTCCTTCCCCATATTCTCAACCGGGGACAGTATGAGTGTAATTCCTTAGAGAAGGTAAATACTGTGTTCCGCCCAGACGTGGGCAGCGTTTAGTCTGGGTACCTGAGAGCACTTGGTGCCTGGGTGTAATACGATAATTGATTCATGCCATTGATTCATGCCAGTGTAATTATTGTATGGATACCCATGGTGCAGTAATCACCAGACGTAGCATTGTTGTAACTAGGCTGAGTTACAATACATTCATCCAGAACGGGAGCACTGTGTGCGTGTCTTTTATTATTCCTAACCCTAACCTTAACCCTTTGATGCGGGTAATATATTTAACCTTAACCCCTTCCTATTCTACCTTCCATTTCTATTGTAAGGTTTCTGGTGTCACTAAGGGAGGGTACTGCTTGCGGGGGGAACCAAGTTATTTCTCTACCATCCGGTCATTAGGTGTGGGAGGGCAAAAGAGACAATCGTGGAGGGTGAGGGTGTGTTGGGGAGTACTGCTGACTGCTCCAGAGAGAGGGAGGAAGACCAGAGTACCGGACCAGGTTTGTAAATCCTGGGCCTCATACATCCCCACTGCCAGCCTTCAGTTGACGCTCCGGACCCCAAAGACGGAGGTGCAGCTGGCCAGAGTGCTACTGTGTCTCGCTACCTATTGACCGCACACCACAGTTCCCACGATGCAGGGATAATCCACCCTGCTACACATATAACACGTCATATCTCGCGATCTAGAAAAAAATACTGGATTATTTTGGAAAGGGGCAATGTTTAGCATGGAATAGTGCACAAACTAAAGTATGTAGAAATGAACTGCTTAGTCAGTGTTGGACTATAAACAATGCCTGTCAAATTAGCCATAGGGGAGAACGGGGATGGTTGTCACATGGGTAGGTTGTCACATTCATTATATTTCGCTACCAAAAGGCGCTTTCTCCCATATTTTGGTATGGAAATGTCCAGAATTGGGATCAGAGCTCACCCACATAGGCGTCTTTGATGTAAGACAGCTGAACTTTAGATGAGAGGACTTTTTGTGTTTTTCATGTGGAATTGTAAATATTCAGCTCCTCAGTATTTTTCTTCTAGGCATTTACACAATTGGTTTATAATGAAACAATTGTTACTGTAGAAGCCAAAACCGACATTATTAGAGGTTGTATTGCCATATGTTATATTTTATGTATTTGTGTATTTATGTTGATTTCTGTTTGTATACAGCCATGCCTGCCATTGGGTTTATGGCATCAGTTCCCGTTGCTCACGAGTAGGTGACTTACGTGGCTACTTGTGGGTAATGGGACGCGTGAATATTTTCCCTAACGGGGTTGCACTTCCGCGTTCGGTTTGCGCGATCTGATTGGCCACTGACGTTTCTGGTCATGTGACATGTGCGCCAATCGTGTGATGCCTGTTTCTATCACCGGTTAAGCTTATAGGCACTCTTTCGAAGTTGGTTAAGGTTAGAGTTTGTCTTAGAGCAGGGCGATAGAATACCAGCCCTGATTCCAAACTCTAACCTTAACCAACTTCGAAAGCGTCGCCTAAGCTTAACCAGTTGTTACCTTTTTCCGTGTTAACTCGAACCTTAGTAAGAGTACAGGAGAGTGTTCTCTTCACTCTAGGGCCGAAGTGGTCATGTACAGTCACGTACTTATTAACGTACTGTCCGGACTTCGGGGTAATTCCCTCTTGATGTGTGGTGGTGACAATAAACCACTGGAAACCGTTATCTTCAGGACTGTGCATTTATTTCCATTGTATTCTTCATATCATGCTGTTTGTAGCTAAGGGGCTACACAACCCGGACTGTATTAAAGATTGTTTAGATTAAACCACTACTAAGGAATATTAATAGCCAGGCAGTACAGTTAGAGAAAATGGCGGCCACTCAATTGACGGCGCGGGAACAGGGATACCTGGTTAATAAGCATTTTAATAGTCATATCATCATTAGGTGGCTTCTTCGTTCCGAAGGTTGCCTATCACTCTCCAACCCATTCTGTCCCCACTTCTTCTCTCCAACTCCGTGACTCCGCCTCTCACTCCACTCCAATCACAGACGTCGTCTACCCAGCCTCTTCTTGGTCTTAGCAACATACATATCAGTTATCACGGTTCTCCTTTAATAATAGAATGTCAGTGCAGCAAAGTCAGCGGTAATGAATAGTTCCTAGATTACGGATACTCGACCGGAGCTCTGCAGGGAGTGAGACGAAACGAGGCGATACTGGGAAAAGCAAATGGTAGCTGGAGACGATGGTTTCCCTCTGGAGCTCCAAGCTCCGGAGGAACTGTAGACCGGTCGGATAATCCTGTCGCCGCTGGAAGAAAGGGGTCTCGTACGGAACCGGTCCTTGTAATCCTAGCGCCCGATGGCAGGGTTAATAGCTATTAATCCAAAAGCCCGTTGGCATAGATGGTAGCTAGCTAGCTTCGTTTGTACTTGAAGCTAACCCGAAGACGGTCTCCAATGAGTAGTTATATCCAAACGGCGCTGGGTTTAACTATAAGTCTCTCCACGTTACTTCGCTTACACGAGTCACTATACTGTGCCAATAATGGCTCTACAATATTATAGTTGTATCTAAGTAGCCATTAGCTCTCTATAACGATACACTGCTATCGGTCTGTGTACAACTGTACCGGACGTCTCACACTCTCGCTCTGCTAGTTCTCCTGGTATGTTACTGCCGCAGCGGCTGCTTGCACCGTCTAC
Organism: Notolepis coatsorum; assembly: GCF_963971535.1. Classification (NCBI taxonomy): domain Eukaryota; kingdom Metazoa; phylum Chordata; class Actinopteri; order Aulopiformes; family Paralepididae; genus Notolepis; species Notolepis coatsorum. Next base: position 84,024,851 of record NC_140183.1, read on the forward strand.
AATATATACTCAAACTGATCCCTATGGGGCTCAGCCGATTCACCTGTACAGAATCAATGCGCTTGCTCTGGGCTTGTCTGAACGTGTCTGAACATGTCTAGAAACCATGTCTAGGGGGCGCGTCTCTGGCGCCTACAACGTCAAGGGTGGGACCCAATGAGGCGAGCGAAGAATACTATTATGCAAACAGATGGCGTAAAGATATATATCTTATATATATAAACAATATACAAGTTATACAAAATAATAAACGCAGACTTTCAGTGTTAATCTGGACCTTCAGAACAGCCGCGCCCTAATTAGTCCGCACCTAATTAGTAAATAAAATGTGGGGGACAGATTAATATTAAGGGTCAAGTCCACTTCTCCATAATGTGCTATGGGGAGTTGGAAATAATCTATAAGGTCAGTGGGTTATCGTCGTCGTCAGGGGGGTCAGGGAACGCAGGAAGCTCTATCAACTTAGCTACTGGTCTGTTATAAGTCCGCCCTTGGACGATGACTTCTGCCGCTCTGACCTTCCCATCTGAACCAGTAATTACTCTGCTCACACGGCCGGCTGGCCACGTAGCTCGGGGTAGTGACTGGTCTATGATCATCACGACGGTCCCCACGGTCAGGTTGTCCCTGTCTTTAACCCACTTCTGACGGGCTGGAAGGGAGGGTAGGTAGCGTAGGAGGAAGCGGGCCCAAGACTGGTCGGTCAGTACTTGGCTGTGTCTCCACATTCTCTGTCCGTTCATCCCGTCCTGTCCGCACACCGTCTGAGAAAGGGCAGGGTCCGGCCGCCCCATCAAGAGGTAGTTTGGGGTGATGGGTTCTATGTCAGCTACTTCGCTTGGAACGTAGCCGAGGGGCTTGGAGTTCAGAACTCCCTCTTCTTGAGCCCCCAGGTAGGCCACTGATCCGTACGCCACTTCTGAGGCGTCGCTGAAGACGTGCAGGTCTGTCTGACACTTCTCCAGTCGCACGGTAGGGGGGAAGTGACTCCGCGGGATGGCCACCTCGCGGAGTAAGACAAGTTCATCCTCCCACTCTCTCCATGTGGTAGCTAGGTACTCGGGTATGGGGTCGTCCCAGCCCTGCTCCTTGTCCCACAGTTCTCTCACCAGCATCTTCGCCCGGGTGGTGTAGGGGAGGATACATCCCATTGGGTCGTACTGGCTGGCGAGTGTTCGGTACACACTCCGCCGAGTGGTCAGTCTAGTCGTGGACGTCTCCTGATCCGTCCTCAGAGGTGTGTGTCGGTAGTGAAGCGAGTCCGTCTTGAAGCGCCAGACGAGGCCCAGGGTCATCTCTTGCGCTTCGCCTGGGGTGTGCGCCATCCAGGTCTCGCTGCTTGCGGCCTTGGTCTCTGGAGGGAGGTGCCGGAGAACTTGAGGGTCGCTACTGGCCCACTGTCGGAGGTCGAATCCACCGTTGGCTAACGAAGCCCGTAGCTTCATTAGGATGCTCTCTGCTTCTTCTGGCGTGGATACGCTCTGTAGGCAGTGGTGTGTCGCTCCCTTAGACACATGCCGAGTGGGCATCCCGTCCCGCCTCAAGAGTGGGGTTGCGTATCTGAACACTCCGTCGACCTCGACTCTCGTAGTCTTCTGATCTAGTAGAGCGATGGCATACTTGTCCTCTTTGGACCGAACCATCTTGCGTTCGGTCTTGAATGGCAGCGCGTCTAGTGTCCATAGCCTCTCAACGTGCTGTAGGAGAGTGTTGTCTGTGTCGCTCACCTTGGTGTAAAGGCAGCGTGTGGACGTTGGTTGGCTGGCAGGTCCGTAGAGGGGGCCCTGGAGCGTCCACCCCAGTCGGGTCTTAACCGCGGCTGGGCATCATTTGGGTCCGATGTGGGCCGCCTTGGTTGGGACAATGAGGTCCGCGTGGTCGGAGCCAATGAGTAGGGTCGGTGTAGCTCCGCTGATGAGCGGTATGGGCAGTTGGCGTAGGTGGTCGTACTTTTCCCTCAGCTGTGGGATGGGGTAATCGTAGCGTGACAAACCTATGTCGTAGCTCATGAGCGCCTTGCTGATGCTGTACCGCTTCTCAGGCTGGTCGATCGCTGCAATGGTGAACGAGACGTTTTCACCTTTGATTGTCTGTAAATCTTGACGAATGGTACGGAGGGTCATGGTCTCCTCTGGGCCCCGCAGGTCCAACTGGGTCGCGGCGGAGGCGAGGAGGAGTGTCTTCTCCGACCCGTCGTCGAGGACGGCGTAGGTGTCGAGTACCTTGTCTCCGTGGCTGAGGAGTACTCGTACTACCTTGAGGAGCACTCTGGGGCTCCCACTATTTGCGGGGTCGATGTGGAGCACTTCTGTTCCCGAGTTGCTTTGTGGAGCTAATCTTCGCTTGTGGGCCTCGCGCAGTGATTTGCGGTAAGCGGCGTCCTTGGTGTCAGCCTTAATCCACTGATCCATTTCGGCGGGGGTCAGTTTCTTGTATACGTCGCACTGTGACAGCCAGTGTCCGCTGTGGCAGTAATTACATGTGATCTTGAATTCTGGAACCTCCATTTTCCATTCCTCTTTTGCGGGGGGGTTGTGACTCTTCTGTTGTGACACCGACTCGGCCTGGTACATCACTGTGATGGGCCTACTTTGGTCTCCTGGTGGGCGCTTGTTGCTCTCGTGCAGTGCTTCGAGGTGAGCGCCGTCACACTTGCCACACTTCTTCTTAAGGCGGCATTCTGCTGCCATGTGGCCGTGCGCGCAGCGGAAGCAGCAGCGGTTATCTTTAATCCACTGACTTACTTCGGCGGTGGTCAGTCTCTTGAATGCCTCGCACTGTGACAGCCAGTGTTCACTGTTGCAGTATTGACAGGCAATCTTCCATTTCTCCTTGGCGGGGGAGTTGTGACTCGTCTGCCGTGACACCGACTCGGCCTGGTGCATCACTGTGATGGGCCTGCTTTGGTCTTTAAACCTCCTCGGTCCCTCTTTAATGTTCGAGCCACCCCATGCGAAGGTGTCAATTCTTAGGCTGCTAACCTCCCTGGCTAGGAAGTCAGCAAGGTCCAGGAGTGACTGTTCTGGGCCATTCGGGTCACGGTAGTTTCTTTGCCGCCGAAAACGTTCTTGGCGGAATGGGGGGAGCTTCTCCAATATGCGCTCCACGTTGGAGTTGGCGTACAACTCGTACATCCCCTGGTCTCGTTGGGACCCGAGCATCCCTACTAGGGACTGTACCTTGACGGATAGGTCGTCCAGGGCTCGGTTGTCTCTAGCCGGGGGGAGACGTTCAATCTCACGTATCTCCTGAATGACATAGTCCCATGTACGTCCGTAATGTGCGTTGAGGGCAACCAGGGCATCAGAATAGGGAGTTTGTGAATTGGAGTATGCCAGCGCTATGTTGTGCGCTCTAGTTACCTTGAGGTGCTTAAGGAGAATGGCATACTTGTATGACTCGTCCTGTACTCCGGACATAATTGTCTCTAGGCACATGCGCAGCTCGGTATACTGCGCTCGGTCTTCTCTTGTGAAGTCTGGGAATGTGGGTGTCCCAATGTAGTGTGCCATGAATGGCTGCGACACTGACGCACGTGGGGGGAGAGGCATCCGTGGCGAGTCTCCCTGTATGTTGGGTCGTTGGTTCGTGCTGGGCGGGAACCAGGGGCTGGGTTTCCAGGCACTATTCCTTGGTGCCGTCTGGGGCTCGAACTCCCCACTGGGACGTGTTGGGGGTTCATAACGCAGCGTGTCGGGACTGAGACCGGGGCTGCGCTGAGCCTCCTGGTCTGAGATGGGGTATTGCGGGTGGGCTTTCTGTCCTCCCTCGTCCTCCGTCAGGCTTTGTAGTCGCTCGGCTAGCTGCTCTGCAACGTAAGCAGGTTCTTCCCTTAGGCGGGGTCCCGTGTAGCTTTGTCGGGGAGGGGAAGGTGCCCTCGACCCGTGTCGTGATGATCTCCGGGAGCTCCGGGTGGAAGAGTGGGGTGTCACCCTCTGGAGCGCTTGCTCCATCATTTGTGCTTGTAGGCGGTCTCGCTCCGCCTCGCGCTGCGCATTGGCTGCTTCGCGCTGCATGTTCTCTTCAGCCTGGAGGCGCCTCTCTTCCAGTCTGAGATGTTCGCGCTCACTCTCTCGTTGCGCCTGGAGACGGGCACGCTCACCCTCTTGTTGCGCCTGGAGACGGGCACGCTCACCCTCTTGTTGCACCTGGAGGCGGTCTCTTTCCGCTGAAGCGGTTAGCGTGGCGATCAGGACTTGCGCTAGCCTCTGGTCGGCCTCGCTTGGGGATGACGCTGATGATGGTGATTTGGAGTTGGCAGGGCTTGGCGGTGACCTGGTCTCCTTACGCGCTCCGAGGTCCATCTCGGGGGGCGCTGTACTTTGTCTTCTCCCGCGCTCCGAGGTCCATCTCGGGGGCGCGGTGCTCTTTACTCTGGTGCGCTCCGAGGTCCATCTCGGGGGCGCATTCTTTACCTTCTTGCGCTCCGAGGTCCATCTTGGGGGCGCGTTCTTTACCTTCTTGCGCTCCGAGGTCCATCTCGGGGGCGCGGTGTTCTATGGGCATAGTCAAGTCATGTCCCGCTTGTCCCCCCCCGTGAGCTAAGTCAGTTTCACTTAAACTAGCTTGGGTCTCTACCGGTGGGGTTGACAGGTCGATAAGGTTGGGCATACTTGAGCTACTAATGTTATCCTTGCTTAACGTCCTCGTAGATAAGCTAGGAGGTAAATCTACAGCGTAGTTCTCCAAGTGGGGAGGGGGCTGACGCTGGCACCTAGGGCGCTCTAATGGGGGAGAGCCGATTGGAGAGTGTCCGCCGCTGGCCATATTATCACTAATATTATTATTATTACTGATACCCTCCGGCTCGAAGGACCAATTGTAGCTAAGGGGCTACACAACCCGGACTGTATTAAAGATTGTTTAGATTAAACCACTACTAAGGAATATTAATAGCCAGACAGTACAGTTAGAGAAAATGGCGGCCACTCAATTGACGGCGCGGGGACAAGGATACCTGGTTAATAAGCATTTTAATAGTCATAGCAACATACATATCAGTTATCACGGTTCTCCTTTAATAATAGAATGTCAGTGCAGCAAAGTCAGCGGTAATGAATAGTTCCTAGATTACGGATACTTGACCGGAGCTCTGCAGGGAGTGAGACGAAACGAGGCGATACTGGGAAAAGCAAATGGTAGCTGGAGACGATGGTTTCCCTCTGGAGCTCCAAGCTCCGGAGGAACTGTAGACCGGTCGGATAATCCTGTCGCCGCTGGAAGAAAGGGGTCTCGTACAGAACCGGTCCTTGTAATCCTAGCGCCCGATGGCAGGGTTAATAGCTATTAATCCAAAAGCCCGTTGGCATAGATGGTAGCTAGCTAGCTTCGTTTGTACTTGAAGCTAACCCGAAGACGGTCTCCAATGAGTAGTTATATCCAAACGGCGCTGGGTTTAACTATAAGTCTCTCCACGTTACTTCGCTTACACGAGTCACTATACTGTGCCAATAATGGCTCTACAATATTATAGTTGTATCTAAGTAGCCATTAGCTCTCTATAACGATACACTGCTATCGGTCTGTGTACAACTGTACCGGACGTCTCACACTCTCGCTCTGCTAGTTCTCCTGGTATGTTACTGCCGCAGCGGCTGCTTGCACCGTCTACAATATATACTCAAACTGATCCCTATGGGGCTCAGCCGATTCACCTGTACAGAATCAATGCGCTTGCTCTGGGCTTGTCTGAACGTGTCTGAACATGTCTAGAAACCATGTCTAGGGGGCGCGTCTCTGGCGCCTACAACCTCAAGGGTGGGACCCAATGAGGCGAGCGAAGAATACTATTATGCAAACAGATGGCGTAAAGATATATATCTTATATATAAACAATATACAAGTTATACAAAATAATAAACGCAGACTTTCAGTGTTAATCTGGACCTTCAGAACACTGTTGATTAACCTTACATATGTCACAACAAGCTACCTGCTTCTGTTGTTCCTGTGTACACACAGTCTGTCTTCTCTATTCACTCCTTGCGTAGCTGACCTGTATGCGTGGGTGCCTCCCTCTTAAAGGAACAGACCATAATCTTATACCACAGTGATAAACTAGGCGTTAGATAGTTTGCATGCTGTTCGAGGCGGAAATAGGCGCAGAAACAGGCGTCACGCGAGTGGCGCACATGTCACATGACCAGAAACGTCAGTGGCCAATCAGGCCGCGCAAACCGAACGTGGAAGTGCAACCCTGTTAGGGAAAATATTCACGCTAATGGGACTGATGACAGGCAGGTGTGTTTTGGTTACCGGCAGAGAGCCAACAGTTTTCGTACGTCGCCGTTGTTTGGTGAATTAGTTTTGTTTGTAGATAGTAATGTTTTGCAAGGTAGTATCGTTCACATTATATATTACATGCAAATTGTGCATATTGTATTGGTAATTATTGTTTGGTAAATAAACCCACTGGGGGTATATTATTATTGCAACAGACCTTGTGGACATTCTATATTTCAACCAGACGAGTATCCAGCACGAGTCACAGACGTGTCAACTATATGTTCTAGCCGGTTTTCAGCCTCCTCAGGGCTTTATAGATGTATTGTTTTTATACCATTTTGAAAAACGCTAGTTTTTTTTAAGTTTCAGAAAAAAAATTAGATTCTGTGATAAACGCTTTTTACTGGAATACACTGGAATACACAAAACACGTTGTCATTTTTCGGCCTATTTAGGAATCGTTTTCAAATAAACACTAGATTATCGATAGTATATGTGTACTTATGCACGCTATAGAAGCGGGCTGAAAAATCGATTATCTTATTTCCTGATCGCACACACACACATACACACATATGGCACACGCTGATATATAGGTAAAAATAGCTCTGATTTATCCCAAGACTGGTAAAATAGATTCCTTACCTCAGATCAGATGTTCTCCAAAAAGATTATTCCAATTCCTGATCGCCATTCCAAATATCGATCGCGTTTATTGATCCAACGCTGGGTACTAGAAACACATATTCTCTGCTGTTCTGGTGGTGGGCAATGACTTGGATCGTCTCCGGTTACTTGTCTGACAAGTCAAATGTGGAAGCAGGACTTTTTTTTCTCCATGTGTTTCATTCAATCCAATCCAAAGGGGTGCAGTACCATCCGGAGAGACGATAGGGGGCGGTATTTTCCCTGTTCGAGTTCAGACAGATCCCCACTGGTAACGTGAGGCTAGATTGATGAAAAATGAATGGAAATCGATAATAAAAAAAAATAACGATTAAAAACTAGATCTCTCGTCGGCTGGCACTCAACGGTTGGCATGAACTAACGAGAAATCTTGTCGTTGGCACTGAAAGTGTTAATGTGCACAACATGGACCGTTTCTTCAACAACTTGGAGGTGATGGATGAGCTGAGGACAGACCGAGCAGAGCCCAATGCACCCCAGCCCACCTACCAAGCCTAGTACATCCCAGCCTAGACAACCTACCAAGCCTATACATCCCAGCCTAGACAACCTACCAAGCCTAGTACATCCCAGCCTAGACAACCTACCAAGCCTAGTACATCCCAGCCTAGACAACCTACCAAGCCTAGTACATCCCAGCCTAGACCATCTGTCAAGCCTAGTACATCCCAACCTAGACCACCTGCCAAGCCTAGTCCATCCCAGCCTAGACCACCTGCCAATCCTAGTACATCCCAGTGTACTCCACCCCAGCTGGGAAAGGCAGCCAGCAAGAAGAAGAAACAGAAAAGAAAGAGAGAGGAGGAGTCTTCATCAGATGAAGATGATTGTTTTTGTTTGGTTTGTATGGAAATGTTCTCCAACAGCCGTTCAGGGGAGGTATGGGAGAAGTGTTGGATGTGCAACCAGTTGGCACACAAGCTCTGCTTAGTTGGAGTGCCCAGACCCTACATTTGCCATCACTGTAACTCAGATAGTGAATGAGTGTAGCTAGCCCCTTTCGTGACTGTGATGCACGCCAACAGGGTTTGGACAAGTGAATCCACAGTCCCTTGCTCCTCCATAGGAAAATCCCATAATTAACTCTAAAGAACTGGTCCTCCGCGAAACGCTCATTGTACAAGTATCGCAGAGAAATGTCAAAGGTACTCACAGTTGCACAAGGGTCTTGGACAGAGAAACGCAATGGTTTGAAAGCTCGGCGTTGCTAATAAACATTTTAAATAATTTTTATAAACTGGTCAACACTGGTCAAAGCGGCTTTAGCTGCCTGATGCGCCTGCGCTGTGATCAGAGCGCATGCGCATCAGGCACCCAATGCTGAAAATAAAGTGTTGAAGTTTGAAATTTCTCTGCGATACAGTACTTGTACAACAAGCGTTTCTCGGAGGACCAGTTCTTCAGAGTTAATTATGGGATTTTCCTATGGAGGAGCGAGGGACTGTGGATTCACTCGTCCAAACCCTGTTGGCGTGCATCACAGTCACGAAAGAGGCTAGAGTGTAGCCTAGTTGTGTTCGCTATTATTGTTAGGCCTATTTATTTTGTTCTTATTTTGTTATATAGGATGGCCTAAAGATGTCTTTCCTGTTTATGTTCATGTTAAGATGCATTAAGTTATGTATTTGTCAACTTATAATAATAATAATAATGCAGGACTTAGGAAGTCTTTATTTGGCATGCAAACGACACACACATGCGATGGGCGGCACACACAGGAACACACACATGCAATTTCTTGTGTCGCCTAATGCGATTGAGTCTCTGCACTTGACTCAACTAAGGTCCCATAATATAGTCCTTTTCAACAAGCTAATCTAGTCTCTGAATTTCTTTTTCTGAAAATACCACTCAGATGATCCATTCTAGCATGCTGTTTCAGTCCTGTTCTCAACGGGCTGTTTTTGTGTTTGTAACGAGCATCATACAAATATGGGAATTATCGTACATCTAGCAAGGCTGTACGATCTCACTAAATTCAGATCAAACTGTCAAACTAGGTGTTTCAGATCCAGCAACTCCATGTCCTATTTCTCGCCTAAAATGTTGTCAGATACATACAGTATATATAATATTTTATTGACCAATTTAGTTGGAAAATGTTAATGTTTACAAGCAAGCTGCCATGTTTTTCCTAATTGAAAAACTGAGAGACACAAGTCAAATATGTAATACCCATATGTAAATGGGCTTATTGTGATTGGTCAGTTGTACCTCGATTGTGCGGGCAATTCTGAATGGCTTGTTTCAATAGGGAGGGTTCCTGTCACAGCTGAACTGTAGAATCTGCACTATGTACATATTTCACATTTTCTCAGTGTTGAGACAATGCAAAAAACGTTTTTATAATATAGTCACAGTGGCCCTTTAAATAATACCATGGTTTGATTGATTGATTGAAAACTTTATTAACAGATTGCAGAATGGGTACAGTACAGTACAGCTCAATACATACAATTGTTAAGGGGATGCAGACCAGAGAAAGACTTTCGTCTTGTTTACATCAGGGTCCCCCATTTTCAATTCATCATAAGGGGCGGGGCTAGGGGGTGGCTACTTGGGCTCAAGCCCCGAATGTTTTCTGAAAAGCCCCGAATCTATTTAAAAAAGAAAATTTGACAATTAATCATTGTTACATGAAAATATGTTTGCACCAGATTTAGCAGAAGCTAATTTCCATCTGTAGTCTATCCAGCTGCTAACTATTTGAGTGAGTTAAGTCTTGGTGTTATGGTAGACTCAGACCTAAGCTTTAAATCACAATCAATAAGTTGACAAAAACATAATTCTTCCACCTTAGAAACATAGCTTTTGAGATATGTGATAACACAGGCTGCCGGCATGTCTTTATGAATGGAAATATCAAATAAAAGAAACAACGATGAAAACCCGACTATACTCTGGTTTTCGGGGGTCCTGCCGCTCAACGTTCGGCGAGTTAACCCTAGATCTTAGATCCTAATATGAAAAACGATGTGATTTAATGTTCTATGTCTTACCTTGACTTTGTCTATTTTACTGCTATCTATTTTATGCTTTATGTCTGCACTTTATGCATTGCTCTTGATCTGCCAATTTTGTGCTCATTTTATGCCTGTCTTTTTGTACTGCTGTGAAGCACTTTGAGCTGCAATTCTTGTATGAAAGGTGCTATACAAACACAGTGTATTATTATTATTATTATTATTATTATTATTATTATTATTATTATTATTATTATTATTATTATTATTATTATTATTATTATTATATTATTATTATTATTATTATTATTATTATTATTATTATTATTATTATTATTATTATAAATTATTATAGTTTGCTTCATTAATTAAAGGGTGTGAATTTAAGTGTTCTCTAGTGCCTTTTGTCTGCTTTAAGGTGGTGGTATAAGTTAAAGGTTGTGGTGTCAAAGTAAAAAAAGAAATCTATCTGGGCTAAGCCCCGGATCTCCTACAATCCTAAATCCGCCCCTGATCATAACATATATGACATACATGACATACAGATAGACAGTACTGCTACATCTATACATTTATGACATACCAGATTTGCAAATACAGTACTGTTTGTGATACAAAAAGAGTCCAGAAAAGAGAGTATATACATTTGACGTAGAAACTGTACATTGGAGGAGGTTGGGTAGGTGGGGTTGGGTTGGGGGGGTGGGGGGGACTGTACATTGGAGGTGGTTTTGGTGGGTGGGGGGGGGGAGGACACTGTACAACTGTACAAGCAAAACTGTACATTGGAATATTGACAAAACCATACTTGGTCATTTACTGTACATTGGAGGGGGCTGTGTTAGGACATTTACAGGGGCCAGTTTCGAATTGCAGTCTCCCGTAGGTGTTCTTTGAGAGTGTTTTTGAAAGTGGGTAGTGATTCACATTCCTTTACAGCTTTGGGTAGGGCGTTCCACATTGATGTGGCATAATTGCGAAATGTGTTTAGTCCCTTGTTTGAGCCGAATCTGGGTTTAACATGATTTGTGGAGCTCCCTCTGGTGTTGTGATCGTGGTATTCACTGACCTTTGGGAAGTATTTTGACACATACATGGGTACCTTGGTCGTGTAGTGTATCTTGTAGACCAGGCCCATTGCAAGTTGCTGTACTCTGTCGTCTACTCTAAGCCATCCTAGGTTGTCAAAGTGGGCAGGGGTGAGGTGGGTTCTAGGAGTAAGGTCAAGCAGTAGTCTGACCAGTTTGTTTTGAGATGTTTGTAATTTTGTCTTTAGCGCCTTTGAGGTGCTTTGGTACCATGAGGTGGAAGCATAGTCGTAGTACGGTACCCTTGAATGAGTGCTCCTGCCAGAGTCTTCAGGGTATTCTTGTTTACCAGTGAGGAGATCCGGTACAAGAATTGAGTTTGTTGGTTGACTTTTTTTATTACATTGGATGCCATTTTGTCACAGGAAAGATTTGCCTCTAGGATGGAACCCAGGTAGGTAATTTCTTCTTTCCTTGTGACAATATTGTCACCCACTGTAACTGAGAAGCTGTCGGTCTTGCTGAGTTTGTTATTTGAACCGAAGAGAATGGACTCTGTTTTGCCCATGTGTAATTGTAGCAGGTGCCACCTAGCACCTGCCACGAAATTCGACCGTGCCTCGAGTGGGAGTCGAACCCCGGGCGTCTGCACCGGGGCCGACATAACAAACCGTTGCGCCAAGAAGGGAATTCCCTTCTAAGCGCTCAGTTTGTATGCCTCTGGGGAGTGAGTTTTACACACTTCTATGTGCCGTAGTCACACTATCGCGGCACATATCCGTTACATTCACCCCCCCTAAACTCACACCACCCAAGGCATCCGGGTCACGGCACCACTGTAGCAGGTGCCACCTAGCACCTGCCACGAAATTCGACCGTGCCTCGAGTGGGAGTCGAACCCCGGGCGTCTGCACCGGGGCCGACATAACAAACCGTTGCGCCAAGAAGGGAATTCCCTTCTAAGCGCTCAGTTTGTATGCCTCTGGGGAGTGAGTTTTACACACTTCTATGTGCCGTAGTCACACTATCGCGGCACATATCCGTTACATAATGATAGTTTGTTATCAGTGAGCCATATGCAGATTTTGCCTAGTTCTGAGCTGAGGGTTTTTTCAACCTGTAACTTGTTCTTGTCAGAGACCAGCAGGGCTGAGTCGTCCGCAAACAGGAACAAGTTGCAGTCACAAGCTGACGACATGTAATTTGCATAAGTTAGGAACAGTAGCGGTCCTAGTATGCTTCCTTGTGGAACACCTCAGCTCACTGTGAGGGGGGGGGGGGGGGGTAGGGTACCGTTTACCTCCACCATCAGGTAGGATTGCATCCAGCTCACTGGACTATCAAAACCAATTGCTTTTAGCTTGTCAATCAGAATGGTGTGATTGACAGTGTCGAAGGCCTTTTGTAGGTCCAGCATGACCATGCCGCAGTATTTGCCCGCGTCCACCTCTTGTTTGATGTGATCGTTTAAATAGAGAAGGCATGTGTCAGTGGAGTGGGATGTTCTGAAGCCAGATTGGAATTCGTAGATTCGATTTTTTTCCGCTAGGTATTTTTCGACCTGTTCGTATAAAAAAATGTCCATGCCTTTCGAGATGGAGGTAAGGATGGGCGGTAGTTGCCTGGGTCTAATTTACTGCCTTTTTTGTGCAGGGGTGTTACTCTCGCAATTTTGAAGTCCTTGGGGACGTGTCCCTGTTTTATGGAGAGGTTTATTATGTGTGTGATGACTGGGGTGATGGCGGCTGCTGATTTGGAGGGGATGTTGTCATGGCCAGTGGCCTTGTTAGGTTGGAGGGCGTTCAGTTTTTTGAGTACCTCATCTGTTGTTACCATTTCCAGTTTGAAGTCGTCTTTGTGGACCCCTAGGTTCTTGTAGTATGCTACTATGTGTTCTACCCCATAATGCCCTGAGTGGGAGGGTAGTTTGTTTACCAGTGTTGTGGCTATGTTTGTGAATAAAATGTTTAAGTAATTGGCTACATCCAGCTTGTCTGTGATGAGCGTGTTGTCCGTCTTTATGTTTATGTTTGAGAATCTGGTTTTAAGTTTTTTACTGCAGCCTAGTTGATTATTGAGTAATTTCCAAAGTTCACATGGTTTGTTTTTGTTTTCCTCAGTTTTGTCATTGATGAATATTTTTTTTGCTGTTTTGATCATGGAGTTTACGTCATTTCTTAGTCTGTTTCTTTCCAGTTTGAGTCACGTGGGCTAGGGCTTGGAGTTCACTGCTCGTGCTTTTGGTAAGCTTTGACTGACTTTTACGAAACTCAGAGCATTTTTTGTCTCTGGTTTTCATAGCGGTCAGTATTTCAGTGTGCATCCACGGCTCAGCGCGATTTTTTACCCTGGTGGTTCTTAGGGGGGCCATGTTGTTTAGTATTGTTGAAAATTTGGTTTTGAAACCAAGCCATGTTTCTTCAACCAGTGTACCATTGAGCTCATCTGACCAGTCCAGACTCTCCAGTTCAAGGTTAAAGGCCTCGCTAGAGTAGGTTTTGAGGTCTCTAGATGTGACTGTTTTGTGACAGCCAGCCTTTTGTTTTAGCTTTTTGCGGGTACAGAATATCATAATGATCACTTAACCCGCATGCTATAACCCCTTTATTGGAGATCTTGGACTTGTCAGAGGTCAGGATGAGGTCAATGGTAGTCTGAACTCACATACTCGTGTGGGTTGGGTGATTAGCTGGCTGAGGCCGTGCAGATCACAAAACCTATTGAAGGATTTGAAGACGGTGCATCTTTTTGTTGCATATCCGTGTTCCAATCCCCAATAAGAATCTTTTCTGCATCCTCAGCTCCAGCTAAGCACACATCCAACACATCATAAAAGCCATTTTGGTCTGGCGGTCTGTAAATTGTGCCGACTAGAACAGATTTAGCCCTTTCAAATAGAATTTCTACAAATACAGTTTCAATAGCCTGGTACTACTGTATAATCAAATTTAAAGGAAATTAGCTTACCGTCTTCTCCAGAGAAAGACAAGAAGATAGATACCAGTTTCCTCTCTGTGCATTCAGTAGAAAGCTATCTGGCTGCATGTTAGTCTAGCTACAGAGGGGGAACTGGTATCTATGTTCTTATCTATGATAAGCTAATTTCCCAAAATGTTGGCGTGTTCTTTTAAACCATGATACAGAACAGATCAGATGGTGATATCATCCCATCATCATAGTGACCAAATAATTATGGAAATACCATGATACCTTTTTGTAAGGGAAAGCTCAGTCGCGGAGTTCAACTGAGAAGGGTTCAGAGAGGCACCACCTACAAAACACGAAGCATCAAACCATCAAAACGAAGCAGGCTATTCTCAGTCTTCGCTCCACATTGGTGGAACAAACTCCCCACCACAGTCAGGACAGCTGAGACGTGCATGGCCAATTTTCCGCCGTTGACTAAAAACACACATCTTCAAACTGAAATATATCTGAAATAATATCTGGGGGGAAAGAATACTAACCCTCTAACCTTTTTATTATTATGTACCCTGACACTATGCTACTCTTCTTATACTACTACCTATCTTGCTAATATGTCTATACTATGCACTCAGAGTGTAACTCTCAAGCTCTATATTATTTAACGAACAACGCCACTGACCCTTAGCTGCCCTCCCAGTGACATGTTGTTCACAATCTGTAGGTCGCTTTGGATAAAAGCCTCAGCTAAATGACAAAATTGGAAATTGGAAAACACTACAGAGCAAGAGTCGCTGTCGTGTCTTCAGCCGGTCCAAAATGCTGCTGCTCTGCTGTTGACAGGGCCACGCAAAACGGGAGCACATCACTCCTGTCCTCGCCTCCCTTCATTGGCTGCCTGTGTCTCTAGGATACATTTTAAAGATCCTGTTATTTGCTTTTAAAGCAATGAATGGTCGTCTGGCCCCACCCTACCTCACAGAGATCCTGCACCCCTACACCCCATTACGGTCTCTGATGTCTGTTTACCAGTCCCTCCTTGTTTTCCCCAAATCCAGGCTAAAGAACAGGGGGGGGGGGGACTGTGCGTTTGCGGTTATAGCCCCCAAACTCTGGAACGAGTTGCCTCCCCCAACGCTCCCAATGTTTAAATCCAATCTAAAAATACATCTGTTCTCCCTAGCATTAAGAGAAATTATAGTCTGCTGCCGTAATCTGTTTGTAGTTCTGTGTGCATTGTATTGTGATTAGTCTATGTGTTTTTTTTACTGTATTGATTGATTGTGAAGCACTTTGGTCAACTTTGTTGTTTTTAAACGTGCTATATAAATAAAGTTGGATTGGATTGGAAGAGCCACAGGACTCCTGATAAAACACTACTGAGCACGAGCCACAGGACTCCTGATAAAACACTACTGAGCAAGAGCCACAGGACTCCTGATAAAACACTACTGAGCAAGAGCCACAGGACTCCTGATAAAACACTACTGAGCAAGAGCCACAGGACTCCTGATAAAACACTACTGAGCACGAGCCACAGGACCAGGGGCGTAGCTGGGGGGGGGGGGGGTAGCTTAGGATGATTCCAAGGGCCCAGCACTGGGGGGGGGCCCAAAAAATATTTTTTCTTTTTTTTTACTAGACATCACTCAGGTGTATTATTGATGCTCTCATTGATACTATGTTTGTTTCTGAAGTGTGTGTGTGTGTGTGTGTGTGTGTGTGTGTGTGTGTGTGTGTGTGTGTGTGTGTGTGTGTGTGTGTGTGTGTGTGTGTGTGTGTGTGTGTGTGTGTGTGTGTGTGTGTGTGTGTGTGAGATATATAGAGAGAGAGGGGGGGCTTTGGTAGACTATTGCATTGGTCCATTCATTGAAGATGAACGCAATGCGACATCCTTTACTAGGCTCACTCACCAACAGTGCAGGTGCTGAACTGCTGATCCGAATGTATAGGTAAAAACCATATTATGCGTTATCATCAATAAAAAAATGGCCAAAAAAATTCCCGCTTACGCACGCTCGCATTCACTGGGGGCCTACAAATAGATTCTTTCATGGGGCCCAGAATCTGGAGCTACACCCCTGCACAGGACTCCTGATAAAACACTACTGAGCACGAGCCACAGGACTCCTGATAAAACACTGAGCACAAGCCACAGGACTCCTGATAAAACACTACTGAGCAAGAGCCACAGGACTCCTGATAAAACACTACTGAGCAAGAGCCACAGGACTCCTGATAAAACTCTACTGAGCACGAGCCACAGGACTCCTGATAAAACACTACTGAGCACGAGCCACAGGACTCCTGATAAAACACTACTGAGCAAGAGCCACAGGACTCCTGATAAAACACTACTGAGCACGAGCCACAGGACTCCTGATAAAACACTACTGAGCAAGAGCCACAGTACCCCTGATAAAACACTACTGAGCAAGAGCCACAGTACCCCTGATAAAACACTCAAAAGAAAAACGAAGGAACAGTGAAATAAGAACAATCTTTTATTGGTGTTTTCTGGGAAAATCTCGACTACATCCAAATAGCCAGCACTAAGTGGGCTGGGAACCATGGACACCATAGACGCAGCAGGATAGCTTGTAGTTCAATTAAGAGTCACTAGAAAGAGTTATCAACCACTGTGAGGATATTAGAGACTACATCCTGGTTGGGAGAGCGAACAATCACTGATTGAGGTGAAAACGAGACTTGAAAGAAACCACCAGGAAACATGTAGATAGTGTGCATAGTCCGTACACAGCTAGAAAAACCAAGAAAATAAAGTTCATAATCACTGGTAAAATAAGTCTTGTTTACGACCCTCGTTTTCAAGGTATGAGATGAACCGGCAAAAAAGTTTTAGTGGAATCTATGGTCAACAAAGAAACCAAGATGGCCGCGCTCTGGGGGGAAAACAGACGAGTTCGGTGTTGTTGTTTTGTCCATAGGAGTGCGGGGTCTGGAGGCGTTGGGTGCAGGATGCAGATGGAGGAGTGAGGGTTTTACTCCAGTCTGAATAGTCTCTCCAAAGGAAACGCTCCAGATCAATGATGCTTCACGATGCAACAAGACCGTGTTCATCCCAAGAAAGAAAAATCATTCACTAATATAGAACAGCGACGATAAAGAGGGATAACAATCATCATAATTATAACAATAATAATAGTAGTAATGGTAGCTATGCAACATGGTCATTATTGGGGATAGAAAAAGCACACTATCTCTCTGGTTCAGCCAGGCCCTCAACCCCCAGGGGTACATATAGGGTAGTGTACCATGCCACTGTACTGGTGATGAGGGTACACACATAAAAGACACTGCAAACAGAAAGGACTGTAGTACTGAAAAGGAAACAGGAAGTATCGACAAACTTCGTGAATCAACATAGGAAAAATTTTGGCTTTTATTCATCCCAGAAATCTGAGAAATTAACACCATTCCAATCAATGGGGAGTAATAGGCCCATGTCCTGGAATTCACCTGCATAAACGCATTCATACACTCATCGCACATTCACACTTCTCATATACCTCTGTCAAATACACACACCGGTATATCCAATATAGACAATATTTTTCTCTTTCTAACCATAAACAATAATGCTAATTTAAGTTATTGATATATTACAGTAAATCAATGTGCTTTTTTTCTCTCCTTGGGGTCTTGATGAGACTATCTAAGAGTATGTTACACCACTGATCTGGGCACAGTCTACAAGAGACAGACGGGACAACATGCCGTGGGAAGAGTTTGCGTGCAACTGCTAGGGGATCAGTTTGAAAGTGAGGGCAGCTGAGAAAAAGATCGATTGGATACAGAAACAGAGGAAGGATGGTGACATAACAATTTGAAGAGAAGATCAAAGGGGGGCCTCTGTTACCCGGGGCAACACAACCCGCTTTCCCCAGCTTAGGTAAGATATTATACACCAGATGAGGCCAAAGCACTCACAGGGAACAGAGAGAAAGAGAGAGAGATATGAGTGTATACTCAACAAGTATACGCCAGTCTCGTAAAATGTATCTTAAGCCCCTCCTTAAAATTGGTCTAATAATATCTATGTGACAAATGGTAGGGTATGATAAACAAGGAACTTTAGTGGCCAGTCAATTATATAGGGTGATGTGTTTCTCGTGTGTATATAATACGCATGAGACTGGTATTTCTTTGTACACACATGCACAAGACAAGTGTTGAGGGTAGTGCTGTACTGTATTTATAGTGTCTCTCTTTCTTTCTCTCTCTCTCTCTCTCTCTCTCTCTCTCTCTCTCTCTCTCTCTCTCTCTCTCTCTCTCTCTCTCTCTCTCTCTCTCTCTCTCTCAGCATGCCCATTCCCAGTGACAGGAACCAAGAAAACAAAATAATAATTAGGTGTTCGAGTAAAATCCACAGAAATGTTGAACTATACAGTTTTAAAATCATTTTGCTCTCTATTTTACAATGAAACTTCTCCTCTCCCAGCACCCTGTTCCTGCGTCCTGACTGTAAATCATGTCTACAAATACCCACCTATGGCTTATCGCCTCTACAGCATCGCCTCGCGACTCGTCTAACATTAGAAAGATATTTTTTCCATAGCGTTCCATGTCTCTATGTCCCAGTCGAGTAGAAAATATACAAAAATTATTCTCCAAATTTGCTCTCCCGCTAAATTCTTTTTTCTTCAGTATTATAAAAATATACAATTCTCCAATATCAAAATCCTTAAAAGTTACATCTTTCCTCCCCTACTGATTCATCTTTCCGTCCGTTCCCCTTTCAGGCCACTCCGACACGTCATCGACACAAGACACCTGAGCTTCAATATAATATACTGTATATAACCCTTCTCCTTGTTTCATACATTCATCATCATCATCAATATAAACATCATCATCATCATCATCGCATTCTGTCCATCGTGCCACTGTCAGAACGACAGTCCTTGACAAATCAATCCAGCTTATTCCGCCAGCTCTCTCCTGCTCCTCCTCCTCTTCATCACTGGTCAGCGAGACGGTTCTCGTATTTGCTAAGAATGTTGCGACAGCGGCCGAGTTCCTTGCGCATCTCGGCCACTTCCTGTCGGAGGTTGGCATTCTCCCGCTCCAGGAATGCGGCGCGCACCGAGATCTGGTTCTCTTTGAGACGCCGTGCGTCTCTGGAGCGCTTTGCTGCCTCGTTGTTTTTACACCTCCTGGACCAGTACTTCTCGTCCTGATAGAGAGAGAGAGAGAAAGGGGATGTTGTTAATTCATAGGCTGGCTAGGAATGGAGACATCTCTTTGACTGAATGACAAAAGGACTAACTTTAGACGAGACGTAGGCTATATATGTAAAGGTTTTTAAACTGTTGTATTTTTCCAACTGCAAAAGGTTTGTTTATGCTGGTAATGCAATAAATACTTGAGTAAAGCAGACATATATTCTAGGTTAAGAAAGTTCCAGAAAGCTTTTTCTTTCCATCTACAATTCAACGTAGAGTATTGATTGATTGATTTAAAATTGTATTAACAGATTGCAGAATGGGTACAATAAAGTACGGCTCAATACATACAATTGTTAAGGGGATGCAGACCAGAGAAAGACTTTCGTCTTGTTTGCATCAGGGTCCCCCATTTTCAATTCATAACATTTATGACATACATGACATACAGATATACAGTACTGTTTATTTACAGACAGAGTTTTTAAAAGAGAATATATACATTTGAGGGGGAGGAAACTGTACATTGGGGGGGGTGAACAACATACCACTGAATGTGAACATTTATAGCGTAGTAATAATCCAGATTGGGGCTTTAAAAGATCATGTCTATCCTTGGTGTGCTGACAATGAAATAAAGCGCTC
This sequence comes from Notolepis coatsorum, assembly GCF_963971535.1. Lineage (NCBI taxonomy): Eukaryota > Metazoa > Chordata > Actinopteri > Aulopiformes > Paralepididae > Notolepis > Notolepis coatsorum. Next base: position 84,044,510 of record NC_140183.1, read on the forward strand.
GGGTGAGATATTCATGTCTTTATGTAGGGCATGAGAAACTGGCACTGGGAGAACATTATATCAAAAAGCAGCCATATCACTATTGGGGATGTTGTGCGAGTGTTTCATACGGGAGATAATGACATCAGTTATAAACCGCTAACCACAGATGTTTCACCCTAACTTCTGTGTGTCATTATCTATCCCTGCTCCAAAACGACTGCCTCCGTAATGATTTCATTCAAGTAAAGGGTGCTGACCTTCAAGTCATCAGGAACCAGCATCTTGCGAGCCTTCTTGATCATCGGCTGTGGTTTGAGCTCATCCTCCGAGAAGCGGTGCCTCCTGGGGTCGAAGGCGTCCTGACCGGGGATGCTGGACAGGGCCACGTCTGAGGGGTCCATGTCCATGTCAAAGACGCCCATCCCGTCGGGCCCACTGCCCGTGGGCGTGAGCAGGGGTGGGCAGGGGGACGAGGAGGGGGAGGAGGAGGAGGAGGAGGAGGAGGAAGAGCCCGGCGACTCACATGAGTCATTCATACTTGTCTGACTCCCTGCAAGGAAAAGAAAAGATGTTGTCAGTGACTTTTTCTCAGGATTGATTTCTTGTGAAACAGAGTGCAGGTGTGACACCGCCGGGTACACAAGGAGCTGGTGACAGCGGGGCAGCATAGACGGCCTTACAGATCAACCTGTCGTAGTGTGTCGTGGCCACCAGATGGCAGTAGAGAGCTACTTTCTGTTAGTGTAAAAACAACAAACCACTCTCCCTATCCCTGCCATGATTTCAATGAATTCGAGAGGCAAACCATCATGCTTCCTGGACAGGAACTAAGTCCTTGAAGGGAAACGTAAGAGCTCACAGGTTCCGCAATTTTGTCCATGGTTAAACAGAGAGGTTCTACATGAGGTTCTCAGAACTACATTTTGGAACAGTTCAGGAGGGGCTACCAAGAGTTCCAGGAACACTGGGACGGAACTAGCACTCATTGTGACTGGTCAACAAATGTGTCGCCACATCCGTAAACACTAGGGGTGAAAGTTCATCACGCCATTTTTTTTTTTAAATCCCAATGAAATATCTCATATTCACAAAAGAGTGAGAAATAACAAAAAACACGATTATAGGTACAACAAGAGCCTCTTCCATGTTTGCTTACTGCGTCGCGTGCCAAGCAGCGTAGGCAGACACAACCGCCGCTTTATGCCGGCGCTTCCCACCAACCTTTGCGGTTCTTGGATTTAAGAGAAACAAGAACCCATCTCAGAACTTTCAGAGGTTCTGAAAGGTTCCTTTGTAGAAAGTTCCCCGTGTTCCTTTGACAATGGAAACGCAGCAGTGGTAAAAAACAACAAGCTCAGATGATGAAAAACAGTGGATTTTCCAAAGCAGCCAGAGCTTAGCCTCACAGATAATTAGCTGAAGCGTGTTCTGAACATCAAGTACCCTTTCTGTTCTGGCAATAGATAATTTAGACTACAGTTATCAACATGCCCAAACCACGGAATAGCACTACATATATCCAGCACTGTGAGCCTATAGAGAAATCTAAAAGGGGAAATGTTATGTAACCTTCCACTCCTCCCCTTAAAACCAGTTCTTCTGAGTGGGGCCTGTGGAGGGCTACACCTCACCCCACCCCCTTCAGGGCCTAATGCACCTAACAGCTTAGCTTTCCTGCCCTGTCACAAAGAACACATGTACCCCTGCACTGTTCATTTTCATTCACACTCAACACAATCAGCACCTTGGCTATTCTATATAGATGCTGAATACAACCAATATGAATGTGATCCATAATACTAAGCTGCTGAATATTATACAAGCTCAAAACTGTGTTGTGCAAAACAGGGGGAATATGGTGAAACTCAAGTCTGTCCTGGCCGTTATTCTGTGATGCCATACCAACGTATATAGCTCTATCAAGAATGAATATGAAAAGATGGAGATGTTTAGAAATGCTAATACAGCAATAGGACAAACCATGTTTCTGTGTAAAAGGCCAAACAAACCATTTTATAATTTCAATATATTCAATATACCATTTAATAAAGTTCACAAAGTCAGTCTCCTATAGATTGTCATGGTTCCCAGGTTTCTCTTTATAAATATATTATTATAAACAAGGACTGATGGCTGAAGGAAAAGATATGCTAATAAGATAAGACTTTTCAAACAAGACAGTTAATGTGTTTTTTAAATAATAATAATAATAATAATAATAATAATAATAATAATAATAATAATAATAATAATAATAATAATAATAATAATAATAATAATAATAATAATAATAATAATAATAATAATAATAATAATAATAATACGTCTTTACACTTATTTCCCAATTTCATAAGAAGAGATTGTAATGTATGTTGCATGTAGGCTTTTATCATGTGATAGAAATACAAAGGCGCCTTATTGTAGCTAATACAATAGCATAGCAATAGCAATAACATGAAGGCTATAAGGTGAATGGGGTTACTCTACTATTGACATTCCATATCTCATTATCCTCCGTCTATCTATGTACTAAATCTCTCTTCGGCAATCAGACATTCCATCTCAAGTCCACCATCGGCAGCACTGGGAACCTCTTCATCTCCCTCCCTCTCTCTCTCCCCCCTCCCTCCCTCTCCCTCCCTCCCTCCCTCCCTCTCTCCCCCCTCCCTCCCTCTCCCTCCCTCCCTCTCCGCCTCTCAGCTCCTCCCCTGTCTCTGCTGGCCCTGCCTCTAGTTCTCTCACTCCAGTACTCAATGCCTCCGCACGTGAACCGACGCGTGCACATGGCTGTAGCGTGTGAGGTGGGGAGAGATTTAAAGACACGCAATCACAAACACTCCACACACCTCTCTTCCCTCCCTGAGTACAATGTGGCCTCAACTGCACATGAATAATTACCTGGAAGTGAACATTGATTGTACTCGTAGCATGTGTTCATAGATAACGTACCAAACTAAGCCAAACCTCTTTTGGTCACAGTTATGAGGCTGAATCCTCAAGAATAAAATATATCTGGTCGTCGTCCTGTTTACTTTCTCTTTATTCCACCAGGCAGACGAGCGGAGACAATCTATTTTTAACCATGCGTCCAGATACGCTATGAAGAATAAATTCCGGCCGTCGTCAACCAAACATTCCTAACCATTCTCTCTTCTCTGCAAAGTTGAACTTGCATGGAGGGCTCTATGACTTTATCTACTCTCTTCCATTTGACTCCACGGAGGTAGGGGGGGGGGAAATGCTTGGTCACCAGCGCTTTGCTTTTATCATGAGCTCAAAGGCGAGAGTTAAAACGCTGATTCACCCATAGGCACATCCCTGGGAACCCAAGATAACCTTGCTTGTTTGTCAGCCATTATGAAACGCAGGACTCCTAACCTTATATTGGAGACAGGGGACAAATTGGCTCCAGCGCTATCTTAACGGTCTGCAGAGCACTCTTTCAGGATATTACATTGCATGGGGAGATATGGATTCCACCTGAGGAACACCATATCAGCAGTGGTCCTAGCCTCCTAGTCTTTGATTCTACTGTCCCTCTCCATCCAATCCAGGCTCAACCTGCTCCCTCCCTGCCAGGTGAACTCACCGTGTATACAGTCCAAGCCTCCCGGCAGGCCCTGCGGCTGTGCCACCTCCAAACCGATGAGCGAAGGCGACGACGAGGGCGAGGAGGACGCCGAGGAGCATGGCGGCGGTGATGACGGCGGGCACTGGGAGCTCTGGTTGGGGATGGCGGACTGGGAGCTCTGGGAGGGGATCTGGGCCGAGCTGGAGCTGTTGTTGTTGTGCATGCTGCCCATGCCATTCTCTGTCAGAAACTCTTCCAAGTCCATGTATTGTAGCTGGAACAGACCCCCGTCTGCCGGCAGGGTCCGCTCCCACAGCAGGGGCCCGAGGAACTGGTTGAAGCCACCGTTTCCATTCCCACCGCCGCCGCCACCGCCGCCGCCACCTGCACAACCACTACTGCTGTTGCTGCCCACTCCGCTACTGCTCCTCACGGAGGAGCACACCCCCACAGAATCTTCATCCACGTCCATAGTTCTGTCTTTGTCTGGTGGAGAAAGAGAGGGAGAGAAAGAGAGAGAGTATTAATATGAATCTATGACGATGGATGATCCATGGATGAGAATGGCAGGGAGTTATCCCTGTCACCTTAACAGTGTCCGGAACATATCAAAGGTTTTGTTTGCCAAAAGATTCGTTTGAGGCTATTTTGGTTGATGTCCTTTGGCAAGTTATTATTACTATCATCCACTTTGCAAGAATTGTACAGGACTGGATGGGATGACTGTTGTACCATCACATGTACTGGTGCAGGCTCTCTCTCACACACACACACACACACACACACACACACAAACACATGCACAGATGGACCAGATGGTAGTTGAATTGCAGCAGTGAGCAGGAGCGGAAAACAATTTGTTGTTATAACACGTTCGTAAGCCTCTAACAGACAAATCAACCTTATAAACCTTATTATCTTTGGTACAGCTGGCAGCCATAACACAGGCCTTGTTGGTGCTCCATAGCTTTACAGCTCTACCAAAACATGCTATCATGAATGATGTATTCTAATTCAAAGTGGTAGTAGAGTGGTATGTAGTCAGGGGGTCATGCTAGGAGTTTATCACAAAATTATCAAATACCACTTCAAGCTTATAATGGTGCACCATATTATCTGACATTGGAATAGAAAAATGATTCAGTGAAACATTTGCCTTGTAATGTCATGTTGCTCTTATGAAGATGCCAGAGGATGGCATGAAGTGGCTGACAATGGAGCTAAGACCGGATATTGGTCTGATATTGGACTGATATTGGTCTGATATTGGACTGATATTGGTCTGATATTGGACTGATATTGGTCTGATATTGGACTGATATTGGTCTGATATTGGACTGATATTGGACTGATATTGGACTGATATTGGACTGATATTGGACTGATATTGGACTGATATTGGACTGCTCAGGTGAAAGCTGTGTCTCCCATACAATAACGACTGTTGAGTGACATTTCAACAAGTCAGGGTTATACTGCTATACTAACATCAACAATATGACTTTCTGTAGTGTAGTATCATAAGGCAGTGGAGTGCAATGTATCCACTTTGCTCATGTTTTTTTTTTTCATATCAAAGTGACAATAAGGTCCGAAGACAGTAAAAGTTCTCACCTTTGACATCCGAAGAAGAGTTTTTTAAGCGCTGCTCTCCCTTCATCGGGTGCTGCAGCAGGGATTTTAGACTGGCCATAGAGGTTAGGTGTCCTGCTGTAAGGGATCCTCCAGACTGGGTGCAATTCCCAAACTGTGGGCTTGCTCCCGCTGGGAGGTCGGGGGTCAGGAGCTGAGAGAGCTGCCTGGACATCCTTGACAAGATGGGGTCGAACCGAACGACGATACCTTGGATGCTGGTGGGGGTCGAGAAAAAACTGTCCGGATCACCTACGAAAAGACAAGCATGTTGACTGTGTGAGTACGTGCGTGCGTGAGAGATAGAGAGATATAGAGAGAGAGAGCTCAGCAGTGCAAATACAGTGTCACTGTATATATAATTGTATTGCAACAAGTATACTGGTAGTTAAGCTGGTTCTCTTGAAAACTGAATCAAAATAAGGTAACATTATTATTATTATTATTATTATTATTATTATTATTATTATTATTATTATTATTATTATTATTATTATTATTTTGAAAACTGAAGAAAAATACGGTAAGAACACGTTGAACCCTTACCTTTCGTGGTCAATTAAGTTTGCTCAATTCCATGCAGAATCATTGTCATCGAGTATTCCAATACAGTAGGATATTATATTAATTCCTCTTAGTGGATCAAGTTGTTTCTTCGTAGGAACAGTCTAAATATGAACGATGTCCATGATAAGTACAAAAGAAGACAAACATGAAATCCGCTCAGTTGCACGGTCAATCAAAAATCTTTGCAATTAAAAAAAAAGTTGCAATAAAATCCTGAGTTTATCGTCCACTATTCAGCACGAAACCAAAAGTGTAGCAAATAAAGCAATGTTCTCTTGCAAAACACTAAATGAAAACAAAGTGTACGAAAAAAAAATAAAACTGCTGCGACGAAAACTGTGGCTGTGTACAGTCCGATTGGTCAGATGACAAGTTGTATTGCTTTTTCCCCTTCTCTCCTGTCGCGCTCCGGCGTTCTCTCTCTCTCTGTGAGGGGAGGGGGGTCTTTCCTCTCTCCCTGTGCGCACTTTTCTGCATCCGATGCACACAGTCACGGGCACGGGCTCGGGCACGGGCACGGGCACGGGCCGCGCGACGGCTGTCCTCTCAGCTGGAACGAACACGGGCAGTTCACGTGACGTCACATCTCATAGGGCAAGACGCGAGGGGGTGATTTTTTTTCAGTAGCCTATGTTTGCGAAGACGCTCTCTGATTGGCTAGTCGCGTACAGCGAAGACCCTCTCTGATTGGTTTAGCGCCGAAGGGTCTCTTCCGCCTTGTACATATATATTCTCTGCTTCGAAGTGGTTATGCTTTTTTGGCCCTCTTTCGAAGTGGGTTATGCTTAGAGTTAGAGTTAGGGTTAGGGTTAAGGTTAGGGTTAGCCTAGGGAACAACATATCAATTGTTGTTGAATAAGGAAGAGACCCTTCTCGGCGCTAAACCAATCAGAGAGGGTCTTCGCTGTACGCGGCTAGCCAATCAAAGAGCGTCTTCACAAAGATAGGCTACGGAAAAAAATCTCGCGGGGGCGTAGTTAAATTATCCTCAATATTGATGAGACACACCTACCCTCGTGCCACACCTTGAAGAGGCATGCCGTATAATCTTGTTTATGTACTCTCTACCTGACAGATAATGGCACACGTTGGCAATGTGTGTTAACTGCAGTTGTTGTTGTGGAGACATTGGCATTCCTTTGATATAATGAAGGGATGGTAAGGGGAAGGAAACACTTTGCAATGTTTAGTATAATATTATTATTATATATGTATTATGTATAATGGAAATTATTTGGACAAAATGTATGTCCCATTAAATCATGATACTGTTGGCGTTCTTTAATATAGTATCAGAAGGCAGTGGAGCCGGAGTTTTTCCAGTTTGCTTGTTGTAATCCACAGAAAACGTGAGTGTCTGTCGTTTTTTCAGGCGAGAGGGATACATCAGCACGTTGCTTCCTCGGGCAGAATCAGCCTCGGCGAAATAGCTGCTCCGGTGCACGTGTTTCAGGCACGCGGGGGATGAAGCCCGTCTGCTTGCCGCTCTAACTGTGATTGGCTAAAGAAAACTGCGTCTCCGCCCACAACAAACGCCTATAGGACAGAACTAGGTCAACGGCCCCGCCCAGAGGATTCCCCCATGCTGCAGCCGCGTGAGACCAATTCGAAACACAAAAGCGCGAGGTGTCTAGGCACACGGAGTACAGTAGGCTATTTCAATGCGCAGGCGAGGCGTAGCAGCACTAGCAGTACATGAAATGTTTTTTCCAAGTTACAAATTACGAGGTGTGTGGTGTGTGTGTGTTTTGGAGGCGGGGGGACATTTTATAGCCAAAAAAGATCTAGGTGAACAAAATGAACATGTGGGCCTTGATGAACCTTGGATAATTAATATTTACAGCCAATTTATTAAGGTTATTATTAAGAACAATAAATAATGTATTATTACACTGAATAATATAGAAAATAATTAATCTAAATACCAATTTTGAGTAAGACATTAGTAGGTTATAACATAATACTTAAGTATTTTAATGTTTTTGCCAGGATTCTCTATAGGGCCATGCAAAATACTATTTTGACCAGGTGTTAACAGGTGTAATTCTAGCAGAGGACTGTACCTTCCTCACGAGACGAGCCCCTTCCCATCCCATTAGCCATGTGCCTGTCAGCATGTGCTACCAAGAGCCAATTCAAGAGCACACTTCTAAATTAGACAGTATTTGTACCTTAAGAGTGAGTTTTACCTTCAACTTTGTCACTTTTAATAAGAGTAGCACCTTAAATTCACACATCACATCAGCAACCCTATAGCTCAGCTCAGCTGCATAGCAGGGCTCACAGTGATCTGTGTCATGTTACAGGCACGTTCTGCACGCGCTGTGTCTTCCTCTTGGAATGAGGCCCCTCACACTTTATTAAAACCTACAGGTCTTCCTCTCAGAATGAGCCCCTCACACTTTATTAAAACCTACAGGTCTTCCTCTCAGAATGAGCCCCTCACACTTTATTAAAACCTACAGGTCTTCCTCTCAGAATGAGCCGCTCACACTTTATTAAAACCTACAGGTCTTCCTCTCAGAATGAGCCCCTCACACTTTATTAAAACCTACAGGTTTTCCTCTCAGAATGAGCCGCTCACACTTTATTAAAACCTACAGGTCTTCCTCTCAGAATGAGCCGCTCACACTTTATTAAAACCTACAGGTCTTCCTCTCAGAATGAGCCCCTCACACTTTATTAAAACCTACAGGTCTTCCTCTCAGAATGAGCCCCTCACACTTTATTAAAACCTACAGGTCTTCCTCTCAGAATGAGCCCCTCACACTTTATTAAAACCTACAGGTCTTCCTCTCAGAATGAGCCGCTCACACTTTATTAAAACCTACAGGTCTTCCTCTCAGAATGAGCCCCTCACACTTTATTAAAACCTACAGGTCTTCCTCTCAGAATGAGCCCCTCACACTTTATTAAAACCTACAGGTCTTCCTCTCAGAATGAGCCGCTCACACTTTATTAAAACCTACAGGTCTTCCTCTCAGAATGAGCCCCTCACACTTTATTAAAACCTACAGGTCTTCCTCTCAGAATGAGCCCCTCACACTTTATTAAAACCTACAGGTCTTCCTCTCAGAATGAGCCGCTCACACTTTATTAAAACCTACAGGTCTTCCTCTCAGAATGAGCTGCTCACACTTTATTAAAACCTACAGGTCTTCCTCTCAGAATGAGCCCCTCACACTTTATTAAAACCTACAGGTCTTCCTCTCAGAATGAGCCCCTCACACTTTATTAAAACCTACAGGTCTTCCTCTCAGAATGAGCCGCTCACACTTTATTAAAACCTACAGGTCTTCCTCTCAGAATGAGCCCCTCACACTTTATTAAAACCTACAGGTCTTCCTCTCAGAATGAGCCCCTCACACTTTATTAAAACCTACAGGTCTTCCTCTCAGAATGAGCCCCTCACACTTTATTAAAACCTACAGGTCTTCCTCTCAGAATGAGCCCCTCACACTTTATTAAAACCTACAGGTCTTCCTCTCAGAATGAGCCCCTCACACTTTATTAAAACCTACAGGTCTTCCTCTCAGAATGAGCCGCTCACACTTTATTAAAACCTACAGGTCTTCCTCTCAGAATGAGCCTCTCACACTTTATTAAAACCTACAGGTCTTCCTCTCAGAATGAGGCCCCTCACACTTTATTAAAACCTACAGGTCTTCCTCTCAGAATGAGCCTCTCACACTTTATTAAAACCTACAGGTCTTCCTCTCAGAATGAGGCCCCTCACACTTTATTAAAACCTACAGGTCTTCCTCTCAGAATGAGCCTCTCACACTTTATTAATAAAACCTACAGGTCTTCCTCTCAGAATGAGCCCCTCACACTTTATTAAAACCTACAGGTCTTCCTCTCAGAATGAGCCCCTCACACTTTATTAAAACCTACAGGTCTTCCTCTCAGAATGAGGCCCTCACACTTTATTAAAACCTACAGGTCTTCCTCTCAGAATGAGCCCCTCACACATTATTAAAACCTACAGGTCTTCCTCTCAGAATGAGCCCCTCACACTTTATTAAAACCTACAGGTCTTCCTCTCAGAATGAGCCCCTCACACTTTATTAATAAAACCTACAGGTCTTCCTCTCAGAATGAGCCCCTCACAATTTATTAATAAAACCTACAGGTCTTCCTCTCAGAATGAGCCCCTCACACTTTATTAAAACCTACAGGTCTACGTGATCGTTGGCCGTGGTACAGTTTGAGCCAGTTGTAAAGTATCCTCTTGAATTAGACAAAGTCTAGTATTTCAGCCAGGGAAGATGATATATAATTTCTCATTCAATTCCCATCACAGAATAGGCCTATTTTGCACTAATATTATAATAATAAACCTCCCGACATGCTACATGGAACTAGAAATTCATTTTTTTTTAACCAAATTGTCTTTCACATTTTACAATAAGTAACCATCCTACAGATTGGATGTAAAACAAATCTTCCTCTAGACACTACTCAGCCATAATGAATCAATAGTCTTGTCAAATTGTCATAATTATCATTTTACTAGACTATCATCATCCAGTTAACCAATTCAAATGTTGTTCACTTCAAATTTGGCCGAATGTTATAATTCATTAACTAATTACAATGTTATACAGCATCTGTCAACCCCATTTGTTTAATGTATGTGTTTTTGTGTGGCATTGATCTTTGGGCAAACAGCAATTTGCATAGGCTACACAAACAAACAAGCATGCGCGCGCATGAACACACACGCACACACAAAGCTCATAGACACAGCACGTTCTGTCTCCTGAATCCACCCCCCTATCAGTGTGAAATCCATGTGACTGCCACACTCAACAAGGGCAACAGAACAGAGTGTACAGTAAAAAAGAAAACGAGCTCCTTACTGCCATCTAGTGGAGCTGGAAGGACTGAGAGGATTTACACATCCATTAATGTCCTGTGTGGTGCACATCATTTTAATGATTGACAAAATAACATTCCAGTTACCCAATACAACTTATTGACTTGGAATAATCTGCCCAATAGCATGGGTAGGCCTAAGAACATTTGTACTAAAATTACATTTATTGGTATAGCCATTAAATCCCACAATCCATTGAATCCACAGTGATAATTATGAACTTTACATAGGACATAAAGCTAAATATAATTGTGAAACTTCAATATTTACTTCGGCAACAGTAACGATTTTATAACTACCAGTATGCACCTTATTTTGGGCACTACAGTATATGCATCAATGACAAATGAACAGAAAACAAATGAGAACACTTATGGTTTATTTAATGTTGAAATATAATGAACTACTGACTTCTCCGTAAATAAAGTGATAGAAAACTACTTATTTTTCTTTAGAAGAAAATAAACAAGGTTTGACAGGGGTATCATAATTTCTTAAGTAAATAAAGTGACATAAATGTACGTATATCTTTTTTTCTTTAGAAGAAAAAAAATAAACAAGGCCCGACAGGTTAACATGATTGCAACTCAGCAAAAAAAAGAAAAAGAAAGGAAAAGAGCAAATGGTAAAAGAGGTTAAATATGGGATTGGCATGTAGACTGATTGGGTTACACACATAAATACATGTAATAATACATATGCTTCTATGATAGGTTGTCTCAAACCCACTGGGAAGTAGAAATAATCAATGCTAAAAAGAGGGTACAAATAACGAGATTAACACATACATGTTACAGTACACATGTTTCAACCTGTCTTCAATCTCTTGGTATAAAAGCTATTAAATGTCAAAACAAATGCAATAAAGTGAAGAGGAAGGCTTTTTGTAAGTTACTTCATTTTGGCAGGAGGGTAATCCTTTTGCAGCTTCTTTCTAATGATGTTCCCAAATTATTTGTTCTACTATTCTATGTGATGTGTTCAAATCAAAAAGGGGATATTCAGTAACTTTTTAAGTTCACAAATAAACTTTTGGGATATACTGAATAAACCATTACATACTGTGGGAGTGAATTCACAACCTCAGCAAAAAACTGACCAGAGAACACACATGCATTGACAAACTGACTCTATCAACAAATGTCTTTGTCCCCATGTCCCTACTCCTAATAAATGCACTTTACAAATTTTTTCTTTAAATCCCCAGAGGGCCTCTAAGTGAACAACAACAAGACAAAGTACAGAGCAGAGACAGTTATCATATTGGGGGTGTAGCAGGGATGCTAGTGAGGGTTTGGGGAAGAGAGATACATTAGCAGTTCATATCACCTAAACTTGTCTATCAACTGCACAGTGTCAGCCAAGCATAAGTGTCAATGCACTTAAGGGTTAATGATCCTATGGAAACAGTCAGGTCTTTGTAATCATCCTCCAATACAATTTGGAAGAATTTCAGGTGATATTTTTACAGGATGCTCTACAGTAGTTGTTAACACACACACACTCAAATCTACAAGTCTGTTGAGTTGATGTCGACAGACACCAGGCAAATTCAACATATCTAAAGGCATCAGATTCTTTTTTTTTGTCCACTTTTCTTCTCATCCACAGCTTACAACTAAAATATTCCTTCAAAATGTTTCTCTTTCAGATACCAGAATTACTCAGTATCTGTACACTCCCTGTGGAGATGACATTTCCCCATGATCGTCTCCACTCTTCCCATCTACCGCCCTCTTCGACCACTTCAAGCCGATGGTGGCTCCTTGCTGCAATCCTTTGGCCTTGCGACGGCAGGCCAGCTTGTGCCTGTGGAGGTGTGTAGCATTCCAGAAACGAGCAGAGCAACGTCGGCAGGAGAAAGACCCTCTGGCTCGATGTGAAGCCCGGTGGATGAAGGCTGCCAAAAGCCTATGAGACTGCTTCCCACATACACTGCACTTAAGTCGCTCCTGGGGAGTCAAGGCTCGTTGTTGGTGTCTTACAGCCATGTGGACTAGCAGCCCCGCCTTGCGGGAAAACATTGCATTGGGACAAATAGGACAGGCAAAACGTTTGACAGGGACTTTGAGCAATGATAGAATTTGGATCTTCATCCCTCTGGTTGTGACAAGTTCATACCCTCCCCCTCCCAGTTCCCCCCCTCGCCTAATCTTCAAGAGGAGAGAGGCTGGCCTTTTCTTCTTTAACTCATTCCTTAAAAAGGAATGCCTTTTTCTCTTCGCTTTGCTTCCGTCAACGCTGGCTAAACCTGAGGATTCCAATAGCTTCCCCCTCCCCCCTCTCCTCTCAGACTTTTTTTTCTTCTTCTTGTGCCTCCTCATTTCGACAGGTGGTGTTGATGATTGGATGTGCTGTTGGTGGTACTGGTGAGAAAGGGTACTTGGCTGATGGTGATGATGTGAGTGATGATGATGAAGATGATGATGATGCTCAGTGGAGGGCAGCTCTGTGAGGGGCTGGAACGGGGCTGTGGTGTGGAGGGTGTGACTACTGGAGCCTGCTGGATAAATGTGCTCCCCTTTCACACCTGCTGGGGAATGCTTGTGTTGAGGGGGCATGATAGTAGAGTTTGGGGGCAGAGGCTGAGAGTAGGGTGGGGCATTAGAGGCTGAGGGCTGGGCTGCTGCAGCATCATAGAAGAGGGGGGAATAACCAGCTGGCGGTTGTGGAGGGGGCTGTTGGTGACTATGGGCGACAACACTGTGACTGGGCCCTCCGTGGCTCTCGGTGGATGGAGCCATCTGCAATAGGGCATTGGTGGCAGCTTCACTCTCTGACGCAGATTGACCAACATCATCCCTGTTGTCTCCTGATCCATTGCCACCCTCTTGTGGGTTGGCCTGTTCAGTGCGGGTCAGTCCATGCTGTGATTGCCTGTGTCGTGTGAGGCTATTTGAGTAGGCAAAGGCTTTCCCACACACCTCGCAGCAAAACAGCTTTTCAGTTCCACCCTCGTGAACCGTCTGGTGATGGGCAGTCAGGTGGAAATGATGGCGGAAAGACTTCCAGCATATAGCACAGGTGTAAAGCCTGGGTGGGGGTTGGGTCTCTGAGCCTTGAGGCTTGACGTCTTGTGGATACGGGTAATAGGAGGAAGTGTTCCCTTGGTTCTGGCTCCTGTCTTGGGCCACGCTACATTGAGGGTTTGGGTTAAAGCTGTTCAGGCTCTCCACGACTGGTGTTGTGGGCACCTCTTCTACCTCACCTTTCTGATGTAGTTTTGCGTGCCTCCTAAGGCTCTGTGAGTAACCAAACTCTTTCCCACAGAGGCTGCACTTGTAATTCTTTGCCCCAGAGTGCACAGTTTGATGCTTGCTGAGGTGAAAAGCTTCACGGAAATATTTCCCACAAACTGTACAGTGGTGAGGCTTCTCCCCGGTGTGGACGCGATCATGCCTTCGTAGCGTTTCACGTCGTGCAAATCCTCGACCACAGACGCTGCAAAGGTAAGGGCGTGGAAGCCCACTGGGCCCAGGTCTAGGTGTGTATTGTCTGCGTTTGGGGGGTGGTCCACCGGCTGCTGGATCTTTCTTGGCTCTTGGTTTGCGGGGACGTTTGGGTTTAGGAGGCGGGTTTTGTGGGTTACTACTCATACCCCCCTGGTTTCCCCCACCTCGAAAGTTTTTATCCATGCCAGACGTTGATGAGGGTGATCCCAGAGGACCCAAGCCGAGACCCCCCAACAAACCTCCAATGATATCCCCCCTATCGTCTCTGTTCCCACTGCTACTAGCTGCCGTTATGGCAGAAATAGCATTGTTGACGGAGCTAGTGACATCATCTTCTGAGTCGTCGAGAAGAGAAGATAGGGGCAGGTGAGGCTGATGGTGATGCTGGGTTTGACTCTGGGGATGAGGATGCAATGTAGGGGCCAATGGCGCCTTTCTCAGAGCTGTGCCCGCCATCCCACTCCCACAGGGGGAGGCACCGGAGTAGCATGGAGACGGGTTACCTTGGGAACGATGGTCATCATGGTAGCCTGTGTAACGATTCCGAGAAAAGTCAGTGGGGTATTTACCATCTGTTCTATCCCTGTTGTTAGTATTCCCACCCCTTCCAGACTGAAAAAGACCATCACAACCTAACCCCGATTTTGGTTCTCCTTCACCCACTATAATAACACCATCATCATCCTCAGTTTTCCCATAAACTGCCCCTCTACTACTCTGATAACTCTCCCCTCCTCTATTCCCTCCTCCACCCATTCTGTCCTCCCCATCAGCTCCTGTCTTGCTGCCCCGTGGTTTTGGTCCCCTACCTGGCTTTCCGCAGGTGCCTGAGGCAGCATGGTTGAGTAGGGAGGTGCTCTCACGGAAGGCGCGACCACAGGCTGGACACCTGAACGGCTTTTCCTCGTGAATCTTCTCATGCCTCGTCAGTGACTCTCTACGATTGAAAGCCCGAGAGCAGGTGGAGCATCCATACGGGCGGGCCGCGGAGTGTATGACGCCATGTTGGAGCAGATGCCCCTTTTTCTTAAAGCCCTTGCCACAATCAGAGCAATGGAACATTTTGTCAGGGCTGGGGCAGGAATTGGACGGGGGCTGGGAATTATCTTGGGTGGAGTGAGGAAGGCTGGGATCAGGCTGTAATTTGATATGAATTGGGTTGGGACCAGTTGTGGAAGAATTGCTAGTGCCGGCCGCCGTTGGCTCATGCATGCGCAAATGCCTGCGAAGGCTTGACAGGTGAGTGAAGGTTTTGCTACAGTCTCCACAGTTATAGGACTCTGCGTTATCCTCTGTGGGGTCGGCTTGCATGGAGTTCTGGTTATCAGATTTAGAGTGGTGCGGACCGTTAGTGACCAACACCGAGGCTGCAGTCGAGGAGGGAGCAGAGGAGGAGGAGGAGGAGGAGGAAACAACAGATGAGGATGATGACCCTCCCATACCCGACATCCCAACCCCACCCCCAATCAATGCTGGGGGCTGACCATGGCTGAGTCCTCCTCCACTACTGCTAGTATTGGGGTTCCCACTGTGGCTGCCATGGCCATGGCTGGTGGTAGTATTAGTTTCAGATTTTCTCTGTGGCAAATAGCCAGCCATCGCCTTCTTCCTCCTACTGCTGCTTGTGCCTCCACCCCCACTGCTGTCTCCTTTACCATCATCCTTGGACAAGGATAAGTGAAGTGGCAGGGGGAGGGGCAAGCCCGCTTCCTGTTGCATGAGAGAAGCTATTTGATTGGATGAAAGAACGGGAATGCCCTGGAAGTCAAAACCACCCAGGGAAGAGGGCTGGGAACCCGGGTGGAGTGGGTGATGAGGATGTGAGTGAGAATGAGGATGGGACAGGGCGTGAGGTGGGAGCTGTTGCTGCTGGAGAGGCTGCTGTGCAGATTGCTGTGAGGCGGAGTGGCCATGCGAGTGAGAAGAATGCAAAGCCGGAGGCGGCGCAAGGCCAGAGCTAGACTCCCCCCCACCTGTCTGACTTAAACCAAGTCCCAAGTGGTTGTGGGTTCCTTGCTGAACCAGAAACTGCTCTAGGCTGGCGTTAGTAGGCACCCCAGAGAGGAAGTACTGATTAGCAGCTAACATGCAACTAAATTGTTGGTGAAGGCTCCGTGCATCAGACTGTGATGCCCCAACCAGCTGGTGTCCGAGTGAGCTGACCGCACTGCTGCTAGAGGGGTTGTTTGGAGGGGCAATGGAGCTAGAAGGGGAAGGAGAGGAAGAGGAGGGGCCAGGCGATGCTTGGGGAACAGAGAGGCCTGGATGCAGGGGAGGAGGGGGAGGGGGTGCTGATGTTACTAGTCCTCCTAACCCCCCTGCACTGACACCACTGCTGCTTCCCCCAGCAAAGTGCTCAAAGCGGCCCACCCCTGGATGTAACTGCTCCTGTGCTAGCGCTGCGTCAGAAGGGTGGAAAGAGCGCAGGAACTGGGGATAGCCTGAAGAATGGCTGGAGCTGCTGCTGCTGCTGCTACTCATTTTGCTCGACTTTGAGCGTGAGCTATGAGAAGACGAGGAAGGCTGTTGTAGGGGTGGGGGGGGGGGAGGGGCACTCATCTTGGCAAAAATGGAGGCAGAATCGGAGAAGGCGTTACCTCTGGACCCCTGCAAGGGGCCCAAGCCTAGCCCAGACAGAAGAGCTCCTGAAGACTCAGCCTGCTGCTGCTGCTGCTGCTGGAGCTGATGCTGGTGAAGTTGCACTTGTTGTTGATGCTGTAGCTGTCGCTCTAAACCAAGGCCTTTGAACTGATGGGCCTGGTGCCCACTTAACATCTCTATAATGTCCAAATTGTATTTTCCAAATTGGAACATTTCCCACTCACTGGCACATGGGGGTGCAGGGGCCACACCTCCTGCACTGGGAGCCGCAACAATGATCCCACCACTGCTTACAGATGGACTTCGACCAAGGGATGATGTCACACTGCTAACTCCTCTGGAAGTACCCGAATCACCTCGGCTTGAATCTAAATTTCGTTCAATAACACTGCTGCTACTCCCTCCTAATCGGGCACTTCGACTGCTGCTACTCCCTCCAGTCCGTCCACTGCCCCCACTCTCCATCCAAAAGGAGAGGGGACAAGTGCAGGGGAGATGTGTCTGGTGAAATGGTTATGGGGCCTTGAGGTACACAACTCAAAAGTTACTTCAATGTTGTACAGAATAGTCTTTACTGAGAAGCAGTTCAATTAATGTGTTTGCTCTGCCCGTTAGTGGGTAAATATCCGTTGTTTTCTTTAATTCAGGCAAATTCCATCATCCTGTTATTCAGCCAGGAGGTTCCTATAAATGAAAAGACAAAATAAGGGGGAAATGTGTGTTTACACGGGTTAATGAGAGCTATTTTAAATATGTGCCCCCATTTACTGTCCCTAGCAATGGGATACCAATGAACAATGTCAGGGAAATGGTCATATCATTAAATTGTTGTGCTGAATATTTAGGGATCTTTAACAACTAGTCCTATTAAGAATCCTATATATTATATATAAAAAAGAAGAAAAAAAACGATTTCTATAAACTACTTCTGAACCTTTGAGCAGGCAGTCAATCTCCATACATTTATCAATATGGACATGCAGCACATTGATTTAAACCTAGTATCTCTTGCTTGTAAGAATTTATCTTTAGGACATTTGAAAATCATTCCATTCCAAGTTTGTCTTCTCTACCAGTCACAGGGTTAACAACCATTCACTCTTTTTAACCCAGCCCTTGACAAAAGCTCTTAAACCAAAAGGTTGCCCAAAGTAAAACATTTTAAATAATATTTAAATATATCACTTACCCCAGAATGGTTGTGTTGGACAACTGCACCCTCAGCCTCCTTTTGCCATTGACCATGTTGACACAGTGGCCATTTTGCTCTTATGTCATGGTCAGGCTGGATTCCTTTCCACCCAAGGTGGGAACAGGGTGGAAACTAACCAAAACTGAGCATGACATAAGAGCAAAATGGCCACCGTGTGAATATGGTCAATACTTGGTTCAGTTGGTGGCTGTACCCAGTGGGCAGAACGCAACACTTAGCTTCCATGTAGCACCTTAATTAGCTTCCAAATTTCTCAAATCTAAAAAAATAAACCAGAAAAGACACTCAAAGGTTGAATATTACTGGGTTGCTTCGGTAGCAGACACAAAATACAGAATTCACATACTTTGAAAAAGTGCAGGGTGTTCCGTCACTGAAACTGTCAAATGTAAAGTTTCTACTTGCCACTTCAACGATAACTTACATTGAGTAACATTTAATATTAGATGCATTGTTAAATCTTTTGATTGAGCATATTACATTGAGTCAGCATGGTCAGTTAATTTGACAGTGCTAGAAACAATGCTACAGTGACAAAATGCCTCAGACTTCCTAAAAGTAGGTGCACCTCTACTATGAAGACAAGTAAAGTGATTTCCATCCATATTTGACCATGTTTAGCAAGTTAGTTGAATAGATGGGCATGGAAGCTAATAGAGATGCTGTAAAGAAACTAACAGCTTCTGCCCCAGGGGTAAAGCCATCTGTAAAAGCTAGTTAATGGAGACACACTGCCGAGGGTCCCTGTCCAACAGGCTGACCTTGGAGATTGGAGATACTGTACAATAGTATACAGGAGATATTCTACATTGGGTAACCTTTCCCTTGGACCCCATCCCTCACCTACTCTAATGGTTTCTGCAAGGTATCCGACACAGTGCTCTTACCCGAGTTGAGAAAGTGTGGATCGTGGGCAGTATAATTTATATTTATTTTACTGAGGAATGATAAGAGTAGAGAGATGTGACAGCATGGTATAAGCCAGGACTCAAACCCATGTTTTATCAGTGTACGACAGTATACACTGTGCAACACAATTGAACCACATATTTCCAATGCAATTTTTTTTCATCGTCATAGGACATTAAATTATAAACAAACAGTTGCTTAAATCTAAATGTTCTACCTGGGGGCAGAGTCACAGTGTTGTCACCCATAGTCACCAACAGCCCTCTCCAGTCAGTCCAACTATCAAGTTGTGATCTAGTCTGAAGATTTCCCTTTCATGAAATATCCACGAATTGCGTCCCAGGTTCCCAATGTACCAAAACCTAAAAAAGGAGAATATCATTCAATTTAAGGATTCAGGGTTTAAGACAGTTCAATCAGTATTTATAGATGTCTACTTTCAACTTGACAGCAAAAACAAACAAACATTCTACAACGGACTGCATTTGCTTTCCGGTCTGTTATTGATATTAGCAAGCGCTGCGACAGGAAATCAACTACAGTCCAAGCTCTTAGCTAGCAATGCAATTCCACTGAACCCGTCACAGACAAGTTCCTGCATTGACAATAAAAGCAGACTTTGTGGACTCATGCCATGTCTGAGCTTTAAGGGTGGTGATAGACTGGGCAACTTTCTGGGAAACATGATAGGTCCAATGTGCTTGCCAACAGGAGGGTAAATATACAATATAATGTATCTAGGCAACAAGAGGTTGCCATGCAATCACTATAAATGTGAAGACATCCACTTTTCCAACATTGCCCAAAAAGTTGGCCAGTCTATCACCACCATAATAGCACATCCGAAGTAGCTTCATGATCTTATACTAGTGCTAAGAGTTACTCAATCGATAATTCACCAACATCCCCAAGAAATCATCTAGGCTATTGTCAGTCACCTTTTCCATTTTTTCCTCAGTTAGTTTGAACACAGAGCCATCAGTGTGATATCACATATCATTTCTAGTTCATGTTAAATAATTCAGATCAGGTGTTCCTAGGGGGAAAGGGATAGCATAGCTTGCAGAAGAAATTCAGTGGCAATCGCCTTTAGAAAAACAGGTAGAAAGGTGACCAGACATCTTCCATTTTCAAAAACAGGTCCTTCAATGTGCTCCTTTTTCAAATCATTGACATTTTTATTATCAAATTAAGAAAATTTAATTCATGGCTTGTTTATTTATAACTTGTTTTGGCACCATTTCAAGCCTCCCTACGACGCAGGTCTGCCCTCGTAGCTTGGTTGTTGTTGTTAGTCCAATCAGGGCAGTAGGGCACTATCATTTGTTTATTCTGTTGCCAGAAAATAGCAGACTGAACACTATGGGAGTGTTACCAAAGTCTGTCTAAAGAGATGTGTGGTCACTCTGCCGCCATCTTGATAATGGGGACTGACAAGACCTGACCCCTATCTCTTTGAAATGTCACCCATATCCAAGAATGTGTCATAAATGTCAGTTTTTCTTTCATATTTGAAGTCACTGGTAAATTGCTGACAACACAGAATGGTTATTGTGGTCAAAAAGGACAATTCTGTGATAGAAAAATGGCTTTTATCTACTTTGTCCAGCTTCTACATATGCGCCACCTGCCATAGTTGGTTACCATGGCAACCACTCACTGTATGATTCCCAGCCTTTTAGCAGAGATTGTGATTCATTCAACATCTTTAAGTCACATTTAACCTCAAGATAAAGTAGATTATAGTTTTACTCAAATTACATTTAATAATTTTCTCTGAATACGGTTTGTTTATTTTGTAAGTAGTTTCTTTTTTTTTGCTGCCATCTTTAGTGTTATGGATTTCGTCACTGAAAACTGCCACACTGCTCCGTCTCTATAGTAACATCTTTCACGTTAGGCTACATGTAATGTTGAGCAGGCTTGACGTTTAACATCTGCCACTAGTCAAATGCTGTTACATTATGGCTGTGGCTGGTAAGTTTGTCTATACTCACCACTTCGGCAGATAACCAAACATCAATTGAAGGTTATTTTGGAATAGGATATTTAATTTGGTTTTTTGAATTTTTGAGAATAAATACACACCTCGTGACTGGTGGACAAAAAGTACATTTCCTAACCAGGTGCTGAGCAAACAAGGAGGGAATAGACAAACAATGCCTCCTACAAATGCATATGCAACAGGTCTGTCAATAGTGGCAATCTGCTAGGTAGACACAATACAGAATTAATCAATCATAAGTCTTAATAGTCAATAGTGTAGGACTTTCAAATAGGTAATTTATTTTCTGAGTAAGGGTTACCTTCACAGACCAAAGCAGACCATTTCCACAGACTCCAACCCCCCCCCCCCCCCCCCCCCCCCTCAAAAAAGAACAACAACAAATGGTTACCTTAACTCATTCAGCGCCGGGGATTTTCTTCATCCTGTTCTAGCTAGGCCACGCTTTAAAGATAGGGGTGCGTCACCTTGTTTGTAGAGCTATATCTATATTCTATATTATAGCTATGGATACAATACTATGGTCATTTGACAGTAACCATCTTCTGTCCACGATGCAAAAAAGAATAAATGTGTTCATGTATACGTTCGCGTGTTATCCCGTGGTGAATATAAGTATAGTTTCGGAGTGATCCGGGCTAATTCCTGGAAAGCTGAATTATAGGGCGCTACATGAATTCTACTAAAAGCAATGGCATTTCATCCCTGGACACGCTACTATTTCCAAATCAAATGTATATAATAGGTATTATGTTTCATCATGAATGCATGAAAGGGGGGGGGGGGGGGGTCGTTTGTGATGCTTTGATTGCCAGTAACAGCATTTGTTTTGAAAACTACACACGCTGATCAGCTGGATTGATATGAAAACATTGTTGGATCAAGCTGAAATTGATGTCAGATAGTCCTTACCTTTGATCTGGGCTATTCCAAAAAGAATATTCCAATTGTCTGATCACGATTTCCAGTATTGGTGTCCATCTGGTCCCGGACATAATTTGGCACAATTTATGGATAGAGTGTGCCAGATGCGTTTCGAAGTGGTTGGATGAAGCAATTTACTCTGCTCTATCTAAATTTAGAGCCCGGAGGGATTTAAGTGTAACACAGGGTGAGATATAAGGTTTCAAAGGGTGGGCGACACTGCCATCTAGCAGGATGCGACCGGTATTGCACTTTGGCAAACTCAGAATCCTTTCCTATGGCAACACCGAGGTCAGTGGATGAATAATGAATAAAAATATTGAATAAAAGAAAAAATTACCAAATAACGAGTTTACTCGTTGTTGGCGTTCAACGCATGACGCCCAATAACCAGTAAACTCGTTGTTGGCGGGGAATGAGTTAAGGTTACATCACAAATATACATGATTTGAGTCACATGAACGACCCAACAAAGTGGAAATTACGAGTGGGAAAGTCAGGTTTTTTTATGATATCAGAGTTGCTGAGATGTGGGCATGCAGATAAATACACATGCATAAAGTCAATGGGTCTCATTCCCGAACGAAGTTACGACAAAATATTTCATCTTAGCCAGATTTCGGCCCATTTAAGACATATTAGGGCTGGGAGTGGGAGTTCCCAAACTTTCCTGAGATCTTATTTGATCGTGGCTGAGAGCAGATTTAAGAGTGCTGAGGAGCACACTTAAATATGCTCTCAGCCCACGATCAAATCTCATGATTGATTGACTAATTTAAAATGTTATTATAACTTGACAGACTGTGTTCTCATAGTGATTCCTTCACGTCAACGCTACAGGCCTCCTTGGAATTAATTACTTAATCATAATTAAAATAAATATGACAATATTTATACGATAAGAAATTACGCATTTGATGTCGGAAAAATAGATAATATGGATTCATCTGATCACAGGGCAGCTGCTTAACCATATCTGAACCAGCTATTTTGGACAAATGTATAATTACTTTAATTACTCAGATATTCAAACACAATTAGGCTATTATTGTGAAATGATTGAAAATAATAATAATTTAATGCCTTCTGTGGAATTTGTATTTCTTATTTGTTACACATCTGTTTTAATGATTAATTATATACATTTGAAAGAATGCAGGTCAACATGCAATGTATCCCATTGATTGGTATACAATGGGACAGAGCTTTGTTTGATTGATTGATTGATTGATTGATTGATTGAAAACTTTATTAACAGATTGCAGAATGGGTACAGTACAGTATACAGCTCAATTACATAAGGGGATGCAGACCAGAGAAAGAATTTCGTCTTGTTTACATCAGGGTCCCCCATTTTCAATTCATCATAACATATATGACACACACGACACAGATAGACAGTACTGCTACATCTATACATTTATGACATACCAGATTTGCAAATACAGTACTGTTTGTGATACAAAAAGAGTCCAGAAAAGAGAGTACATTTGACGTAGAAACTGTTGAAGGAGGTTGGGTAGGAGGGGTGGGTGGGGGATAGACTTACACTGTACAAGCAAAACTGTACATTGGAATATTGACAAAACCATACTTGGTCATTTACTGTACATTGGAGGGGGTTGATATAGCTATAAACCTGCATTCCTTCGAATATATCATTAATCAATTAAACTTATATTGAAATACACTATATAGCCTATACACCAACACTGAAATGACAGTGGATAAATAAATAAGAACTAAAGCTAATCGGTGGAAATAGACTGCATTAATATTCCATAACAAGTCTTGTGCGCGCCTACGAATGAACAGTAGCCTATAGGCTTAATTATGGAATAATAAGCCATACTGCGTTCATTCATTACGCCCGCTGTAGGCTATATATATTATATGTCATTCATTCATTCATATACAGTACTGCACGCGCGTGTGTGTGTGTGTGTGTGCGCGCGCGCGCGCTGCAGCAGGTGTGTACCGCGAGCTGTATATGATGCCAATACATTAATCTAATCTAGTTTTGATGGGCGCAAGCGTGATTACGAAACCTAGCCGCATTTCTCGGAGACGCTCTCTGATTGGCACTGACTGACGCTAGGTTTCGTAATAACGCGGCTCGCAAGACTCGCAAAGCACTTCCGCCATTCCATTTCACACAGCTGCGTCACCAGTTGCCTTATAAGGAGCTATGGAGGCGTTGTTTTGTATGCAAATGAGCTGAACGGGAACGCGCTTTCGAGTTTAAGACAGAATGCCATTCTCCAAGCAGATATCAGATAATATAATTTGTGCAACCTTTTCAGCCACTTAAGACATATTACCAGCACGTTCAGGACAGAGTGTACTTGTCATAGATTATGTCTCAGTGGTTCCAAGATAAGTCTTCCAGAATATATCTTTGAAAAAATTTCGGGAATGAGACCCAGTGTTCTTAAAGGGGAACTATCTTATAAATTGCCTTTTTCAGTGTTTAGCATTGTTTCCTAGCTATGTGGACTTATATTAATAATGATCTATGTCTCTAATTCTCATATTGGCGCATTCTTCCAATTCTCCTCTCACAATATTCACCCTCACTGAACTGAGTCATCTGAAAATGTGATGATTTGTGATGTCAGAGAGACTCAGCTGCATGATAATGTGGCAGATGCCACCAGGCCACACAGTGGTTTAGGAGCCCAGCCTCAAAACGGCTCGAGATCTTGAGGTCGAAAAATGCTGTTTTTGAGGACTTGATTAGAAATACAAAACAATGAATTAAAAAAAAATATAATTACAGAGGTGTTCCATAAACTCACAGGAATTGTGTAAAAGTGCCCAAATAGTGAAAGAAATAGTAAAATAGTTCCCCTTTAAGGGCTTTATTTGGGAGGAATCATAGTGATTCCTTCATGTCAACTCTACAGGCCTCCTTGGGATTAATTAATCATAATTTAAATAAATATGTCAATATTTGTATGATAAAAAATTTTGCATTTGATGTCAGAAAAATAAATAATATGGATTCATCTGATCACAGGGCAGCTGGATTAACCATATCTGAACCAGCTATTTTGGACAAATGTATAATTACTTAATTACTCAGATATTCCTCAGATTATTAATGCCTTCTGTGGCATTTGTATTTCTTATTAGTTAAATATCTGTTTTATTGATTAATTATACATTTGAAAGAATGCAGGTTATAGCCAACATGCAATATATCCCATTCATTTACAATGGGACAGACATTTGTCGTTTTATATAGCTATAACCTGCATTCTTTCAAATATATCATTAATCAATAAAACAGATATTCAAATACACTATGTAGCCTACTACACCAACACTGCAAATGACAGTGGATAAATAAATAAGAACTAACGCTATTGCGTGGATATATCTATAGTGGAATAGAAGAAGAAGAAGAAGAAGTTTTGCCTTTGAGAACCAATGGTTCTCGAGCCGTAACGGCTCATGGGGCAGGAGCCTATCTCCTGTTTCCGTAGCGTGAGGCAGCTTGATGTACAAGTACACCCCTTGGACATGACGCTAGTATGTCGCAAGGACTTCCCCCCAACCCTACGCGCATAAATGTTCCCTCGCGGTCGCACAGAACAGATGATTATTATGCATGAATAGTAGGAAACATGTTTGTATAGGAAATTACTAGTTTTAGTTTAGTTTTTGTAAATATTGCCTTGAAATAGAGAAGCTGAAAAAGGTAGCAGGATGTAGCCTTCAATATATAAAGAAATTATATTGTCAACAGATATGGTTGAAAAACAAACAATGTTTTAAATGTAATTGTAGATACAATATTGTAGTTACAATTTCTTTAATTGAATTAACTTAAACTAGAAAAGTAAATACAAACTAAATTAACAATGTAACTTACAGTTTATAGAAGGACAGTTTCCTTCTGAAGCACAACTTAATGCCTCATTCTTCCAGTCGGGACCATTTGTCACATAGTGAGAGCTCCACAGATCACGCAAACCCCCACAGGGCTTGTATTTTGGTTTTGCACTTCTCGTTCTTTGTTATGTTAGTATTGGTATCCTATTATTATGCAAAGTCTAGGTGATAGATAAGTGCCGGGTAGTGTAGTTGAAGACACCTGACGACCTGCGCTATTGTTATAAGACGGTGGGTACTTAGCGCACAACAAATGAGTGGAGTGCATTTTTGTGTGTGCACGCGTGCACATCCGTGCGCGACTGCGCATACACATCCGTGCGCGACTGCGCGTACTTCTGCTCAGAAAACTGCTAGACGGCGTGGTACCCCATGGGACCACCACTGCATCACTGACTGCATTCATTCATTACACGCGTAGACTATATACAGTACTGCGCGCACGTGCGTGTGTGTGTGTGTGCGTGCACTGCAGCAGGTGGCCACGAACTGTATGATGACAATACATTAATAATCTAATCTCATTTTGATCCGTCGCAAAGCGCTTCCACTACCTATATCGGCCACCATTTCCACACGGCTGCATCATAGTCAGTTGCATTATAATGAGCTGGACAGGTGTGTCTTAACTCTTATATACTTTTTGCGATTTCATTTGCACACGGCTCTGTTGGCTGGCTTTATAAGGAGCTGCCGGAGGCGTGTCTGTATGCAAATAAACTAAACTGGAACGCGCGTTCATGTTTGTCAATGAGTGACATTCCTCATTGTGGGCATCCCAGCTGGGTAGCCCCTTCCGTGACTGATGTGCAAGCCAGGGGCTTTTGAATCCGCAGTCACTCGCAGCTCCATAGCTCGCAGGCTCATTTGGACCACCAAGCACTGCTTATAAGCTCGGGGTGGGTCCGAAATATATCAGATATGAATTTCAAAGGTACCCAGCATACAATTAGGGGTTCACACACAGCCGCGCCGGGGTCTGAAAGCTTGGAGTTGCTAATAAACATTTTAAATCATTTTTATAAAACGAGTGGTACTACTCACAGAGCGAGCCGCGTATTTCCGTATTTGGCTGCCTGGTGCGCATCATGCACCCAACGCCGGAAATAATGCCGTGTTGACCAGTTTATAAAAATGATTTTAAATGTTTATTAGGAACTCCGAGCTTTCAGACCCCGGCGCGGCTGTGTGTGAACCCCTAATTGTACGCTGGGTACCTTTGAAATTCATATCTGATATATTTCGGACCCACCCCGAGCTTATAAGCAGTGCTTGGTGGTCCAAATTAGCCTGCGAGCTATGGAGCTGCGAGTGACTGCGGATTCAAAAGCCCCTGGCTTGCACAGCGCAGTCACGGAAGAGGCTACCCAGCTGGGATAGTTTTTGCCACTTAAGACAGGTTCTCCACGCGTTGGTGAATCCGGGTGTAATTGTCGGCGAGTTTGTCTTAGGCGGTTCCAAGATGGTTGCCCTAAGAGAAATCTTTTAGCAATGTTGGTGAATGAGACCCATTGTTAATATAAACAATAATCATTATTATTGTTATGTGTAATATAGTTGTGTGTTGCATAATTTGAGGGAAAACCAGTGCCTCACAATTTATCATGTCTGGGGTTGGGTATTGTCTGAATTTCTTCAATTCCGGTGATAAAACAGATCCTTTAAAATTATTCTGGTGCCAAAACAGATCCTTTAAAATGATGCCAGTTCTAAAAACTGAAGGGTGGGGATCGAACGTTGTGAACAAGCGACTCCTACAAGTCGGTTGGTGCGCCTGCGCAGTAGAATCAGGAAGTGTCGGGGGCAGCGTGAGCCTCCCACGCGTTACTCCTCGACACTGAGAGATCGAGCTGCGCAGGTGAAAAGATGCGACTGCTGTTACCTCAAGTACCGGAGGGGACTTGTGCTATGTATGACTTAGTCCACATTGCAGCCGGCTTGTGGGAGGCAAGAAACAGCGTTCGTGACAGGGGAGGGTTGAATTGGATGATACGAAATTGGGATGGGAGAAAATATAGAAAAATGGGAGAAAAAGTGGATCAAAACAAAAAAATGATGCCAGTTCTTAAACAGTGCCAAAAGAAAAGGGGGAGGTTCACCCAAAATAAAAATGTCTACCGTTATTCCAATACAATGGAGCTGAATGGCACTCAGCTTGTTGTGCTCAAAACAGCAAAAATACATTAGAAAAACTTAAAGCCAATGTCTCTTTCCAGAAACCATGACCCTGGAGATATCTGCCATCACTCCAATACAGTGGAGGTAAATGGCACTCGGTTTGTTGTGCTTAGCACATAATAAAATACATTCAAAAGCAATGTCTTTCCAGATACCATGACCCGGCTACTCAAGATAATCCTCAGAACTTGTTGTGAGCAGTTTCAAGTAGGAAATATTTTGTACAGACATACACCTGCATTCATTATTCTGGGGTGTGTGGTTCAGTAGAAAATAGTTCCTACATGAAAACGCTCACAACTAAGTCTGTGAATTATCTTGACTAACCGGGTCATGATGATTTCATTATGAATTGAAAACGGGGGACCCTGATGTAAACAAGACGAAAGTCTTTCTCTGGTCTGCATCCCCTTAACAATTGTGTGTATTGAGCCGTACTGTATTGTACCCATCCCGCAATCTGTTAATAAAGTTTTCAATCAATGATTTCTGGAAAGAGACATTGCTTTTGAGTTTTTCAATTTTTGTATACTTTGAGTGCCACATTGGAGTGATAGCAGACATATCTATGGTAGATATCTCCAAAACTAGGCAAATCACAGATAAAAGGATCTGGGTGGATAGATAGCACTCCGGGTAAAGTGGAAACATATATATATATATATTTTTTGGGTGAACTGCCCCTTTAAAAATTTTAAGAAATGAAAATTATGCAAATACCGAATCACCTATTTAAACTTGGTGAATGGCATCTCTTGTTCCATCACAGAGCCATTGTTACATCCATAACTCTCGCTTTGTCCCCTCTGACCTGCCTCTGAAAACCAGCATCACGGATCAAATTCATGGCTGCACCACACTGCTTACAGTATGAGTGTATTTGATTTGTTTGGTTTTATTAATGTACTTGAAAGTTTAGCCACAGAAACAGGTAGCAAAAAGACCTCTGCTAGCCATTCAATTCGGAGGACATAGGCAATTTTTCTGTCGCTGGATTTCGGTGCTTAGTTCTGTGCCACATTCGGCCCAGGTAGTTTAACCACGTTGGAACCGGTACCGCTCGATACCCAACCCTATTGCGTCCATGATGTTATTTTCAGAGTTTCCAAACAAAGCACTTGAATGCTTGAGATGTTGTATTTACCTCCATACTGTTAATAACACTTTGAGTGCCGAAAGACGTGTTAAGACGTCATTCCTAGCCATGCTCAAGTTGCCGAAGACGCCGTAACTCGTCTTTGATATCAATATTTCAAAAATCTGTGATCGGAATCATATTTTCCACCCGCAGCCCTGAGACCCACCGAAATGCCCCACTGAACTCTCTAGCGGTTCAAGAGCGCCATCTGGTGGCCGATCGGCGCAATCGCCAAACAGGAAGTGATATGGGTGAAGTGCTGATCGCCCATATTACTTCCGGGCACTCTCTATAGCTCCCGGCACTCGCGCTCGATACAATACATAGCGATCCGTTGCCAATAACTCGATAAACAACATGATTTGGACGTATATACTATTATACAACCTGGAAATGGACCGGATATTTCTACATCCCATAATAGGAAAATGTCTGTTCCACGCTCATCGCCCAACGGCGCGACGAAGATACGGTAAGATTCAGCGTTATTTTTCAATGTGTACGATACTAACTGCTATGATGAACATTTGACCCACATTAGATGAATGGTATAACGCTGCCCACGGAATTATAAACGCCCCCTCGGCCATCTGGTCAACATCAGATGACGTGTAGTAACTTCCAGAAGTACGTGCCGTTGAAATTTATTATCTGGCACAGATCGCTATCAAACTGTATTTCATCATCAATATAATGCATTTGGAGCTATAAATCACGTTCTGGAGAAAGCTGCAGAAAGAGATGAAAACATACTTATACATTAGACCATATTTTAGTATGAATAATTTGTGAATGAAAAAGTTTAACGTTGCTTCACCCTGAACAATACATATAGGACTTTGAATGGGCCCTAATAATGGCAATCTAGCAATATGATTTAAAAAGTTATAGCCCTGCAAAGAAGGGGAACTTCTCCATAGATAAATAGAGCTGGCAACCCATGGTATATAATGAATTTAACCTCCGGCACCCAAAGTGTTAAGTGTGAGCTTCCCATGAGGACTTTCTGATTCAGTTCAGGTTCAGGGGGTGCATTTTAAAGCTGATTAATTTGCAATATTATCTATCTTCCACCCCCCCCCCCCCCCCCCCCCCCCCCATTATTGATTGAAAACTGTATTAACAGATTGCAGAATGGGTACAATACAGTACAGCTCAATACACACAATTGTTAAGGGGATGCAGACCAGAGAAAGGCTTTCCTCTTGTTTACATCAGGGTCCCCCATTTTCAATTCATCATATTATTATTATTATTATTATTTGTATTAACTGTCCACATTTTCTATTATAATGGGCTAACAAAATGTAGTATAACCACTTTGCTTGAGCCAACTGAAAAGTAAACCAACCCCGGTCCAGATGGGTATACTTTGCATCTCAGTTTCATTTCTTTATTCTTACCGTTTCCCTTAATCCAAGAAAATGGAACTACAGTGGAGTGAATTCTCCCGACAGATGGAAATAATATCTCGCACATTTGACGACCTCTCATTTTTAATGGGGAAATAGAAATCCTGTGAAGAAAGAAAGGAAATTCTGAAATCAACATCCGATTCACAGCCACTGCACAATAATATAAACACCAGGAACGTTAGTTAATAAACCATAATAATAATAATAATGCAATAATAACGCATGCACTCGCGGTGGTGGTGGTGGTGGCACACTGTGATGATAGTATTGGGCTAACGTTTGCACACACACAAAAAATCATAAGACGCTAGTCTATATGAATTGAAAATGGGGGACCCTGATGGAAACAAGACAAACGTCTTTCTCAGGTCTGCATCCCCTTAACAATTGTATGTATTGAGCCGTACTGTATTGTACCCATTCTGCAATCTGTTAAATAAAGTTTTCATTCATTCATTCATTCACGCGCTCGCATGCAAAACTTCAGTTTCAAAGGATCTATAAGATGCTAAGTGTTGCATGCAAGTTATGATTTTTTTTCCTTGTATTGCTCAGCTTGTTATTCCAGCGCGTTGCAAGATGTCACACGCAGTATAGAAAACACACACACAATAATAACCAATGTAGCTCATCATGTTAGCTTGCATTCTTAACCACAATAATCAGATGCATGCCGACCATACCAATAATGTCTGCTGCGTAAAGTACATTCAGCAAATGTTTACCTACGCGTCCAGTAGTTTCAGAGCCGCAGCCAGATGGACGAGGCCTGCTGTCACGCCTTCTAAACATTTAGCTACAACTACCATCCATCCGCGTCCATGTCTGCAGAGCCGTGTTCACTGACGCCGCGGAGCCACTCTCCCTCGAAACTATATTAGCAATGGATGCTGCGACTGTTTCCTCGCCATTTGATTACATAATAAGTCCGTAACGACATTATTAAGGCTGTTGTTAGTGAGAGATTTTGTCGACTGAAATATTTTGGACGGTCCGTGGTAATAATATTTTTGGGGTAAAAGTGAGTGACGTGTGCGTCCTTTCCGGCCCGTGGAATATTTCCGGGTAGCGGCGGCACCAGCTGCAGCGCAGTTTGTGGCGGATAGTTTATTTTAGCGAACAACAAGTAAAGCATTGACTTGTTTATTATAGATTCCATTGCTACCGGTATCTTCTTACAAATAAGTTGCAAGTGAGCAGGTTTATTACACCTATTTGAGGATCAATCTAAAAAAAAGATTGCTTCAGACTCTCTGCGGGAAGTTGTGGCCATTTTGTCGGGCTTCCTTAATGGTGGTGTTTATTATAGGCCGACCAACTCTTATTCTAAGCATTCTTTCAACGGGACCTATTAGACGCGATCTCAGGGGTAGAGATGCAAGGTATTTTTTATACGATTTCAGTATATAGCCTAAGCCTAATACAGTGGTTATCAATCTTTGTCAGTGTCAATGACCCCCCATCATTAGGCTGAGGACCCCCATTTTGATACGATTTTGTCTCAGGGACCCCATCTGAGAATATTTTTGTTAGATATGATTATGTCCACAAATATTTTTGCTATCTATACTGAGGTTGAGGAGAAAACACTGGAGAAAGTAACATCTCAGAATGGTAACCCATATCTACCATTAGGCAAATAACATTTTCCTATTTTTCGGGTATCCGCTAGAACCTGAAGGACCCCTGGGGCCACGTTGAAAACCACTGGCCTGGTCAGTCTATAACTTTTAAAGATCAGCCTATTACATCTATGATAAAATGAGCATGGATGGACATAATAGGCTCAGAGTGTAGTAGTGTAGATGGTAGGCAGTGGTGTAGTAGTTGAATACTTAATAATAGATCTTTCTCAAATTTGAGAAGTCTGTACACTATTTTATTATTATCATTACTATTACTAATATTATATTATTATTCTATTACTATTGCTATTATTACCTCTTCTGCTTTATTACTATTGCTATTATTACATTCTGCCTGTATACCTCCCCTCCCCAATGTTGTTTGATACCTGACTTTCCCCAAGGGGATTAATAAAGGAATTTGACTTGACAGTTCGGTGTAGGGGGCATGCCATCCAGATAAAAAAAAAAATCACAATCAACCTCTAAATGTTTATTTATATTGTGTTTTTAGAGGCCATAGGTCATACGGTCCTCTGCCCATTGTCTGTACCCACAGGCTTGTGCCTACCAGCAGCATAAGACACCAAATTAAGTTACAGTCGGCTATAGAGCCTAAATCAGTATGATTTTTAGTGTAAGCTATACTCTAAGAGATGTGATGCAGCTGTGATACCCGTGGAAACAAGTGGCTGCCTTGAGAAAAGAGGCTGGATAGAGCTGCTAAACTGAAGACTGAAATCATCATCAGATATATCTTGCCATCTCTGGGGATATGTAATTTCTTAGTTGGTGCAATTTATTTGATCAAAATCTATTCTAGGGAGCAATTGGGCTTCTTATTTGTAATTGGGACTGAGAATAAAGTGCAAACGGTAATGGCAACAGCTCAGTTTTCCATCTTTTTGGAGTAGGTGGCGAAGGGCTTACCTAACATTTAGGCTACATTTACAGTGTAGGGAATGTGTATACCAATGCCTACTGGTCAATGGAAATATGCCATTAGTAATAGGCCAGTAGGTTCACTGCCCCCCCTTGTGGCAAGAGGGAACACTACAACATTTCTAGGCAGTGCTATGGTGCCACCAACTATTGCAATTTGGAGGCAGAGGAGGATACCTACTGCTGAGATGGTTCATGGTGGGTGACCTATACCATCCATATGTTTATCGCTAGTGTCACTAGTAATTAGACTATTCTATAGGTACAGGGAATACTTGTTACTAATAACAATACAGTTCTAATAATCATTAAAAACACTCCAGACCTGCCTGCTGAATCGGACAGATTAATCCATGTACTATTATGAATGACGATGGAGACCTTTTTTTCCCACCAACTTTATTATACAAATGTTGTGTAACTCACTTTTGTATCTGAGGGGATCAATGCATTGAACAATAACAAAAAGGTTACTTTGAAATGTATAATCATGAAAATAAATCCATGAATTTCATTGCTGGACACAGTCCATCCTTATCCATAAAATGTACAGCCAGTAATGGGTTGCATCTGAATTTACTATATCTCCCATCCTCAATCTAAATGAATTCATAATGATAATGAAAAAACACACACCTTATTCATTCATTTCTCTCTGAAGATTAGCCTTTTCATTTATGTATCTATATGATTTAGTTCTTAATACTGAAAAAGTTATATCCCTGTTGCCACATAGTAGGCTATAACAATAGAAAGACAACAATTCTTATGAGTTTGGCACTGTACAGGTCATTATATACTTACTAACACATAATTTGTTATATCTTCAGTTCAATGTCGAAGAGATCACTCGTTAAAATATTCTGATTGTACTAGCTATACAAAATACAATACTTGCACAAATCAGTTTAACAATTTATAAAATCATGGTAATGAGCTTTTGATGGATATGGCTTGTGAAAGTTTACAGACTTTGCTACAGACCTTTTGTGGCTTTATATTAAAAAAAAATTAAATACTACTTTATGTCATCTGTCCTATTTCCCTGAAAAAAGAAACTTACTTGAAACATTCAGGTTACCATTGAACCCCCACATTACCCACCTGGGTTTAAAAACATTCATCCATACACACATACACTATGGCACCATGAGTTTATAGTGTTGGGTCAGGCTGTGATAGCAGAAACCAAATAATGTCTCTACTGTGGTGTTTCTAATAAATGTTGGCCCGTCCCAAACATATCTCCCTCTCTCTCTCTCTCTCTCTCTCTCTCTCTCTCTCTCTCTCTGACTGATATACGTACGTCCATATTTACACTCATACAGATGGCTGCAGATATTTTCATCAGATGTCTTTTGCACTAGAGTGGAAACATAAGCAATCGTTTAAGATCAAAAAGTCATAAGGCTGATGTCTAGGCACCAGACATACAGCTGGAAATTGGCCATTACTGTCAAGGACCTTAGATCCAGGCATTCTGTCAGTGCCTCTCAGTGAAATGGAGTTGGCATGCATCAAGATTTAGAATGTTCTTTAAAAAGTATTTATGACCAGATGTAACAAAAACAAACTAGTCGTGAGAATGTTATCCAAAAACAATAAACACTTAAATCCCACTAAGTAAAAGAACATCACACCATAAGATAATTGTTAATAATAACAATAACAGTTATAATAATCATTAATAATAATAACACTCCATCATAATCATAACAACACTTAGCACTGTGTATAGGAAGATTGTCCCAATTAAATATGTATTTCTATGTATCAACAACAAGCCTGTACCCTCTCGACTAAAAACCAAGCACTGTCAAAGTCCTCGTCCTTTTATCTGAAGAATTATCTCCTCTTTCCTATTACTCCTTAATATATATTTTAAATAAACAAATACATAAAAAATAATTATTCCTCTCGATACAATGCCTCTCGTTGATCAGTCACACTGACAACCTCGCTTTTACAGAATGTAAACCTTAAGGACATGATACAAAGTATGTTTATATCTGGTGCAAATATCAGGGGATTAGCTTTGTGCAAAGATTTGTCTCAGTGTTTTGCTTTGTTTTAACTGTGCTTAAACTGCTAGATTCGTTTTCTTTTTTGAACACATTAATACTTAAATACACCAGTGACAATATCAACACAAAATCAAGAGAAAGAGATACCATATTATATAGACTACAGATATCACATACTATATAGGATAGCCCTTAGTATTGATAAGCGTTATTAGTGATGGTGGTTATTCTTTTAATCTTTTTTTTGTTTTTTACTCGTAATGGCTGAAGTGCGTTATGATACAGCAAGGTTTTCCTCTGTGGATGGAAAGGGCATCCTTACCATCTCCAAGTGTCTTATCGCACACAGAGACATCCCAGAGAAGGCTTCACGTCGGCCCGTCTCCTGCCTTTAAAACGTTGGCTTGCTTAGAAGCCAATCCTTGTTTGTCTGTACAAAATGTCATTGATTTGTATCACTTGTCACCTGGTTAGAATGATAAAATGGTGATTGTCAGACCAGCCTCGTCTGCGGTATTTTCTTTGTATCTCCATAAATGGCTTTGAAGGACAATTGTGTAAGTGCAATCTCTGCGTCATGGTCTATTCATTTGTGCTCTATACCCATATTAAAATACATAGTCTTGTTATTGGTAAACTGAATAGAAATGCCTGTGCTGTATTGATCTAGTAACTGACATATATGATGGTCAAGAGACCCTTGTTTAGCAATGATTCATGGCTATATATTATTTGGCCATACCATAATTTATATATGATCCTACTTTGTAGTTGGGAACATTAAAGGGGCACTACACAGAAAAGTAATGTTGATTTATTTTGCACATAATCTCACACATTCCAAGGCTCTAAACTGTTTTGCACACATTAATTTAGTCGTTGAATCTTTGTGTTGTGCAATTATAGCTCAATGAAATGATGTAGATGAAAAAAATTGAGATAAGGATTGCAATAGGGTTTGCTGTTTTTTTCATCTACATAATGTCACTGAGCTGTAATTAAGGATTCAGTGTCCTCTGAAGACATCACTGGTGCGGCCACATTCAAACACTCATAACTCTCAATAGCTGTCAAACTAAACGAATGTGTGCAAAACAGATTAGAGCCTTAGAATATGTGTGAGATTATGTGTAAAATAAATCAGCATTGTTTTTTGGTGAAGTGCCCCTTTAAGAAAGATGTGGCTCCACGGCCGTAACATGAGATCAAACTTACCCCCTTACAAACACAGCAGTGATCACAGGCCTGGCTGAGGGTTACCTCCTCTTGGGGCTATAATGTAAGGGCACATGGAAAGCTAGGCACCCCAGGCAACTGATTGGTTATTTGGGTTCCTCAACAGATGAACTGGGTGCCGTGTCCTGTCCTGCCAATAGTGTCTGGCTGCTGTGTGATCCAGTCATTGGTGAGTGTGAACTCCAAACAGCAGCACCATCCACCACCACTCCTTCACACAGGAAGTGATCGACATCAGTTCTGTTTTCCCGTGAGACTGGTCAAGTCGACGGCACATCTCTGAAAAGGCCTTGTGTGGCCTGGTCCATTCCACCTCAGCTGGTCAGCTTGTATAAATTGTTGTTGGCAAGGATTTAGCGAGGTTACAATCCACTGGGCAATGAGCGCAGTTCTCCATAAAATTCTTAAATACAAATATTCCACAAGTGTGTCCTCTTCATCGATGTAAAACTATTCTACTTTCTTGGACATTTTCTGGTTCCCTGTCTAATATGGCTCCTGAGTTCTTTTTTGAAAGATGTATAAAAACAAAGTTATGAACAACACTTTTGTTGTTTTTATATTTCACCCTTCTATATTCTTTTTTGTTATGGTGCCGACATATGTGGCAATATGGCAATTTCTGGTATGAAATATGGCTGATGTAGGCTATCACATACATATATATATATATATATATATATATATATATATATATATATATATATATATATATATATATATATATATATATATATATATATATATATATATATATATATATATATATATATAGAAAAAATGCAACAAGAAGTCATCTCTTTTATCTTCAACCATATAAATAAACCTATTTATGCTATTTAATTACCACATCATGTACCTCCTGCTCTCTGCCTCCCGAAGAACTTACGTTGAATTCACCCAATAACTGCAATAAAGGGTAAAACTTGCTTTTTATAGATTTTTTTATACATCTAATAATAGTTAAATGCAGACGGCTAATATTTAATTAGGGGCAAATTCTACATCAGGCACAAAACCTTACACTGTCACCTCATTCTTACTGCCCGTTCTGATCCCCTGACTGCCCCCCCCACTTCCTCCTGACCCACCACTACCCCCACCTGGTATGAAGTGTAACTGCTCAATAGTGTTCTGCCTCTTCGCAGCAAAAGCCATCCTTCTAGCGCTGTGGCCCCCTAGTGTTCCTGTTCCCATGACTACCCCTGCCCCCGGCGTCTCCCCTGCCCAACCCATGCCCCCACTCATATGCCCTGTCATGGCTGTGCTCCGCTCCTGTTCTCTTCCAGAGGTGGGGTGAGAGTTCATCTTTATCATGTGGTGCCTGTCTAGGGTAGGTGTGGCACAGACATTCTGCTGAGACTGAGCCTTCTGCTGGCGGGGCAAGGTAGGTATCCCTCCTCCTCCCCCCCCTCCTCCTCCTCCCCCCCCTCCTCCTCCTCCTCCCCCCCTCCTCCTCCTCCCCCCCCCCCTCCTCCTCCTCCTCCTCCTCCTCCTCCTCCTCCTCCTCCTCCTCCATGGGCATATGGATCTACCACCCCCATCGCCCCAACACCACCCCCCATCCTCTCATCTAAATGGTCTGGGGACATGACCTGGCGCTCCTGTCTATCCTGTCTATCCTGCCTATCCTGTCTATCCTGTCTATCCTGCCTATCCTGTCTCTCCTGCCTATCCTGCCTATCCTGCCTATCCTGCCTATCCTGTCTCTCCTGTCTCTCCTGTCTATCCTGGGTTTTGCGAGTGAGGGTCTGCATGTTTGAGTTCTTATTGGTAGCCACCATGGCTTTGTAGTACTGATGCTGCTGGTTCTTGGAGAGCCTGGAGAGAGTCCCTGTGTTCCCAGGGACATCACCCATGTTGAGCAGCTGGTCCTGGGACTTGACCTTCCTCGCGGGCTTGGAGAGAGTGTCATAGTTGGGGTTGAACTGGGGTTCTGGAGGGTCCAGGGGGTAAGGGTTGGGGGTGGGCGAGGTAGGCATGCCAGCGGGTGGGATCCAGGGACGGACTGCATGCCTAGGGAGGGTGCCTCTTCCACTGAGGGTGTAGTCCCCGCCCCAGTGGAGGTGGTGCTGGGAGGACTGGAGAGCTGGCTGGGCTGTGTGGGGCCGGCGCTTGGTGGTGCAGTAACCAGAAGAGTAGTCATCAAGACCTTTTTCTGGAAGTCAAAGTCAAATAGGTTAAGAATAAGATATTCCTTTATTGATCCCCTTGGGGAAATTCAGCAGGACGAGGTCCCACAGAGTTGACTGTATTTACTGTATTAAGAAATAACTGTAGCACTCAACGCACATTATTACATTGTCTATCACGGTCACAACGGTGCCCTTGTTTTATTTCAGTACACAATAGCAACACACACACACACATGGTTCTTTAATGACAGATTATGCAACATTTTCAAGAGAGGGACGGGGACACAAAGGACAGTCTACGTCTAGTACTGACCCAGGCGCTTGAGGGAGGAATATCTGTTGAGCTCTGGCTTGGTGGCGCTCTCGTAGGAGGGGGGTAGCTGGGCGAGGTTGTGGAGGGAGTGGTGGAAGGCAGGCTGGGACTTGGTGTTGTTGTGTTTGCCTCCAGCTGCTAGTTGAGCATTGTTCATCCGAGGGGTGCGTTCTATGGAAGATGGAAGGAGAACAAGCGTTATGATCGGTAGGATTTCCTTACTAGTAGTAGTAGTCGTTTATTCAGTCATCATCTCACACAATACAATATACATAATCATTTAACAATATTTGATTTTACAGTGACTGAAAAGGTACAGACTGAAGCATAATGCTGTATATTCTTAACAAAATTAAGACTCCAAAACAGTATTCTAAAAGAAAATAGCAAAGAACAGTGTTATTCACCTTTGTAGTTTTCAAAAATAGCTTTACAAACCATTAAAAAAAAAGAAAAACTAATTACTATCAGCATTGTTCTACAAGTTAACCCCAATAATAGAAATACACCTCCATTTAATCCCTTTCTTAGCCTTTTGAACAGTAAATTAAAAAATATCTGGGAGTAACTTTGCTTTAGCTCTGTACATTATTTGCATAGTTTTATAGTAAACCAAATCATTAAATTTCATAATATGAGACTTTATAAACAATGGATTTGTGTGTTCATAATAACCAGCCTTGAAAAGGTTCAGAATGGCCCGCTTTTGCAGTAAGACTATTGGATTTACTGTATTTTTAAATGTCGACCCCTGTACTTCCACACAGTAAGATATGTAAGTTTTGTTACTCAATCCATAGTATGACATGTTTCGCCAATATGGCACAATGCAGCAGCTCATTGGCCTTGGTTGTCATGTATTGATAATCAAATGCTATATGATTACAATCACCTGTTGTTTGCGACCAATGTGTATGCAATTAAATACTATAAAAACAGCATTACACGTAGCAACACTGTCCAAATCTGATGGCATCCATTAGAACCAACAGACCCTTTAAACAAGTATACATACCCGTATAAAGACTATAAACATTGAAGTAATGAATTTAAGTAAATTAACACTAGGGATGTTAAACAAACACTCTGGTGACGAATATTTGGGGAAATACACTTGTTTTCCATCTTCCCGGAGTCAGACAAGAATATTGATGTCAGCTTCTTCTCTATGTGTCCAGTAGAACCCAGCGAGAGGTCCAGGTGCATGCTAGCCTAGCTTAGCAAAAGGACTGGAAGCAGTAGTGAGCAGCTAGCCTAGCTCTCTCAAAAGTGAAGAAATACAACTTCCAACAACTCCAAAACTCACACACAGAGATAATATATCATATAAGTAAGCAACAACATACAAGAGAGAGTGTTATATTGTGGTTATTGGCTCTGGTGCGCCGTGGGAACGAGGCCGTGGGCCTGCCTTGGTCGTTTCTTTCTTTGTAACAATGTAACAACAGAAGATGTGTAGTTAGCGAGTGCAAGTGTTGTAAATTAGGCTAATTAAATGTAAACAAGGCGGAGTACCACTCAA
This sequence comes from Notolepis coatsorum, assembly GCF_963971535.1. Lineage (NCBI taxonomy): Eukaryota > Metazoa > Chordata > Actinopteri > Aulopiformes > Paralepididae > Notolepis > Notolepis coatsorum. The sequence continues at coordinate 84,084,670 of NC_140183.1, forward strand.
ATTGTCAGGTACCTGTGCTATACTGTGATTATAAGCACTCACAGAATACCTCTCATCCAATTACAATGCATCTTTGGAACTAGATGTTGTATAATGTTGCATTGAAGCAGGAACCTCACAAGCATGCCTTACCGATAGTAGCAGTGTGTTTGGGGCTCGTGGATGATGGGTGGATGAAATTGTGCTGCAAATTCCCCACTGTAGGTCAAAGACAAAAGTGATTAGCTGTGCATCCACTGTACATTTATTGCATACATTTATTGCAGGACAATGTGTGTATTTTATATATTGTTGTTATATACTATATAATATATTTTAGGCAGTTTCATGGCATACATTTTGCATTCAAAGATCAAGGTACCTACCTCCTTTACATCCCATCCCAGCCTCTACACATTTGTATGTAAGGCATACATACTGTAACAGTGTTTATCTATGGTTCTATTTTCTGTCCATATGAACTACTAGGGTCAAACAGAATGTTTGTTGTATGAGTTGAGTCTCTTACGTCTGTTGTCCTTGCTGGGCAGGCCGGGAGCGTAGAGGTTTTTGGGAGGTCTCCCCAGTGTCCCCTGCCCATCTCCCACGGCCAGGGCCACACTGTTGTTCCTCTCATCCTGCTGCACTGGGCTCGATTGGTGACGCAACATGTCAACCAGGGCTCTTAGAAAAGAAGAAACACAAACACAGGAGGGGGAGGGGTTCGATTTGTGTTCTAACTCTGCCAGTACCCTTGGTCTGCGGTCTTGAAATGGTGCCAGTGGGAGTGATGTAAGTACTCACCATACATGTTCGCAGAAAATAGTATTAAATTAAACATTTCTACTAAAACTTGTGACCACAGTCTCAGAATTGACGGCATACGGCCTTCCGGTTCCGTTCCACAGCGCATGGCTGGCTGATTTTTCGGACCTCGGCAACAAAGCCACATTAACCCTGAATACGTTTTATTTTTTATACCATTTTATTTTCTAGAAGTTAGAACATACGCAGAGCAAGTTGGGAACCCTGAACGACGTGGATAAGGATCTCATCAGATCGATATTCCATGAGGAAACGGACGCTATCTTGGCTAAGCTAGCTGGCAGGGTGGATGCACTACAGGAGGAGGTGACTCCAATAGACGCACGATTAACCATGGCGGAGGGAGGTATGTCCGCGGTCGTGGAGGTAGCTGAGACCAACGTCGCGGGAATATTATGCTTGGAGGACAGGCTACGTGACTGTGAGATGAAGTCGGCGGATCTGGAGGACCGTGGTAGGAGATGTAATGTGAGAATATATGGACTGCCTTATGAAATGGAGGAGGACGAACCGATAAAGTACCTAGAGGAAATTATTCCAAAATGGTTCCCAAAGCTAGCTCGCCCTGAGATCGAAAGAGCGCATAGGATCTTCAGACCCGCTACCCAGTTGAAGGGCGAACGTGCAAACCCTTGCACATTCATTTTCTGCTGCCTGAGATTCCAGACGAGACAGCATATATTGAGAGAGACCAGACTGAAACCTCCGGTAGTGAACGGCCGTACATTGAGATTCGCCGCTGACTTTAGCGACTACACAGCTAAACGTCGTAGAGCATTCGCAGGCGCCATGGATCTGGCACGAGAGCGAGCGGTGGAGGTGTTTCTGCTATTCCCAGCAACGCTGAAGGTGAAGACGGGACGGGGAGAGGTATCGTGCAACCGACTATTCAAGTCACCAGCCGAGACGGAGGACTTCATTCGAAAAAGCAACACAGTCACTCCGACTGAGAGGAACAGACCGGCCACGGTGGAGCATACGCCGAGCGACGGGCAAGGAGGGGCTGGAGCGGGTACCTGAGGCTGGCTTCACGCGTGGCCTGCTAGCATGCTGGCTATCCAAGCTAGCAGCCCTGTAGGAGTGGAGCTGGTTCCACACGTGGGCGGCTAGCATACAAGCTAACCAAGCTAACGACTCCACTGCACATGTGCTATTAGCACACCGGCTAGCTAGCCGGGCCGACACTATGGTAAACACGTTCGACCGTGGCTTTCTCAATCCTCAGGACGGTAATACTTGACTTCTCTATATGGTACTGTCCCAATCACGAACATGATTACTGACTAATTGAATGTAATTCAGATGCCCTATACTCTTATCAGTTTTTTCTTTATTATTTATCTCTTGCCTTTTTTTATCATCTAACACTTGAACTATCCATTGAACGGCGCAAGGTTTACGTATGTTTATTGTCTTTACTCGACTCTAACCGAGCGGGATGAAGATCACAATTTTCACTCAGACAGACTGAATGTGCTTATGATCCGGCCAACCGAGGGGGTTGATCCCCTTTGCAACGAACTGTATGCGGGTGGCAGGTCGAGGCTACCCTACCGCTGCGGACAATGCTGTGCATTTAACTCTCTTTCTTATCACAGCAGAATACAAGACTGTCACCGACGCTGCACCACCACAACGTTGGCAGCACGGTAATGATCGGGGTTTGTTTCCACAATGGTATTATTTCGACATGTGTTAAGAGTACCTCACTTTAATCAAGTTCAGTTCGGACGAACTATGTTTCATTTGCCTTTATCGTATGCATAATGTTCTATGCACTGAGCTCTATATAGATATAGATTGATACTCTCTGTTGAGAGATGGGGGACTTCCCCTATTCCTAATTCGTTACAATATACAATTCTGGTTAGAATGGTAAAGTTACGTAATGTGGTTCTGGTTGCTGTGACCCGGTCACAGTGCCAAGTGATGTTTGATCGACATCGGACAAGATATTTGAGGGGGGGGGGGGGGGGGACACGGGTTTTTTAGTTTTTTATTTCTTTTGGCTCGTTCTATTGTATGTCTGCTCTCGTCCAATAGGACCTTAGCGTGGGGATGTGTATATGTTGTGGTGCTCTGCTTCGGGGGAATCACGTTCAGTCATACTGCAACTTGGTTGGAATATGGCTAATTTAAACATCTTGATCTGGAATTCAGCGGGGCTTAATATTCAACATAAACGCACAAGTGTGCTAACATGGTTGAAAAGACAGGAGATTGATGTGGCTTTGCTGAGTGAAACCCATCTTTTGAAGGCTGACAGTGCTAAACTTGCAAACAAATTTTATCATAATATAAGCTCCTCTTCTTTTAGCACTAGATCCCGGGGAGTAGCCATAGTGGCTAAGCGGAAGTTGAATATTAAACTATTAGACGTGTGGTCTGATGCTGAAGGACGAATTACTATTGCGAAGATGGAATATACTAACAGGAAAATTGCTCTTATAGCTGCTTACGCCCCTAATGTGTATGACGCGCACTTTTATACTGCACTCACTACAGCGATGCTGAAACTACCGGAGTACTCATTCATAGTGGGTGCTGATTTCAATGCCATGTGGGATCCATTGATTGATAAATCCGGAGATGCTGTAACCCACGATCAGAAGCAAGCTTCCGCGGCCCTACGTGGCTGGTCTAAAGACACGGGGGTTATTGATATGTGTTACTCAACCCAACCTCGCGAGACTACTCTTTCTTCTCCGCGAGACATAAAACTTTCTCCAGAATTGATTATGTCTTCTCCTCCCCTAGGCTATTCGATAGTTTTGACGTTGACTTGAAGACCACAAATACATCCTCCTTAAGGGTTCACTCAGCAAAATGACGTCTCGTGCCCCTAGATGCCGCTTTAACTCAACACTGCTGAAGAACGAGGAATTTAATCTACAATTTAAGGAGAAGCTCATTGAATTCGTGCAGTTTAATGCTGGATCGGTACAGGACCCCAGAACTCTGTGGAATGCGGTTAAGGGGTTTATTAGGAGTAATACCACTCTATTTGCTTCCAATCTCCGCAAGGGGCGTCTCTCCAAGTTAGTAGAATTGGAAGAGCTGCATAAAACAATGATGTCTTCTATGCAGCGCAGATATTCTAGCCGACTGGAGCTCCAAATTAAAGTGGTGAAAAAGGAGATAAACTCCATTCTAAGACAACAGTCTGAATTTCAAATGCACAGAACAAGACAACACTACTACTTTCATGGCTCTAGACCTAGTCACCTACTGGCTATGAAGATACGGGCCAGCGATCAATTTGCGGATATCCCTGCCATTAAGAACCAACAGGGGGAGATAACCACCAACCCCAACAAAATCAACGATACTTTTCGCTCATTTTATTCCAACCTGTATGAGTCGGAAGTGGTCTTTGATCACGCCAAGCTGGAGTACTATCTTAATCAAATTAACCTACCACAAATCTCAGAGGAGGACACAAAACGGTTAGCTGAACACTAGATGAGCTCAGGGAAGCAATTGCTGACATGCAGCGGGGCAAGGCTCCTGGTTGGGACGGCATTCCACCGGAACTCTATACTGCGTTTTGGGATATACTTGGTCCCTTATTACTTTCAATGATTTTACACTCAGTCGAGGAGGGCAATTTTTCCAGGGATGTCAATATGGCACTTATATCTGTTCTACTCAAGAAAGATAAGGACCCAACCGAATGTGGAAGCTATAGACCCTTAAGTCTCCTCAGAGCTGATCTCAAGCTATATGTTAAGGTGCTAGCCATCCGACTTCAAAAGCATATGACGTTTCTGGTTAACCCCGATCAGACTGGCTTTATAAGAGGTCGACTGGTCACGGATAATATCAGACGGTTACTACACGTGATTGAAGCCAGTAAGGATGTTGCAACCCCTATGGCCATCATGTCCTTAGACGCGATGAAGGCCTTTGACAGACTGGAGTGGTCGTATTTATGGGCGGTACTAGGAAGGATGGGATTGGGCGATGGTTTCATTCACATGATCAAAGTCCTCTACACAGGTCCCTCTGCCATGATCTTGACTGGGAAGCTTTGCTCACCACTATTCACTGTTTCGCACTCTTCTAGACAGGGTTGTCCTCTTAGCCCAGGACTCTTTGCTCTTTCACTCGAACCTCTAGCTCAGTACATAAGACAATCCCGGGTTATATCCCCTGTGTCAATTAAGGGCACACATCACCATATCAGCTTATACGCGGATGATGTACTCCTATTCATGCAGAACCCAGCCGTCTCTCTGCCTTATCTTCTCCAAGTAATAGATGACTTTGGCAGTCTATCTGGATTCAAGATCAACTGGCCAAAATCAGCTTTCCTTCCACTCAACGAGACTGCGAAGGCAACCATCCTTCCAGCAAACATACTCATGGTAGAGCACTTTAAATGCCTTGGGATTGAAATATTCCCAACTGTTAACCAGACAGTAAAGTATAACTACTCCAGCATGAGTGACAGGATTACGAAGGATTTTGACAGGTGGTCCAAATTAAAGAACTCACTACAGGCCCGCGCCTCAATAATTAAGATGAATGTTTTACCTAGAATTAATTTTATCAGCTCCATGCTACCGTTGTCTCCCCCTGTTGGTTACTGGCAAAAACTGCACTCTGCTGCATATAAATTCGTCTGGAATAACAAATGCCCACGCTTAAAGAGAACCACTGCACAGAGGAGTAAATTAGACGGGGGTTTGGCATTTCCAGACTTCAAGTATTATTTTCAAGCCTACTCTCTGAGACCTCTTATCACGTGGTTTGACGCTCAAGCGGCTGTGTCCTTGCGTCCATTGGAGGAGGAGATGGTGTCCCCACACAGACTTCAAGATGTCGTGTATACCAACATCTCAATTAAACAATGCAAATTACGATTTGGCCCTCTGATCACACATGTGATCCAGATTTGGCGTGACACCCAGAGAGCACGCACTAACCGCCATAAATGGCACACGCATTCCCCACTATTCAATAACAATTTGCTCCTTATTGGACAACGACCCATTAGATTCCCTAGATGGGAGGGGAAAGGCGTCTATATATTGGGGGATATTTTCAATGACTCTGGTATCCGGTCTTTTCAGGACCTATCCGACGGATTTGATCTCCCCAGTAACTCCTTTTTCTTTTATTTACAAATGAGGGCAGCTCTAAAGGCTCATGGAGTCCCATGGGACGCTCCACTAGAAGGACACCGGTTTCCAGGGGTGTAAAGTACTTGAGTAATTGTACTTCGTTACAATACTTAAGTACTGTTTTGGGGGATTTGTACTTTACTCAAGTATTATTAGGTTTGTATACTTGTACTTTTACTCCATTACATTTCAGAGAAAAAAAACATACTTTTTACTCCTTACATTTAAAATGCAGACCTACAAAGTACAAAGTACAAATTTCACAGGTTCAACCATTTTAATTAGTATATTTTAATTGTTTATCTGGCCGAACTAACGTTAACGTTATTAATCCTGCGACCGAAGGTAAACAGCCAATCAAATCCCCATCAATGGAAAATGAACCCGCCCATACCCATGCTGATTGGTCCTTGTGCAAGACTAGAAAACAGGGATCTTTGATTAAACACCTGCTATCAGAAGAATAGACAGTCAGATCTGCATTATGCTGTGGTTAATATTGTGATATTATTCAGGGTACTCCAGTATTCTGTCTTTAATATTGTGATATTATTCAGGGTACTCCAGTATTCTGTCTTTAATATTGTGATATTATTCAGGGTACTCCAGTATTCTGCCTTTAATATTGTGATATTATTCAGGTTATTCCAGTATGCTGTGGTTAATATTGTGATATTATTCAGGATACACCATTCTGTTTTTAATATTGTGATATTATTCATGCTGTGATGTGAATGCCGTCCATGTTAGTTTACCTTCAATGGAGAAGTGCATTAAATAATTGTAATGCAAAAAAAGTGTCCTCTGTTCTTTCATTTCAGCATTGTCTATCTCAGAACACATTCCATTGTGGGCAGAGTGTATGATTGGTTTCATTCCAGCCTTGCCTAAACACCAGCTGATGATTTCACTAATTGGCTCACCTCTTCAACTAACTCACCTGGTGCAATGTATAGTTAAAATGAAAACTTGGCCCATGATGGAATGAGTTTGAGACCCCTGGTCTATCCCTTTAAAAAAAAATTACTTTAACTTTTTAGTACTTAAGTACATTTAAAAGGAGGACTTTTTGACTTTTACTCAAGTGTGTTTTTAGCCAGATACTTTGACTTTTACTTGAGTCAGATTTTGAGACGGTACCCATACTTTCACTTAAGTATAATTTCTGGGTACTTTTTACACCCCTGCCGGTTTCACAAATTCTTTTATGACAGAGAGACATCGAGAGGCTTCGTCTCTGACTTTTATCGGCACTTACTTACGTCCTCATATAAGGACCTACCCCCCCCCCCCCCCCCCCCTCGGGAGCTCCCGTAGCTCACCGCGTATCTCGGCGCTATTTTGGCGTCGGGGACAACCGTGCTCGTCACGGATCTGGGGTACACGAGTTCGATTCCCGGACCCGCCGTATTTTCTCAGAGTGTCTTCCCCTACTCTACATCCCATTCAACCTGTTTCTGTCGGTCATGCTTGACCAGAAAAGCGATAAACGCTAAAAAAATGAAGTTTAAAAAAAAAGGACCTACCCTTAGATACGATTTGGAGAAAGGATATCCCTGAGATGGATATAGATTTTGATTGGGATGTGGTCTGGGAAAATATTAGGCTATCATCACGCAACCCAGGTGGTGTATGTTGGTGGTAATGGTGTTTTTTGTATTTTTGTTTTATTTATTATTTTTCATTCAATGTTGACCCTATGTATATTTTCTGACCCCCTTCTGATCTGGGTCTGGTGATCGTGGGCTCTGGCTGGGGGGGGCCGCGGCTCGGGCTCTCTGCGGGTCGAGGCACTAAAGAGGCGTGGTGCTTTGGATCGCGGGGGGGCCGGGCTGGGGGTCCTCCGGGATGGTGGGTTGCGGTTGCCGGGCCTGTAGGTGGCGGGGGCTCTGTAAGCACTTTTTATAGTATATATTTTATTTTATTTTATTATACTTTTACTTTGTGACAACTTTATTGTCTAATCATTGTTGTGTTGTTTATGTTGTTGGATGTCTTTTATGTACTATTGTTATTATTGTGTTGTGAGTTGTGTTGTTTCGTGTTTGAAAATTGAAAATAAAAAAAAGATTTGGTCCAAAAAAAAAAAAATTTACGGCATACAAAGTATTCGTGGGAAAAGGGTGAACTACTGATTCGGGATAAGTCAAGCAGAAATATCACATGTTTTAGTCTGCCACATGTAAATGTTTGTGTTTCCTTTTTTTTATATACTATTTATTTTTGGGCTTTCTGTATTTTTCACCCATTCCAATTTAGTCGTTATGCCAATTCCCTTCCTGGTCGTTGCACACATTGCCCCACTGTCGGCCTGGGGAGGGTGTAGAACTACCACATGCCTCCTCTGATACATGTGGAGTCACCAGCCGCTTCTTTTCACCCGACAGCGAGGAGCTTCACTGGGGGAACGTAACACGTGCAGAGGTTCATGCTATTTCCCCCAGATCCCCTCCCTGCTGAAGAGGCGCCCCGACCGACCAGTAGGAGTCGCAGTTTACAATGACCAGGACACACACCCCACCGGCT